>NC_135139.1:1212121-1515151 GCF_051014445.1 Colletes latitarsis | reverse complement strand
ATTTATCCAACCTCCCAGCAGCTCCTCGATTTCGCATTGAGTTCGTCTGCGTTTCTTCCAACCTCCTAGCAGCTCCCCAATTTCGCATTGGGTTCGTCTGCGTCGTTATCAACAATCCTAGTGACTCCCCGATTTCGCATCGGGTTCGTTCACGACGTTTCACCCTCCTACGGCTCCCTGGTTTCGCACCAGGTTCGTCCGTACGTGACTCCATCCCAGAGGCTCGTCCTCGTTATCAACTATCCTAGCGGCTCCCCGATTTCGCATCGGGTTCGTCCGTGTACCTAACTAACAAATTGATACCATATTCCATACTCTTTCTCGCACTCGCAGGCCACGCGCGCTGCACGGCCCTGGCTCGTAACAGAAACTGGTGACAGCGGTGGGATTTAACTATTTTAGAATCGCTACGTAATTTTTGGGTTTCTTGAGAAGTTGAAATTTCTCTTCTTGAATTTAGACGATATACTAGTTTTCACTAGTTAAGTCAACCAGTTAACTCTTGTTAAGAATATACTAGTTTTCGCTAGTTAATACACATTGTTAATTGGATTTAAATATACTAGTTTTCTCTAGTTGAATTAAAATAAATTATTAAAAATGACAAGTTCACAAGCAAATATTTCGTCGAACGATATTATGAACTTGACATTATCGCTTGCAAATTCAATGTCACTTTTGACACAAAAGACATGCATACAAAACGTTACATCGACGATACCGACTTTCGACGGAGAAACTCCATCTTTATCGCGTTTTGCACAAAGTGTGGAGGATGGGTTAACATTGATACCTGAGGGTTCGGAAGCCGATTATCTGGCGATTGTTCTGACTAAACTCATAGGTCCCGCACGAAGGTGCACCTTAGAGCATAAATTCGTGAGTGTTAGCGAATTGATTAAACATTTAAAAAAGAGATTCGCGCCGGGAAAAAGTTTGTCGTATTTCCAAGTAGACATCGCGAGTTTACGTATTCGCGAGGGTGAAAGTTTGCGACAGTACGTCGACAGGACTAGTCACCTGGCTTATTGCGCGCGCGGAGCCATTCGAGAAAGATACCGGGACAACGCCGAAGATTTCATCAAGGAGATGGAACGAGATGTTTTGGAAAATTTCATCGAAGGCTTACCGGATCGTATTTCTTGGAAGGTGTCGGCACAATTTAGAGACATACGGACTCTTGAAGATGCTTACGACGCCGTGCTGCATATAGACAGGAAACTAAGGAATCGAAGACAAATGCCCCGGAACGAATCACCTGCACGGTGGTCACGAAAGGATCGTGGAACCGAAGATTATCGCCACCGCGACAATCAAGTGTCGTACCCTGGCTCGCCGAGTCGTTATGACCGAGGGCGGCATGCTAGAACATACGAAGGTCAAGAGGATCGAGAGGAACAACCACATGCGTCGGCATGGCCCGTGCGACAAAGGAGCCCCTCGATTTCCCCTTCGAGGCGTTCTTACGATTTTCCTAAGGATGAAGGAAATCATTATTCCATATTAAAAAATTCCGAAAGATATCGCGAACCGAAATTATATTGTTGGTATTGTGAAACTACGGGACACGACGGGAAATCCTGTAGGAAAAATCCGCGTAATCCAAAAAACCGACGCGACTCGCGGGACTCGTCAGCCGAATCGAACGGGTCTTTAAACTTCAATCGCGCTCACCGTACCGGCGACACGATGAGCGGCAACGAAACCCGTCGTCAAAGAACAGTACACTTCGAAAACGACTCCTTATCAAAGAAACACCTGCCCCACGTCTCGAAACCAAAGTCCCAGAACTGGAATTAGGAAAGGGAACATTTTTAATCGATTGCGGTGCAGCCATCAACTTAGTACGTCTCGATGTTTTAGGAACCAAAGCAATAATAAATTCTCGCGAAGAAATAGAAATAACAGGATTAACCACAACTCCAATTTACACGTTAGGAACCACAATTCTCCATATTCACGATACACCCGCATTTTTCTATATAGTAAGAACTCTTGCAATAGACGCTGATGGACTCATCGGAAGCCCATTTTTAATGCAAGAGGGTGCCGAAGTTTCTTATTATCATGGGACCATGGTATTAAGGGACAAACCTATTAGACCATTACATTTTTCAAACCGCAATGATTTGTTTTCATCTTTAAACTCGCAAACTCCGACTAAACACAGGCTCGAAGCTCGTACGATACAACAAATCGCGGTAAAAATAGCAAACCCGACAGTGAAGGAAGGATATTTACCACGTATTAAAACTCACGATCAACTGTACGTAGGGGAAGCAGCTGTAACAAATAACAACGGAAAATGTCACGTCTTAGCAACGAACACCAGCAGCGAAGACCTCGACGTAGAGATAGAACCACAGATAATAGAACCGTACGATTTTCTAAGCACATCGGACGAAGACCTTTGCTCATATGCAGAACAGCCAACAAAATTCAGGACCACCGAAGATAGGATAGAAAAACTCGTAAATACACTAAATACCAATCATTTAAACAGGGAAGAACGAGCATCTGTCACTGATTTAATAAAAGAATTTCCAGACCGATTTTTTCTGCTTGGAGACAAATTAGGAAAAGCAGCCGATTTTAATCATTCGATTCACACCATAGACGAAATACCAGTAAACACAAGACAATATCGATATCCGCCTGTGCATCAGGACGAAATACAAAAACAGGTTAGCGCATTATTATCACAAGGCATAATTACTCCGTCAAAATCACCCTACAACTCACCTTTATGGATCGTACCGAAGAAAGCTGACTCACAGGGAAACAAACGTTGGCGCATGGTAATAGACTTTCGCGCATTAAACGAAAAGACAATCTCCGACAAATATCCATTACCACAAATCGCAGAAATTTTGGACCGATTAGGAGGAGCAAAATATTTTTCCGTTTTTGATCTCGCCAGTGGATTTCACCAGATAGAAATGAATCCAAGGGATAAGCAAAAAACAGCATTCACCACACCGCATGGACATTACGAATTTTCAAGAATGCCTTTTGGCTTAAAGAACGCTCCACCTACATTTCAACGCCTCATGGATCAAGTTCTCACCGGATTACAAGGAACAGACCTCTTCGTTTACCTGGACGACATTGTCGTTTACGCTTCATCATTGCAAGAACATAATATCAAAATTAAAAAATTATTGAACCGCCTTCGGGAACAGGGCTTAACCCTTCAAACTGACAAATGCGAATTTCTACGCAAAGAAGTTGCATATTTAGGACATATAATTTCCGAAAAGGGGGTAAGACCGGATCCAAGAAAATTAAAAGCTGTGCAAGACTTTCCCACACCGAAAACGCAGAAGAATATTCAACAATTTTTGGGCTTAGCAGGATATTACAGAAGATTTATACCAGATTTCACCGTGAAGTCAAAACCATTGATCAATTTACTAGGAAAGGGCATTAAATTTAAATGGACAGAAGAACAAGATCAAAGTTTTAATCAATTACGTAAAGAACTTTGTCAACAACCTATATTGCAGTATCCGGATTTCACCAAACCCTTCATCGTGACTACAGACGCATCCGAATACGCCATAGGAGCTGTACTTAGCCAGGGGGAAATAGGAAAGGATTTACCGATAGCATATGCATCTCGAAGCCTTAATAAACCTGAAAAGAATTATTAGGCAACAGAGAAGGAATGTCTCGCAATGGTTTACGCAGTAAAGTATTTCCGACCCTATATTTATGGAACAAAATTCACCCTTGTCACAGATCACCGTCCCTTAGTCTGGCTACATTCAGTTAAGGACCCGACCTCCAGGCTAATAAAATGGAAATTACGACTTTCGGAATACGAGTATCAGGTTATCCACAAGTGTGGAAAAACGAACATGAACGCGGACGCGTTATCGCGCAACCCCCCATCAGTCTGTCTACCGCTCATTCCACGGGAGTCAAAGGACGATCCCGACTTCCGGGCCCAAGTACCACCGACTACCGATAAGCAATTCATAGGTCACCGTATACAACAGTTACGTCGAGATAGGGAAAACCGACCCAAATACCGGGAGGCTAGTAGTAGCTCGGACGAAGAACAAGGCCCCTCTTATGGAAAAATTCAACACTCGCCGATAATAGCTAGACACCGAACTCTACCCAGCTTATCGCACGAAGTAACATTGCCAGACGAATCTCAGGAAATCATAAACAACTTACTGCCAGCAGCAAACTCCACAAGGAACACACTACCGGAGGAAGATAACAATTTACCCGATGACCTAATGTCCTTTGAAGAACCACTTGAAATTACCAATAATGAAAATACAATTATGGAAAATCCTCGTAAAAATGTATTCAGTACTCCACAGGTAACACCGCATGTTACAGACGAAATTTTACAACCAGCCATAATTCATCCACCTGCAAGGGTTGCAACCGAAGCAAGTGCAGAACGGCTACCTGACGCCTTTGACCACACGCCTGACCCTTACCTACCATACGCATCCGACACAGATGTTTTAACCGACGAAAACGAGCACCGATACACTGCGTCAAAACAATCTTATAAAATAACTGTTTCTTCGAACACCCTCGCTGCGGAAAACGGACATTACGCGCACTTCATATCAGCAGATTGCAACCTAGTATCCACCGTGGGAAAAGTATTACTGGACACCGAAATAATTAATAAACCGGATCTTTTGGCAGCGCAACCGAAAAAGGGACACGTATTGACTTCAGACAATGGATTGTTTAAAACCTTCAGTATAGTAATTTCTGACAATTTTTACGACAATATTACGGCAAAAGATGTATCCCATGGGTTAAAGACTCTCAGACATACCCTGGACCAAAATCAAATAAATTCCTTTCGAATCTCTGTAACAGGAGATTTACACAAATTACCAGCTAACAAATTTTACAAAATATTAGAAGAAGTTTTTACCGAAACAGATCAACAAATTACTCTATGCAGCTGTGCTGTCACCACACCGTCTGAATCGGATAGATTGGACATAATTCGCGAAGCCCATGATAGTTTAATTGGAGGGCATAAAGGGATAACAAAAACGTACAAACGCATTCGATCAAAATTCCATTGGCCAAAAATGCGCAACGAAATTCAAGAGTACATCAGGACATGCCAAAGTTGCCAAGAACAAAAATTAGTTCGAGCAAAGACTCGCCAACCCATGTTGATCACCGACACACCGCTGGATGCATTTGACAAAATATCACTGGACACCGTGGGACCTCTTCCAATCACGCCTAATGGAAATAGACATATTCTTACCATACAGGACAATCTGACGAAATACTGCGTGGCAGTTGCAATACCTAATATCCGAGCCGCGACCATTGCAGATGCCTTCGCACGACACTTTATCGCAATCTACGGTACACCTCGCGCAATATTAACAGATAAAGGAACTAGTTTCATTGGAAATTTAATGACGAATTTGGCAGAAATATTTAAAATCAAACAAATAACAACTTCCGGATACAGACCACAAACTAATGGATCATTGGAAAGAAGTCACATCGTGCTCACTGAATACCTCAAACATTACATGGATAATTACGAAGATTGGGATTTATTAATTCCTTTTGCAATGTTCTCATATAACACATCCGTTCACGAAGCAACAAATTTCACACCATACGAGTTAATTTTTGGAAAAGTAGCTCGAGAACCCAGTTCCTTCCCAGATAAAGAGAAATTAAAATCATATGGAGATTATTTACAGGACTTGATTTCACACATAACTAAAATCCGTAACATTACTTCAGAGAATTTAAATAAAGCGAAAATTCGTTCAAAAGATTATTACGATAGACGGTCAAACCCAGTAAATTTCAACGTAGGCGATTTTGTTTACGTACTCCTCGAACCTCGTATAAATAAATTCGACCCACACTACATTGGACCATACAAAATTCTAGACGTAACAGACCGAAACAACGTTGTCATTCAAACCGACAGTAAAATAATTACAAAGCACCAAGACAAATTAAAACCTGCTTATTTCCCATCTTCAGTGGAATCAAATCACTCAGTGGATCATGATGTTCATCTGGATGCTTCTGATACCACTGACCACTGGCCAGGAAATAACTAGGAACGGTTCAACAATAACGCCGCTGGTGAACGATGCCGGATTGTTCTACGAGAGACTGCCAGAAATTAGGATTTTCCGCACACAATGGCGCTTAGTCACATCATTAGACGTTAACCGATACCTCAATCATGCTCCACCTGTAAAGGAATTTATCAAGGCTATCAATCAACTCTGTGACCGTCACGATTCTCTTCATTGCATCAGCAAAGAATGGGGACCCCGATTAATCAAGAAAGAAGAAAACACGTTCCAGTACATCAAGTTAATAAAAACTGCAATGGGTGACATTCCAATTACTAAATCATCGCGTCGCAGTGTACCTTTTGGATTCATCGGCAGCCTAAGCAAAACATTATTTGGAACCTTGACACAAGAAGATGCGGAATATTATAATCAAGAGTTAAATAAAATTTATAATGACCAACATGAAATAACAGAGATCATAGAAAAACAAACCCATATAATTAGAGCCGAATTTTCTTCCACTCATGACAGAATTGTTAACCTAACAAAATTCACTACTCAATTAATGAAAACTATGGCTGAACACTCATTAATGTTCCGTGAAACAGAATCCAACATAAGTAAATTACGTTTCGAAGCAGCAGCAAGGGACGCGGTATTTGAGATTGAAAAAGGACTGGATGACTACAATGCCAATCTGTTATTATTAATAGATTCCATACTTTTGGCAAAACAGGGAATTCTGCATCCGGCAATTTTTTCACTGCAGCAGTTATTACGATCTGCCCAGAGAATCAAACAAACATCGAAGCATGAATTTCCTCTGACGCCGGAAGAACTACTTACGGAGCAAATTGAAAGAATTACGAAGTTAAACGTCATTTTTAAAAGGGGAAGAATACTTTTTGAACTCTCGATACCCTTACTTGAAACAAGAGCCTACAGTTTATATAAGATATATCCTTGCCCATCCATACATAAAATTGGGAAAAAATCTGTAGTTTCATACATCAAATCAAAAATTCAATTCCTTGCTGTATCATCAGACGAACAACAATATATTATTCCAACTGAGGACTACCTGAACCACTGTCATTTCCATCGCGGACAATTTGTGGGACCATCAACACTACCAATATACCAAACGGACCGCCACGCTATCTGCGAATCTACGGCGTTACTGAACCCTTCTGCAATAAAATGGTCGACCTGCGACATAAGAATAACCTCTTCTATAAAACCATATTGGCAAACTCTAAACAGACCGTCTACATGGTTGTACTTCATGCCCGAACAACAAAAGGCGCGGATCTACTGCCAGGGAGACAAAGGAGTAATCAAAAATATGTCAAACACAGGAATTTTTGAACTCAAACCTGGATGCCGTGCAACGATTAATTCCATACAATTCGAAGCCGTAGAAACAATGAAAACAACTGAGAACATCATTTACTACCCTTCAAACGTGTATAATTTGTCAATAATATTACCAGAACCCGCAACGCATCACCTAGAAGTTTTGGAGAGAGACACCTTTGACGCAAACCATACTACTTCTACCTGGGATAAGCTACCTGCAGCAGTGTCACTTACCGAAATAGAACAACGAGCAAGAGAACTATCAAATCATCGAACCAGTTTTCGCAACCAGAATATCATTAATTTCACGTTCATCGGAACCGTATTCATAACATTAACTGTGGCAGGCATAATAATAATTGGAAAAATCTGGGTCAACAAACTATCCAAAAATACAAATCCTCCAGAGGAACCGAATAAAATTACAATAAATATACCTAATACCCTGGAAACAGATAAAAAAATCGAAAGGCCGAGCGCAACAATTTTCTAGAGACGCCTGCACCCTTAGCGACTCCCCTCCACCTACACGCAGGGAAGTTGGAGTGGGGTTTGGGGCCTTTAAAAGCAAGATGCTGGACCGTATCGAAATCAGTATCAGTCACAGATGCAATCGAAAACCATTGGAACACAAACAACGTCTTACCCGGAACAAGGAACACCCCTATCTGCCAGGAAATACCAACTCTGTTCGGCCGGACCAGTGTGTAAAGGCCGCGCTACTCAAACCAGGAAAAGGCGTCAACCACCGCAACCTTCAAAAGACTGGACCGGTCTTAAAATCATAACGGACAAGAACATTCGCCTCTTTACACCGGGAACCAATTAAGAAGAACGCTACACAATGGAAACCATCTCAACCGGAACCCTGGGAACCGAGGCCAGAATCGTGACTACCCACGTGGAAGGCATGACGACGGTATGGGTGGTGTTAGAAAGGGACCTGCCGAACCTCCGGACCATGGGGTATGAACTTCACCACCGCATGCAATGCCAAGGAGAAATGTACGCAATGCCGCTAGACGCCCTGACGCCAGAGCGGCTGGTGGCCGTACGTCACAAGGGCATGTGGCGAAGGGGCCAACTAAAACAAACCACTTTGCATGAGTGCGAAGTCTTCCTTGGGGATTACGGACAAACTGTAGATGTAACGGCAACAGAAATCAGATCCCTGCCGCCCCATTACCGGAAAACTCTATGGATGGCGGTGAGGATCCAGCTGAGGGGGGTCCAACCCAGAAACATAACCCCGCTCAACGCAAGGACGAGGATTGCAGTCCTCGCATTGAGCAATCGAAGAGGCCGAATATCCCGGATCGGTAACGCGGAAGACGGAGTCGTTGCCGATCTCCACCTGGACCGACTACAGGGGCAGCCACCTGTGAACGTAGCCGAGCACTGGTTGGAGGTGGGCTACGTCGTGCCCAAGGTTTAAATCCAGAACACAACGCACCAGTATCGATAAGTACACACCACAACATGATACTACACACCCCGACACATTTAGCTTTCAATTATTCTACTTTTCGCGACTTTTATTATTTTCTTTTGTAAATAAGTAACAGGGCGCTTTCCGTCTAATATGAAAGCATCACGCATAACGCGATGTTTCATCTTGGGGGGGGAGATGTTACGTATGTCGAACGTTTCGTTCCTCAAATTTTTCTTGTCACTTGCGTGCATTATGAAATCGCCCTGCTACTTATCTAACCTTTGAAATGGGGGTCACTTCCGTCGCGATGCAGCAGCCCGTTAATTAATACAATTCGGAGAATAGAGCAGCCCGTTAATTAATACAATTCGGAGAATAGTGCACACGGTGATTTCTAACGTACTTTTGAATCCGCCCCACACAGATTTTTTGGTATATAAACCCTGTGATTTCATTACTCGGGGGATCATAATCGTACCGTCACGTTAGAGTCAACGTCACGTCTCTTGTCACGCGTATACGATTTGATAGTCAGTTGTATCTTGCGAGATCGGGCTACCGTACCCTTTAGTATCAAACCATATAGAATCCGTGAACCGGCATAAATTCTATTGCGGCCTTTATTTCCAACTGACATACCCCCGCATCGCCAGTGCGTCAACACCGTGCAAGGTCATTTTAGGTAAATATACTCATTCTTTGATCGCGACATAAGATACACGAAACAATTGTATTTTATTTGTTGATTTAAGAATATATCTACTTTTATTATCAAATCAGAGTTACCCAACTTCTTTAACCCACAATTATATAAAGCGATTATTATTAGTTAAACGTTCCCATAATAATATAACCTTACCGCTCGGGTTATATTATATTTAATAATTCACAGTTACGAGTTCAATTAACACATCCCCAAATCCAAATACAACCTCTTACAACCTAGTGGCTCCTCGATTACGCATCGAGTTCGTCCACGCAATCTATTACCATCCTAGCGGCTCCCTGATTTCGCATCAGGTTCGTCCGCATCCTACAGCTCCCTGATTTCGCATCAGGTTCGTCTGTGATTTATCCAACCTCCCAGCAGCTCCTCGATTTCGCATTGAGTTCGTCTGCGTTTCTTCCAACCTCCTAGCAGCTCCCCAATTTCGCATTGGGTTCGTCTGCGTCGTTATCAACAATCCTAGTGACTCCCCGATTTCGCATCGGGTTCGTTCACGACGTTTCACCCTCCTACGGCTCCCTGGTTTCGCACCAGGTTCGTCCGTACGTGACTCCATCCCAGAGGCTCCCTGATTTCGCATCAGGTTCGTCCTCGTTATCAACTATCCTAGCGGCTCCCCGATTTCGCATCGGGTTCGTCCGTGTACCTAACTAACAAATTGATACCATATTCCATACTCTTTCTCGCACTCGCAGGCCACGCGCGCTGCACGGCCCTGGCTCGTAACACCGGTTATGTCTGGGTTAGGTCTGGGTTATGCCCGCATCTGGCTCATGATTTTGCCTTCTTCGCATACTTGTTGGCCAGATCCTGGGTTTTTTTCGTGTTTGAATCACGTAGTAATGTGGTAACACACTGAAGCAGTCAATTAAACCTGGTTTCGATCAATTTTTTTAGAGGATGACACCGGTTAGGTCTGGGTTATGCCCGCATCTGGCTCATGATTTTGCCTTCTTCGCAAACTTGTTGACCAGATCCTGGGTTTTTTCCGTGTTTGAATCACGTAGTAATGTGGTACCACACTGAGGCAGTCAATTAAACCTGGTTTCGATCAATATTTTAGAGGATAACACCGGTTAGGTCTGGGTTAGGTCTGGGTTATGCCCGCATCTGGCTCATGATTTTGCCTTCTTCGCATACTTGTTGGCCAGATCCTGGGTTTTTTTCGTGCTTGAATCACGTAGTGATGTGGTAACACACAGAAGCAGTCAATTAAACCTGGTTTCGATCAATATTTTAGAGGATAACACCGGTTAGGTCTGGGTTAGGTCTGGGATATGCGCGCATCTGGCTTATACTTTCGCCTTTTTCGCAAACTTGTTGGCCAGATCCTGGGGTTTTTCCGTGTTTGAATCACGTAGTAATGTGGTAATACACTGAAGCAGTCAATTAAATCTGGTTTCGATCAATATTTTAGAGGATAACACCGGTTAGGACTGGGTTCGGTCCGGGAAATGCACGCATCTGGCTTATGATTTCGCCTTTTTCGCAAACTTGTTGACCAGATCCTGGGTTTTTTCCGTGTTTGAATCACGTAGTAATGTGGTACCACACTGAGGCAGTCAATTAAACCTGGTTTCGATCAATATTTTAGAGGATAACACCGGTTAGGTCTGGGTTAGGTCTGGGTTATGCCCGCATCTGGCTCATGATTTTGCCTTCTTCGCATACTTGTTGGACAGATCCTGGGTTTTTTTCGTGTTTGAATCACGTAGTAATGTGGTAACACACAGAAGCAGTCAATTAAACCTGGTTTCGATCAATATTTTAGAGGATAACACCAGTTAGGTCTGGGTTAGGTCTGGGTTATGCCCGCATCTGGCTCATGATTTTGCCTTCTTCGCATACTTGTGGGCCAGATCCTCGGTTTTTTTCGTGTTTGAATCACGTAGTAATGAGGTAACACACTGAAGCAGTCAATTAAACCTGGTTTCGATCAATATTTTAGAGGATAACACCGGTTAGGTCTGGGTTAGGTCTGGGATATGCGCGCATCTGGCTTATACTTTCGCCTTTTTCGCAAACTTTTTGGCCAGATCCTGGGTTTTTTTCGTGTTTGAATCACGTAGTAATGTTGTACCCCACTGAGGCAGTCAATTAAACCTGGTTTCGATCAATATTTCAGAGGATAACACCGGTTAGGTCTGGGTTAGGTCCGGGAAATGCACGCATCTTGTTCATGATTTCGCCTTTTTCGCAAACTTGTTGGCCAGATCCTGGGTTTTTTCCGTGTTTGAATCACGTAGTAATGTGGTAACACATAGAAGCAGTCAATTAAACCTGTTTTCGATCAATATTTTAGAGGATAACAACGGTTAGGTCTGGGTTAGGTCTGGGTTATGCCCGCATCTGGCTCATGATATTGCCTTCTTCGCATACTTGTTGGCCAGATCCTGGGTTTTTTTCGTGTTTGAATCACGTAGTAATGTAGTAACACACTGAAGCAGTCAATTAAACCTGGTTCCGATCAATTTTTAAGAGGATAACACCGGTTAGGTCTGGGTTAGGTCTGGGTTATGCCCGCATCTGGCTCATGATTTTGCCTTCTTCGCATACTTGTGGGCCAGATCCTGGGTTTTTTTCGTGTTTGAATCACGTAGTAATGTGGTAACACACTGAAGCAGTCAATTAAACCTGGTTTCGATCATTATTTTAGAGGATAACACCGGTTAGGTCTGGGTTAGGTCTGGGATATGCGCGCATCTGGCTTATACTTTCGCCTTTTTCGCAATCTTGTTGGCCAGATCCTGGGTTTTTTTCGTGTTTGAATCACGTAGTAATGTGGTAACACACTGAAGCAGTCAATTTAACCTGGTTTCGATCAATATTTCAGAGGATAACACCGGTTAGGTCTGGGTTAGGTCCGGGAAATGCACGCATCTGGCTCATGATTTCGCCTTTTTCGCAAACTTTTTGGCCAGATCCTGGGTTTTTTTCGTGTTTGAATCACGTAGTAATGTGGCAACACACGGAAGCAGTCAATTAAACCTGGTTTCGATCAATATTTTAGAGGATAACACCGGTTAGGTCTGGGTTAGGTCCGGGAAATGCACGCATCTGGCTCATGATTTTGCCTTCTTCGCATACTTGTTGGCCAGATCCTGGGTTTTTTTCGTGTTTGAATCACGTAGTAATGTGGTAACACACTGAAGCAGTCAATTAAACCTGGTTTCGATCAATATTTTAGAGGATAACACCGGTTAGGTCTGGGTTAGGTCTGGGATACGCGCGCATCTGGCTTATACTTTCGCCTTTTTCGCAAACTTGTTGGCCAGATCCTCGGTTTTTTCCGTGTTTGAATCAGGTAGTAACGTGGTAACACACTGAAGCAGTCAATTAAACCTGGTTTCGATCAATATTTTAGAGGATAACACCGGTTAGGTCTGGGTTAGGTCTGGGTTATGCCCGCATCTGGCTCATGATTTTGCCTTCTTCGCATACTTGTTGGCCAGATCCTGGGTTTTTTTCGTGTTTGAATCACGTAGTAATGTGGTAACACACTGAAGCAGTCAATTAAACCTGGTTTCGATCAATATTTTAGAGGATAACACCGGTTAGGTCTGGGTTAGGTCTGGGATACCCGTGCATCTGGCTTATACTTTCGCCTTTTTCGCAAACTTGTTGGCCAGATCCTGGGTTTTTTCGGGTTCGAATCACGTAGTAATGTGGTAATTCACTGAAACACTCAATTAAACCTGGTTTCGATCAATATTTTAGAGGATAACACCGGTTAGGACTGGGTTCGGTCCGGGAAATGCACGCATCTGGCTTATGATTTCGCCTTTTTCGCAAACTTGTTGACCAGATCCTGGGTTTTTTTCGTGTTTGAATCACGTAGTAATGTGGTAACACACTGAAGCAGTCAATTAAACCTGGTTTCGATCAATATTTTAGAGGATAACACCGGTTAGGTCTGGGTTAGGTCTGGGATATGCGCGTATCTGGCTTATACTTTCGCCTTTTTCGCAATCTTGTTGGCCAGATCCTGGGTTTTTTTCGTGTTTGAATCACGTAGTAATGTTGCACCCCACTGAGGCAGTCAATTAAACCTGGTTTCGATCAATATTTCAGAGGATAACACCGGTTAGGTCTGGGTTAGGTCTGGGATATGCGCGCATCTGGCTTATACTTTCGCCTTTTTCGCAAACTTGTTGGCCAGATCCTGGGTTTTTTTTCGTGTTTGAATCACGTAGTAATGTTGTACCCCACTGAGGCAGTCAATTAAACCTGGTTTCGATCAATATTTCAGAGGATAACACCGGTTAGGTCTGGGTTAGGTCTGAGTTATGCCCGCATCTGGCTCATGATTTTGCCTTCTTCGCATACTTGTTGGCCAGATCCTGGGTTTTTTTCGTGTTTGAATCACGTAGTAATGTGGTAACACACCGAAGCAGTCAATTAAACCTGGTTTCGATCAATATTTTAGAGGATAACACCGGTTAGGTCTGGGTTAGGTCTGGGTTATGCCCGCATCTGGCTCATGATTTTGCCTTCTTCGCATACTTGTTGGCCAGATCCTGGGTTTTTTTCGTGTTTGAATCACGTAGTAATGTGGTAACACAATGAAGCAGTCAATTAAACCTGGTATCGATCAATATCTTAGAGGATAACACCGGTTAGGTCTGGGTTAGGTCTGGGATATGCGCGCATCTGGCTTACACTTTCGCCATTTTCGCAAACTTGTTGGCCAGATCCTGGGTTTTTTCCGTGTTTGAATCACGTAGTAATGTGGTAATTCACTGAAGCAGTCAATTAAACCTGGTTTCGATCAATATTTTAGAGGATAACACCGGTTAGGTCTGGGTTAGGTCCGGGAAATGCACGCATCTGGCTCATGATTTCACCTTTTTCGCAAACTTGTTGGCCAGATCCTGGGTTTTTTCCGTGTTTGAATCACGTAGTAATGTGGTAATTCACTGAAGCAGTCAATTAAACCTGGTTTCGATCAATATTTTAGAGGATAACACCGGTTAGGTCTGGGTTAGGTTTGGGTTATGCCCGCATCTGGCTCATGATTTTGCCTTCTTCGCATACTTGTTGGCCAGATCCTGGGTTTTTTCGTGTTTGAATCACGTAGTAATGTGGTAACACACTGAAGCAGTCAATTAAACCTGGTTTCGATCAATATTTTAGAGGATAACACCGGTTAGGTCTGGGTTAGGTCCGGGAAATGCACGCATCTGGCTCATGATTTCACCTTTTTCGCAAACTTGTTGGCCAGATCCTGGGTTTTTTCCGTGTTTGAATCACGTAGTAATGTGGTAATTCACTGAAGCAGTCAATTAAACCTGGTTTCGATCAATATTTTAGAGGATGACACCGGTTAGGTCTGGGTTAGGTCTGGGATATGCGCGCATCTGGCTTATACTTTCTCCTTTTTCGCAAACTTGTTGGCTAGATCCTGGGTTTTTTCGGGTTCGAATCACGTAGTAATGTGGTAATTTACTGAAACACTCAATTAAACCTGGTTTCGATCAATATTTTAGAGGATAACACCGGTTAGGACTGGGTTCGGTCCGGGAAATGCACGCATCTGGCTTATGATTTCGCCTTTTTCGCATACTTGTTGACCAGATCCTGGGTTTTTTCCGTGTTTGAATCACGTAGTAATGTGGTACCACACTGAGGCAGTCAATTAAACCTGGTCTCGATCAATATTTTAGAGGATAACACCGGTTAGGTCTGGGTTAGGTCTGGTTTATGCCCGCATCTGGCTCATGATTTTGCCTTCTTCGCATACTTGTTGGCCAGATCCAGGGTTTTTTTCGTGTTTGAATCACGTAGTAATGTGGTAACACACAGAAGCAGTCAATTAAACCTGGTTTCGATCAATATTTTAGAGGATAACACCGGTTAGGTCTGGTTTAGGTCCGGGAAATGCACGCACCTGGCTCATGATTTCGCCTTTTTCGCAAACTTGTTGGCCAGATCCTGGGTTTTTTCCGTGTTTGAATCACGTAGTAATGTGGTAATTCACTGAAACACTCAATTAAACCTGGTTTCGATCAATATTTTAGAGGATAACACCGGTTAGGTCTGGGTTAGGTCTGGGATATGCGCGCATCTGGCTTATACTTTCGCCTTTTTCGCAAACTTGTTGGCCAGATCCTGGGTTTTTTCCGTGTTTGAATCACGTAGTAATGTGGTAATACACTGAAGCAGTCAATTAAATCTGGTTTCGATCAATATTTTAGAGGATAACACCGGTTAGGACTGGGTTCGGTCCGGGAAATGCACGCATCTGGCTTGTGATTTCGCCTTTTTCGCAGACTTGTTGACCAGATCCTGGGTTTTTTCCGTGTTTGAATCACGTAGTAATGTGGTACCACACTGAGGCAGTCAATTAAACCTGGTTTCGATCAATATTTTAGAGGATAACACCGGTTAGGTCTGGGTTAGGTCTGGGTTATGCCCGCATCTGGCTCATGATTTTGCCTTCTTCGCATACTTGTTGGCCAGATCCTGGGTTTTTTTCGTGTTTGAATCACGTAGTAATGCTGTACCCAACTGAGGCAGTCTATTAAACCTGGTTTCGATCAATATTTTAGAGGATAACACCGGTTAGGTCTGGGTTAGGTCTGGGATATGCGCGCATCTGGCTTATACTTTCGCCTTTTTCGCAAACTTGTTGGCCAGATCCTGGGTTTTTTCCGTGTTTGAATCACGTAGTAATGTGGTAATTCACTGAAACACTCAATTAAACCTGGTTTCGATCAATATTTTAGAGGATAACACCGGTTAGGTCTGGGTTAGGTCTGGGATATGCGCGCATCTGGCTTATACTTTCGCCTTTTTCGCATACTTGTTGGCCAGATCCTGGGTTTTTTTCGTGTTTGAATCACGTAGTAATGTGGTAACACACAGAAGCAGTCAATTAAACCTGGTTTCGATCAATATTTTAGAGGATAACACTGGTTAGGTCTGGGTTAGGTCCGGGAAATGCACGCACCTGGCTCATGATTTCGCCTTTTTCGCAAACTTGTTGGCCAGATCCTGGGTTTTTTCCGTGTTTGAATCACGTAGTAATGTGGTAGTTCACTGAAACACTCAATTAAACCTGGTTTCGATCAATATTTTAGAGGATAACACCGGTTAGGTCTGGGTTAGGTCTGGGATATGCGCGCATCTGGCTTATACTTTCGCCTTTTTCGCAAACTTGTTGGCCAGATCCTGGGTTTTTTCCGTGTTTGAATCACGTAGTAATGTGGTAATACACTGAAGCAGTCAATTAAATCTGGTTTCGATCAATATTTTAGAGGATAACACCGGTTAGGACTGGGTTCGGTCCGGGAAATGCACGCATCTGGCTTATGATTTCGCCTTTTTCGCAAACTTGTTGACCAGATCCTGGGTTTTTTCCGTGTTTGAATCACGTAGTAATGTGGTACCACACTGAGGCAGTCAATTAAACCTGGTTTCGATCAATATTTTAGAGGATAACACCGGTTAGGTCTGGGTTAGGTCTGGGTTATGCCCGCATCTGGCTCATGATTTTGCCTTCTTCGCATACTTGTTGGCCAGATCCTGGGTTTTTTTCGTGTTTGAATCACGTAGTAATGTTGTACCAGCCTGAGGCAGTCAATTAAACCTGGTTTCGATCAATATTTTAGAGGATAACACCGGTTAGGTCTGGGTTAGGTCCGGGAAATGCACGCATCTGTCTCATGATTTCACCTTTTTCGCAAACTTGTTGGCCAGATCCTGGGTTTTATCCGTGTTTGAATCACGTAGTAATGTGGTAATTCACTGAAGCAGTCAATTAAACCTGGTTTCGATCAATATTTTAGAGGATAACACCGGTTAGGTCTGGGTTAGGTTTGGGTTATGCCCGCATCTGGCTCATGATTTTGCCTTCTTCGCATACTTGTTGGCCAGATCCTGGGTTTTTTTCGTGTTTGAATCACGTAGTAATGTGGTAACACACTGAAGCAGTCAATTAAACCTGGTTTCGATCAATATTTTAGAGGATGACACCGGTTAGGTCTGGGTTAGGTCTGGGATATGCGCGCATCTGGCTTATACTTTCTCCTTTTTCGCAAACTTGTTGGCTAGATCCTGGGTTTTTTCGGGTTCGAATCACGTAGTAATGTGGTAATTCACTGAAACACTCAATTAAACCTGGTTTCGATCAATATTTTAGAGGATAACACCGGTTAGGACTGGGTTCGGTCCGGGAAATGCACGCATCTGGCTTATGATTTCGCCTTTTTCGCATACTTGTTGACCAGATCCTGGGTTTTTTCCGTGTTTGAATCACGTAGTAATGTGGTACCACACTGAGGCAGTCAATTAAACCTGGTCTCGATCAATATTTTAGAGGATAACACCGGTTAGGTCTGGGTTAGGTCTGGTTTATGCCCGCATCTGGCTCATGATTTTGCCTTCTTCGCATACTTGTTGGCCAGATCCAGGGTTTTTTTCGTGTTTGAATCACGTAGTAATGTGGTAACACACAGAAGCAGTCAATTAAATCTGGTTTCGATCAATATTTTAGAGGATAACACCGGTAAGGTCTGGGTTAGGTCCGGGAAATGCACGCACCTGGCTCATGATTTCGCCTTTTTCGCAAACTTGTTGGCCAGATCCTGGGTTTTTTCCGTGTTTGAATCACGTAGTAATGTGGTAATTCACTGAAACACTCAATTAAACCTGGTTTCGATCAATATTTTAGAGGATAACACCGGTTAGGTCTGGGTTAGGTCTGGGATATGCGCGCATCTGGCTTATACTTTCGCCTTTTTCGCAAACTTGTTGGCCAGATCCTGGGTTTTTTCCGTGTTTGAATCACGTAGTAATGTGGTAATACACTGAAGCAGTCAATTAAATCTGGTTTCGATCAATATTTTAGAGGATAACACCGGTTAGGACTGGGTTCGGTCCGGGAAATGCACGCATCTGGCTTGTGATTTCGCCTTTTTCGCAGACTTGTTGACCAGATCCTGGGTTTTTTCCGTGTTTGAATCACGTAGTAATGTGGTACCACACTGAGGCAGTCAATTAAACCTGGTTTCGATCAATATTTTAGAGGATAACACCGGTTAGGTCTGGGTTAGGTCTGGGTTATGCCCGCATCTGGCTCATGATTTTGCCTTCTTCGCATACTTGTTGGCCAGATCCTGGGTTTTTTTCGTGTTTGAATCACGTAGTAATGTGGTAACACACAGAAGCAGTCAATTAAACCTGGTTTCGATCAATATTTTAGAGGATAACACCGGTTAGGTCTGGGTTAGGTCTGGGTTATGCCCGCATCTGGCTCATGATTCTGCCTTCTTCGCATACTTGTGGGCCAGATCCTCGGTTTTTTTCGTGTTTGAATCACGTAGTAATGTGGTAACACACTGAAGCAGTCAATTAAACCTGGTTTCGATCAATATTTTAGAGGATAACACCGGTTAGGTCTGGGTTAGGTCTGGGATATGCGCGCATCTGGCTTATACTTTCGCCTTTTTCGCAAACTTTTTGGCCAGATCCTGGGTTTTTTTCGTGTTTGAATCACGTAGTAATGTTGTACCCCACTGAGGCAGTCAATTAAACCTGGTTTCGATCAATATTTCAGAGGATAACACCGGTTAGGTCTGGGTTAGGTCCGGGAAATGCACGCATCTTGTTCATGATTTCGCCTTTTTCGCAAACTTGTTGGCCAGATCCTGGGTTTTTTCCGTGTTTGAATCACGTAGTAATGTGGTAACACATAGAAGCAGTCAATTAAACCTGTTTTCGATCAATATTTTAGAGGATAACAACGGTTAGGTCTGGGTTAGGTCTGGGTTATGCCCGCATCTGGCTCATGATATTGCCTTCTTCGCATACTTGTTGGCCAGATCCTGGGTTTTTTTCGTGTTTGAATCACGTAGTAATGTAGTAACACACTGAAGCAGTCAATTAAACCTGGTTCCGATCAATTTTTTAGAGGATAACACCGGTTAGGTCTGGGTTAGGTCTGGGTTATGCCCGCATCTGGCTCATGATTTTGCCTTCTTCGCATACTTGTGGGCCAGATCCTGTGTTTTTTTCGTGTTTGAATCACGTAGTAATGTGGTAACACACTGAAGCAGTCAATTAAACCTGGTTTCGATCATTATTTTAGAGGATAACACCGGTTAGGTCTGGGTTAGGTCTGAGATATGCGCGCATCTGGCTTATACTTTCGCCTTTTTCGCAATCTTGTTGGCCAGATCCTGGGATTTTTTCGTGTTTGAATCACGTAGTAATGTTGCACCCCACTGAGGCAGTCAATTAAACCTGGTTTCGATCAATATTTCAGAGGATAACACCGGTTAGGTCTGGGTTAGGTCCGGGAAATGCACGCATCTGGTTCATGATTTCGCCTTTTTCGCAAACTTGTTGGCCAGATCCTGGGTTTTTTCCATGTTTGAATCACGTAGTAATGTGGTAATTCACTGAAGCAGTCAATTAAACCTGGTTTCGATCAATATTTTAGAGGATAACACCGGTTAGGTCTGGGTTAGGTCTGGGTTATGCCCGCATCTGGCTCATGATTTTGCCTTCTTCGCATACTTGTTGGCCAGATCGTGGGTTTTTTTCGTGTTTGAATCACGTAGTAATGTGGTAACACACTGAAGCAGTCAATTAAACCTGGTTTCGATCAATATTTTAGAGGATAACACCGGTTAGGTCTGGGTTAGGTCTGGGATACGCGCGCATCTGGCTTATACTTTCGCCTTTTTCGCAAACTTGTTGGCCAGATCCTCGGTTTTTTCCGTGTTTGAATCAGGTAGTAATGTGGTAACACACTGAAGCAGTCAATTAAACCTGGTTTCGATCAATATTTTAGAGGATAACACCGGTTAGGTCTGGGTTAGGTCTGGGTTATGCCCGCATCTGGCTCATGATTTTGCCTTCTTCGCATACTTGTTGGCCAGATCCTGGGTTTTTTTCGTGTTTGAATCACGTAGTAATGTGGTAACACACTGAAGCAGTCAATTAAACCTGGTTTCGATCAATATTTTAGAGGATAACACCGGTTAGGTCTGGGTTAGGTCTGGGACACCCGTGCATCTGGCTTATACTTTCGCCTTTTTCGCAAACTTGTTGGCCAGATCCTGGGTTTTTTCGGGTTCGAATCACGTAGTAATGTGGTAATTCACTGAAACACTCAATTAAACCTGGTTTCGATCAATATTTTAGAGGATAACACCGGTTAGGACTGGGTTCGATCCGGGAAATGCACGCATCTGGCTTATGATTTCGCCTTTTTCGCAAACTTGTGGGCCAGATCCTGGCTTTTTCCCGTGTTTGAATCACGTAGTAATGTGGTAATACACTGAAGCAGTCAATTAAATCTGGTTTCGATCAATATTTTAGAGGATAACACCGGTTAGGACTGGGTTCGGTCCGGGAAATGCAAGCATCTGGCTTATGATTTCGCCTTTTTCGCAAACTTGTTGACCAGATCCTGGGTTTTTTCCGTGTTTGAATCACGTAGTAATGTGGTACCACACTGAGGCAGTCAATTAAACCTGGTTTCGATCAATATTTTAGAGGATAACACCGGTTAGGTCTGGGTTAGGTCTGGGTTATGCCCGCATCTGGCTCATGATTTTGCCTTCTTCGCATACTTGTTGGCCAGATCCTGGGTTTTTTTCGTGTTTGAATCACGTAGTAATGTGGTAACACACAGAAGCAGTCAATTAAACCTGGTTTCGATCAATATTTTAGAGGATAACACCGGTTAGGTCTGGGTTAGGTCTGGGTTATGCCCGCATCTGGCTCATGATTTTGCCTTCTTCGCATACTTGTGGGCCAGATCCTCGGTTTTTTTCGTGTTTGAATCACGTAGTAATGTGGTAACACACTGAAGCAGTCAATTAAACCTGGTTTCGATCAATATTTTAGAGGATAACACCGGTTAGGTCTGGGTTAGGTCTGGGATATGCGCGCATCTGGCTTATACTTTCGCCTTTTTCGCAAACTTTTTGGCCAGATCCTGGGTTTTTTTCGTGTTTGAATCACGTAGTAATGTTGTACCCCACTGAGGCAGTCAATTAAACCTGGTTTCGATCAATATTTCAGAGGATAACACCGGTTAGGTCTGGGTTAGGTCCGGGAAATGCACGCATCTTGTTCATGATTTCGCCTTTTTCGCAAACTTGTTGGCCAGATCCTGGGTTTTTTCCGTGTTTGAATCACGTAGTAATGTGGTAACACATAGAAGCAGTCAATTAAACCTGTTTTCGATCAATATTTTAGAGGATAACAACGGTTAGGTCTGGGTTAGGTCTGGGTTATGCCCGCATCTGGCTCATGATATTGCCTTCTTCGCATACTTGTTGGCCAGATCCTGGGTTTTTTTCGTGTTTGAATCACGTAGTAATGTAGTAACACACTGAAGCAGTCAATTAAACCTGGTTCCGATCAATTTTTTAGAGGATAACACCGGTTAGGTCTGGGTTAGGTCTGGGTTATGCCCGCATCTGGCTCATGATTTTGCCTTCTTCGCATACTTGTGGGCCAGATCCTGGGTTTTTTTCGTGTTTGAATCACGTAGTAATGTGGTAACACACTGAAGCAGTCAATTAAACCTGGTTTCGATCATTATTTTAGAGGATAACACCGGTTAGGTCTGGGTTAGGTCTGAGATATGCGCGCATCTGGCTTATACTTTCGCCTTTTTCGCAATCTTGTTGGCCAGATCCTGGGATTTTTTCGTGTTTGAATCACGTAGTAATGTTGCACCCCACTGAGGCAGTCAATTAAACCTGGTTTCGATCAATATTTCAGAGGATAACACCGGTTAGGTCTGGGTTAGGTCCGGGAAATGCACGCATCTGGTTCATGATTTCGCCTTTTTCGCAAACTTGTTGGCCAGATCCTGGGTTTTTTCCATGTTTGAATCACGTAGTAATGTGGTAATTCACTGAAGCAGTCAATTAAACCTGGTTTCGATCAATATTTTAGAGGATAACACCGGTTAGGTCTGGGTTAGGTCTGGGTTATGCCCGCATCTGGCTCATGATTTTGCCTTCTTCGCATACTTGTTGGCCAGATCCTGGGTTTTTTTCGTGTTTGAATCACGTAGTAATGTGGTAACACACTGAAGCAGTCAATTAAACCTGGTTTCGATCAATATTTTAGAGGATAACACCGGTTAGGTCTGGGTTAGGTCTGGGATACGCGCGCATCTGGCTTATACTTTCGCCTTTTTCGCAAACTTGTTGGCCAGATCCTCGGTTTTTTCCGTGTTTGAATCAGGTAGTAATGTGGTAACACACTGAAGCAGTCAATTAAACCTGGTTTCGATCAATATTTTAGAGGATAACACCGGTTAGGTCTGGGTTATGCCCGCATCTGGCTCATGATTTTGCCTTCTTCGCATACTTGTTGGCCAGATCCTGGGTTTTTTTCGTGTTTGAATCACGTAGTAATGTGGTAACACACTGAAGCAGTCAATTAAACCTGGTTTCGATCAATATTTTAGAGGATAACACCGGTTAGGTCTGGGTTAGGTCTGGGACACCCGTGCATCTGGCTTATACTTTCGCCTTTTTCGCAAACTTGTTGGCCAGATCCTGGGTTTTTTCGGGTTCGAATCACGTAGTAATGTGGTAATTCACTGAAACACTCAATTAAACCTGGTTTCGATCAATATTTTAGAGGATAACACCGGTTAGGACTGGGTTCGGTCCGGGAAATGCACGCATCTGGCTTATGATTTCGCCTTTTTCGCAAACTTGTGGGCCAGATCCTGGGTTTTTTTCGTGTTTGAATCACGTAGTAATGTGGTAACACACTGAAGCAGTCAATTAAACCTGGTTTCGATCAATATTTTAGAGGATAACACCGGTTAGGTCTGGGTTAGGTCTGGGATATGCGCGCATCTGGCTTATACTTTCGCCTTTTTCGCAAACTTGTTGGCCAGATCCTGGGTTTTTTCCGTGTTTGAATCACGTAGTAATGTGGTAATACACTGAAGCAGTCAATTAAATCTGGTTTCGATCAATATTTTAGAGGATAACACCGGTTAGGACTGGGTTCGGTCCGGGAAATGCAAGCATCTGGCTTGTGATTTCGCCTTTTTCGCAGACTTGTTGACCAGATCCTGGGTTTTTTCCGTGTTTGAATCACGTAGTAATGTGGTACCACACTGAGGCAGTCAATTAAACCTGGTTTCGATCAATATTTTAGAGGATAACACCGGTTAGGTCTGGGTTAGGTCTGGGTTATGCCCGCATCTGGCTCATGATTTTGCCTTCTTCGCATACTTGTTGGCCAGATCGTGGGTTTTTTTCGTGTTTGAATCACGTAGTAATGTGGTAACACACTGAAGCAGTCAATTAAACCTGGTTTCGATCAATATTTTAGAGGATAACACCGGTTAGGTCTGGGTTAGGTCTGAGTTATGCCCGCATCTGGCTCATGATTTTGCATTCTTCGCATACTTGTTGGCCAGATCCTGGGTTTTTTTCGTGTTTGAATCACGTAGTAATGTGGTAACACACTGAAGCAGTCAATTAAACCTGGTTTCGATCAATATTTTAGAGGATAACACCGGTTAGGTCTGGGTTAGGTCTGGGTTATGCCCGCATCTGGCTCATGATTTTGCCTTCTTCGCATACTTGTTGGCCAGATCCTGGGTTTTTTTCGTGTTTGAATCACGTAGTAATGTGGTAACACACAGAAGCAGTCAATTAAACCTGGTTTCGATCAATATTTTAGAGGATAACACCGGTTAGGTCTGGGTTAGGTCCGGGAAATGCACGCACCTGGCTCATGATTTCGCCTTTTTCGCAAACTTGTTGGCCAGATCCTGGGTTTTTTCCGTGTTTGAATCACGTAGTAATGTGGTAGTTCACTGAAACACTCAATTAAACCTGGTTTCGATCAATATTTTAGAGGATAACACCGGTTAGGTCTGGGTTAGGTCTGGGATATGCGCGCATCTGGCTTATACTTTCGCCTTTTTCGCAAACTTGTTGGCCAGATCCTGGGTTTTTCCCGTGTTTGAATCACGTAGTAATGTGGTAATACACTGAAGCAGTCAATTAAATCTGGTTTCGATCAATATTTTAGAGGATAACACCGGTTAGGACTGGGTTCGGTCCGGGAAATGCAAGCATCTGGCTTATGATTTCGCCTTTTTCGCAAACTTGTTGACCAGATCCTGGGTTTTTTCCGTGTTTGAATCACGTAGTAATGTGGTACCACACTGAGGCAGTCAATTAAACCTGGTTTCGATCAATATTTTAGAGGATAACACCGGTTAGGTCTGGGTTAGGTCTGGGTTATGCCCGCATCTGGCTCATGATTTTGCCTTCTTCGCATACTTGTTGGCCAGATCCTGGGTTTTTTTCGTGTTTGAATCACGTAGTAATGTGGTAACACACAGAAGCAGTCAATTAAACCTGGTTTCGATCAATATTTTAGAGGATAACACCGGTTAGGTCTGGGTTAGGTCTGGGTTATGCCCGCATCTGGCTCATGATTTTGCCTTCTTCGCATACTTGTGGGCCAGATCCTCGGTTTTTTTCGTGTTTGAATCACGTAGTAATGTGGTAACACACTGAAGCAGTCAATTAAACCTGGTTTCGATCAATATTTTAGAGGATAACACCGGTTAGGTCTGGGTTAGGTCTGGGATATGCGCGCATCTGGCTTATACTTTCGCCTTTTTCGCAAACTTTTTGGCCAGATCCTGGGTTTTTTTCGTGTTTGAATCACGTAGTAATGTTGTACCCCACTGAGGCAGTCAATTAAACCTGGTTTCGATCAATATTTCAGAGGATAACACCGGTTAGGTCTGGGTTAGGTCCGGGAAATGCACGCATCTTGTTCATGATTTCGCCTTTTTCGCAAACTTGTTGGCCAGATCCTGGGTTTTTTCCGTGTTTGAATCACGTAGTAATGTGGTAACACATAGAAGCAGTCAATTAAACCTGTTTTCGATCAATATTTTAGAGGATAACAACGGTTAGGTCTGGGTTAGGTCTGGGTTATGCCCGCATCTGGCTCATGATATTGCCTTCTTCGCATACTTGTTGGCCAGATCCTGGGTTTTTTTCGTGTTTGAATCACGTAGTAATGTGGTAACACACTGAAGCAGTCAATTAAACCTGGTTTCGATCAATATTTTAGAGGATAACACCGGTTAGGTCTCGGTTAGGTCTGGGATACGCGCGCATCTGGCTTATACTTTCGCCTTTTTCGCAAACTTGTTGGCCAGATCCTCGGTTTTTTCCGTGTTTGAATCAGGTAGTAATGTGGTAACACACTGAAGCAGTCAATTAAACCTGGTTTCGATCAATATTTTAGAGGATAACACCGGTTAGGTCTGGGTTAGGTCTGGGTTATGCCCGCATCTGGCTCATGATTTTGCCTTCTTCGCATACTTGTTGGCCAGATCCTGGGTTTTTTTCGTGTTTGAATCACGTAGTAATGTGGTAACACACTGAAGCAGTCAATTAAACCTGGTTTCGATCAATATTTTAGAGGATAACACCGGTTAGGTCTGGGTTAGGTCTGGGATACCCGTGCATCTGGCTTATACTTTCGCCTTTTTCGCAAACTTGTTGGCCAGATCCTGGGGTTTTTCGGGTTCGAATCACGTAGTAATGTGGTAATTCACTGAAACACTCAATTAAACCTGGTTTCGATCAATATTTTAGAGGATAACACCGGTTAGGTCTGGGTTAGGTCCGGGAAATGCACGCATCTGGTTCATGATTTCGCCTTTTTCGCAAACTTGTTGGCCAGATCCTGGGTTTTTTCCGTGTTTGAATCACGTAGTAATGTGGTAATACACTGAAGCAGTCAATTAAATCTGGTTTCGATCAATATTTTAGAGGATAACACCGGTTAGGACTGGGTTCGGTCCGGGAAATGCACGCATCTGGCTTATGATTTCGCCTTTTTCGCAAACTTGTTGACCAGATCCTGGGTTTTTTTCGTGTTTGAATCAGGTAGTAATGTGGTAACACACTGAAGCAGTCAATTAAACCTGGTTTCGATCAATATTTTAGAGGATAACACCGGTTAGGTCTGGGTTAGGTCTGGGATATGCGCGTATCTGGCTTATACTTTCGCCTTTTTCGCAATCTTGTTGGCCAGATCCTGGGTTTTTTTCGTGTTTGAATCACGTAGTAATGTTGCACCCCACTGAGGCAGTCAATTAAACCTGGTTTCGATCAATATTTCAGAGGATAACACCGGTTAGGTCTGGGTTAGGTCCGGGAAATGCACGCATCTGGTTCATGATTTCGCCTTTTTCGCAAACTTGTTGGCCAGATCCTGGGTTTTTTCCGTGTTTGAATCACGTAGTAATGTGGTAATTCACTGAAGCAGTCAATTAAACCTGGTTTCGATCAATATTTTAGAGGATAACACCGGTTAGGTCTGGGTTAGGTCTGGGTTATGCCCGCATCTGGCTCATGATTTTGCCTTCTTCGCATACTTGTTGGCCAGATCCTGGGTTTTTTTCGTGTTTGAATCACGTAGTAATGTGGTAACACACTGAAGCAGTCAATTAAACCTGGTTTCGATCAATATTTTAGAGGATAACACCGGTTAGGTCTGGGTTAGGTCTGGGATACGCGCGCATCTGGCTTATACTTTCGCCTTTTTCGCAAACTTGTTGGCCAGATCCTCGGTTTTTTCCGTGTTTGAATCAGGTAGTAATGTGGTAACACACTGAAGCAGTCAATTAAACCTGGTTTCGATCAATATTTTAGAGGATAACACCGGTTAGGTCTGGGTTAGGTCTGGGTTATGCCCGCATCTGGCTCATGATTTTGCCTTCTTCGCATACTTGTTGGCCAGATCCTGGGTTTTTTTCGTGTTTGAATCACGTAGTAATGTGGTAACACACTGAAGCAGTCAATTAAACCTGGTTTCGATCAATATTTTAGAGGATAACACCGGTTAGGTCTGGGTTAGGTCTGGGACACCCGTGCATCTGGCTTATACTTTCGCCTTTTTCGCAAACTTGTTGGCCAGATCCTGGGTTTTTTCGGGTTCGAATCACGTAGTAATGTGGTAATTCACTGAAACACTCAATTAAACCTGGTTTCGATCAATATTTTAGAGGATAACACCGGTTAGGACTGGGTTCGGTCCGGGAAATGCACGCATCTGGCTTATGATTTCGCCTTTTTCGCAAACTTGTGGGCCAGATCCTGGGTTTTTTTCGTGTTTGAATCACGTAGTAATGTGGTAACACACTGAAGCAGTCAATTAAACCTGGTTTCGATCAATATTTTAGAGGATAACACCGGTTAGGTCTGGGTTAGGTCTGGGATATGCGCGCATCTGGCTTATACTTTCGCCTTTTTCGCAAACTTGTTGGCCAGATCCTGGGTTTTTTCCGTGTTTGAATCACGTAGTAATGTGGTAATACACTGAAGCAGTCAATTAAATCTGGTTTCGATCAATATTTTAGAGGATAACACCGGTTAGGACTGGGTTCGGTCCGGGAAATGCAAGCATCTGGCTTGTGATTTCGCCTTTTTCGCAGACTTGTTGACCAGATCCTGGGTTTTTTCCGTGTTTGAATCACGTAGTAATGTGGTACCACACTGAGGCAGTCAATTAAACCTGGTTTCGATCAATATTTTAGAGGATAACACCGGTTAGGTCTGGGTTAGGTCTGGGTTATGCCCGCATCTGGCTCATGATTTTGCCTTCTTCGCATACTTGTTGGCCAGATCGTGGGTTTTTTTCGTGTTTGAATCACGTAGTAATGTGGTAACACACTGAAGCAGTCAATTAAACCTGGTTTCGATCAATATTTTAGAGGATAACACCGGTTAGGTCTGGGTTAGGTCTGAGTTATGCCCGCATCTGGCTCATGATTTTGCATTCTTCGCATACTTGTTGGCCAGATCCTGGGTTTTTTTCGTGTTTGAATCACGTAGTAATGTGGTAACACACTGAAGCAGTCAATTAAACCTGGTTTCGATCAATATTTTAGAGGATAACACCGGTTAGGTCTGGGTTAGGTCTGGGTTATGCCCGCATCTGGCTCATGATTTTGCCTTCTTCGCATACTTGTTGGCCAGATCCTGGGTTTTTTTCGTGTTTGAATCACGTAGTAATGTGGTAACACACAGAAGCAGTCAATTAAACCTGGTTTCGATCAATATTTTAGAGGATAACACCGGTTAGGTCTGGGTTAGGTCCGGGAAATGCACGCACCTGGCTCATGATTTCGCCTTTTTTGCAAACTTGTTGGCCAGATCCTGGGTTTTTTCCGTGTTTGAATCACGTAGTAATGTGGTAGTTCACTGAAACACTCAATTAAACCTGGTTTCGATCAATATTTTAGAGGATAACACCGGTTAGGTCTGGGTTAGGTCTGGGATATGCGCGCATCTGGCTTATACTTTCGCCTTTTTCGCAAACTTGTTGGCCAGATCCTGGGTTTTTCCCGTGTTTGAATCACGTAGTAATGTGGTAATACACTGAAGCAGTCAATTAAATCTGGTTTCGATCAATATTTTAGAGGATAACACCGGTTAGGACTGGGTTCGGACCGGGAAATGCAAGCATCTGGCTTATGATTTCGCCTTTTTCGCAAACTTGTTGACCAGATCCTGGGTTTTTTCCGTGTTTGAATCACGTAGTAATGTGGTACCACACTGAGGCAGTCAATTAAACCTGGTTTCGATCAATATTTTAGAGGATAACACCGGTTAGGTCTGGGTTAGGTCTGGGTTATGCCCGCATCTGGCTCATGATTTTGCCTTCTTCGCATACTTGTTGGCCAGATCCTGGGTTTTTTTCGTGTTTGAATCACGTAGTAATGTGGTAACACACAGAAGCAGTCAATTAAACCTGGTTTCGATCAATATTTTAGAGGATAACACCGGTTAGGTCTGGGTTAGGTCTGGGTTATGCCCGCATCTGGCTCATGATTTTGCCTTCTTCGCATACTTGTGGGCCAGATCCTCGGTTTTTTTCGTGTTTGAATCACGTAGTAATGTGGTAACACACTGAAGCAGTCAATTAAACCTGGTTTCGATCAATATTTTAGAGGATAACACCGGTTAGGTCTGGGTTAGGTCTGGGATATGCGCGCATCTGGCTTATACTTTCGCCTTTTTCGCAAACTTTTTGGCCAGAACCTGGGTTTTTTTCGTGTTTGAATCACGTAGTAATGTTGTACCCCACTGAGGCAGTCAATTAAACCTGGTTTCGATCAATATTTCAGAGGATAACACCGGTTAGGTCTGGGTTAGGTCTGGGACACCCGTGCATCTGGCTTATACTTTCGCCTTTTTCGCAAACTTGTTGGCCTGATCCTGGGTTTTTTCGGGTTCGAATCACGTAGTAATGTGGTAATTCACTGAAACACTCAATTAAACCTGGTTTCGATCAATATTTTAGAGGATAACACCGGTTAGGACTGGGTTCGGTCCGGGAAATGCACGCATCTGGCTTATGATTTCGCCTTTTTCGCAAACTTGTGGGCCAGATCCTGGGTTTTTTTCGTGTTTGAATCACGTAGTAATGTGGTAACACACTGAAGCAGTCAATTAAACCTGGTTTCGATCAATATTTTAGAGGATAACACCGGTTAGGTCTGGGTTAGGTCTGGGATATGCGCGCATCTGGCTTATACTTTCGCCTTTTTCGCAAACTTGTTGGCCAGATCCTGGGTTTTTTCCGTGTTTGAATCACGTAGTAATGTGGTAATACACTGAAGCAGTCAATTAAATCTGGTTTCGATCAATATTTTAGAGGATAACACCGGTTAGGTCTGGGTTAGGTCTGAGATATGCGCGCATCTGGCTTATACTTTCGCCTTTTTCGCAATCTTGTTGGCCAGATCCTGGGTTTTTTCCGTGTTTGAATCAGGTAGTAATGTGGTAACACACTGAAGCAGTCAATTAAACCTGGTTTCGATCAATATTTTAGAGGATAACACCGGTTAGGTCTGGGTTAGGTCTGGGATACCCGTGCATCTGGCTTATACTTTCGCCTTTTTCGCAAACTTGTTGGCCAGATCCTGGGTTTTTTCGGGTTCGAATCACGTAGTAATGTGGTAATTCACTGAAACACTCAATTAAACCTGGTTTCGATCAATATTTTAGAGGATAACACCGGTTAGGTCTGGGTTAGGTCCGGGAAATGCACGCATCTGGTTCATGATTTCGCCTTTTTCGCAAACTTGTTGGCCAGATCCTGGGTTTTTTCCGTGTTTGAATCACGTAGTAATGTGGTAATACACTGAAGCAGTCAATTAAATCTGGTTTCGATCAATATTTTAGAGGATAACACCGGTTAGGACTGGGTTCGGTCCGGGAAATGCACGCATCTGGCTTATGATTTCGCCTTTTTCGCAAACTTGTTGACCAGATCCTGGGTTTTTTTCGTGTTTGAATCAGGTAGTAATGTGGTAACACACTGAAGCAGTCAATTAAACCTGGTTTCGATCAATATTTTAGAGGATAACACCGGTTAGGTCTGGGTTAGGTCTGGGATATGCGCGTATCTGGCTTATACTTTCGCCTTTTTCGCAATCTTGTTGGCCAGATCCTGGGTTTTTTTCGTGTTTGAATCACGTAGTAATGTTGCACCCCACTGAGGCAGTCAATTAAACCTGGTTTCGATCAATATTTCAGAGGATAACACCGGTTAGGTCTGGGTTAGGTCCGGGAAATGCACGCATCTGGTTCATGATTTCGCCTTTTTCGCAAACTTGTTGGCCAGATCCTGGGTTTTTTCCGTGTTTGAATCACGTAGTAATGTGGTAATTCACTGAAGCAGTCAATTAAACCTGGTTTCGATCAATATTTTAGAGGATAACACCGGTTAGGTCTGGGTTAGGTCTGGGTTATGCCCGCATCTGGCTCATGATTTTGCCTTCTTCGCATACTTGTTGGCCAGATCCTGGGTTTTTTTCGTATTTGAATCACGTAGTAATGTGGTAACACACTGAAGCAGTCAATTAAACCTGGTTTCGATCAATATTTTAGAGGATAACACCGGTTAGGTCTGGGTTAGGTCTGGGTTATGCCCGCATCTGGCTCATGATTTTGCCTTCTTCGCATACTTGTTGGCCAGATCCTGGGTTTTTTTCGTGTTTGAATCACGTAGTAATGTGGTAACACACCGAAGCAGTCAATTAAACCTGGTTCCGATCAATTTTTTAGAGGATAACACCGGTTAGGTCTGGGTTAGGTCTGGGTTATGCCCGCATCTGGCTCATGATTTTGCCTTCTTCGCATACTTGTGGGCCAGATCCTGGGTTTTTTTCGTGTTTGAATCACGTAGTAATGTGGTAACACACTGAAGCAGTCAATTAAACCTGGTTTCGATCAATATTTTAGAGGATAACACCGGTTAGGTCTGGGTTAGGTCTGGGATATGCGCGCATCTGGCTTATTCTTTCGCCTTTTTCGCAATCTTGTTGGCCAGATCCTGGGTTTTTTTCGTGTTTGAATCACGTAGTAATGTGGTAATACACTGAAGCAGTCAATTAAATCTGGTTTCGATCAATATTTTAGAGGATAACACCGGTAAGGACTGGGTTCGGTCCGGGAAATGCACGCATCTGGCTTATGATTTCGCCTTTTTCGTAAACTTGTTGACCAGATCCTGGGTTTGTTCCGTGGTTGAATCACGTAGTAATGTGGTACCACACTGAGGCAGTCAATTTAACCTGGTTTCGATCAATATTTTAGAGGATAACACCGGTTAGGTCTGGGTTAGGTCTGGGTTATGCCCGCATCTGGCTCATGATTTTGCCTTCTTCGCATACTTGTGGGCCAGATCCTGGGTTTTTTTCGTGTTTGAATCACGTAGTAATGTGGTAACACACTGAAGCAGTCAATTAAACCTGGTTTCGATCAATATTTCAGAGGATAACACCGGTTATGTCTGGGTTAGGTCTGGGTTATGCCCGCATCTGGCTCATGATTTTGCCTTCTTCGCATACTTGTTGGCCAGATCCTGGGTTTTTTTCGTGTTTGAATCACGTAGTAATGTGGTAACACATAGAAGCAGTCAATTAAACCTGGTTCCGATCAATTTTTTAGAGGATAACACCGGCTAGGTCTGGGTTAGGTCTGGGTTATGCCCGCATCTGGCTCATGATTTTGCCTTCTTCGCATACTTGTGGACCAGATCCTGGGTTTTTTTCGTGTTTGAATAACGTAGTAATGTGGTAACACACTGAAGCAGTCAATTAAACCTGGTTTCGATCAATATTTTAGAGGATAACACCGGTTAGGTCTGGGTTAGGTCTGGGATATGCGCGCATCTGGCTTATGATTTCGCCTTTTTCGCAAACTTGTTGACCAGATCCTGGGTTTTTTTCGTGTTTGAATCACGTAGTAATGTGGTAACACACTGAAGCAGTCAATTAAACCTGGTTTCGATCAATATTTTAGAGGATAACACCGGTTAGGTCTGGGTTAGGTCTGAGTTATGCCCGCATCTGGCTCATGATTTTGCCTTCTTCGCATACTTGTTGGCCAGATCCTGGGTTTTTTTCGTGTTTGAATCACGTAGTAATGTGGTAACACATAGAAGCAGTCAATTAAACCTGGTTTCGATCAATTTTTTTAGGGGATGACACCGGTTAGGTCTGGGTTAGGTCTGGGTTATGCCCGCATCTGGCTCATGATTTTGTCTTCTTCGCATACTTGTTGGCCAGATCCTGGATTTTTTTCGTGTTTGAATCACGTAGTAATGTGGTAACACAATGAAGCAGTCAATTTAACCTGGTTTCGATCAATATTTTAGAGGATAACACCGGTTAGGTCTGGGTTAGGTCTGGGATACGCGCGCATCTGGCTTATACTTTCGCCTTTTTCGCAAACTTGTTGGCCAGATCCTCGGTTTTTTCCGTGTTTGAATCAGGTAGTAATGTGGTAACACACTGAAGCAGTCAATTAAACCTGGTTTCGATCAATATTTTAGAGGATAACACCGGTTAGGTCTGGGTTAGGTCTGGGATACCCGTGCATCTGGCTTATACTTTCGCCTTTTTCGCAAACTTGTTGGCCAGATCCTGGGTTTTTTCGGGTTCGAATCACGTAGTAATGTGGTAATTCACTGAAACACTCAATTAAACCTGGTTTCGATCAATATTTTAGAGGATAACACCGGTTAGGTCTGGGTTAGGTCCGGGAAATGCACGCATCTGGTTCATGATTTCGCCTTTTTCGCAAACTTGTTGGCCAGATCCTGGGTTTTTTCCGTGTTTGAATCACGTAGTAATGTGGTAATACACTGAAGCAGTCAATTAAATCTGGTTTCGATCAATATTTTAGAGGATAACACCGGTTAGGACTGGGTTCGGTCCGGGAAATGCACGCATCTGGCTTATGATTTCGCCTTTTTCGCAAACTTGTTGACCAGATCCTGGGTTTTTTTCGTGTTTGAATCAGGTAGTAATGTGGTAACACACTGAAGCAGTCAATTAAACCTGGTTTCGATCAATATTTTAGAGGATAACACCGGTTAGGTCTGGGTTAGGTCTGGGATATGCGCGTATCTGGCTTATACTTTCGCCTTTTTCGCAATCTTGTTGGCCAGATCCTGGGTTTTTTCCGTGTTTGAATCACGTAGTAATGTGGTAATTCACTGAAGCAGTCAATTAAACCTGGTTTCGATCAATATTTTAGAGGATAACACCGGTTAGGTCTGGGTTAGGTCTGGGTTATGCCCGCATCTGGCTCATGATTTTGCCTTCTTCGCATACTTGTTGGCCAGATCCTGGGTTTTTTTCGTGTTTGAATCACGTAGTAATGTGGTAACACACTGAAGCAGTCAATTAAACCTGGTTTCGATCAATATTTTAGAGGATAACACCGGTTAGGTCTGGGTTAGGTCTGGGATACGCGCGCATCTGGCTTATACTTTCGCCTTTTTCGCAAACTTGTTGGCCAGATCCTCGGTTTTTTCCGTGTTTGAATCAGGTAGTAATGTGGTAACACACTGAAGCAGTCAATTAAACCTGGTTTCGATCAATATTTTAGAGGATAACACCGGTTAGGTCTGGGTTAGGTCTGGGTTATGCCCGCATCTGGCTCATGATTTTGCCTTCTTCGCATACTTGTTGGCCAGATCCTGGGTTTTTTTCGTGTTTGAATCACGTAGTAATGTGGTAACACACTGAAGCAGTCAATTAAACCTGGTTTCGATCAATATTTTAGAGGATAACACCGGTTAGGTCTGGGTTAGGTCTGGGACACCCGTGCATCTGGCTTATACTTTCGCCTTTTTCGCAAACTTGTTGGCCTGATCCTGGGTTTTTTCGGGTTCGAATCACGTAGTAATGTGGTAATTCACTGAAACACTCAATTAAACCTGGTTTCGATCAATATTTTAGAGGATAACACCGGTTAGGACTGGGTTCGGTCCGGGAAATGCACGCATCTGGCTTATGATTTCGCCTTTTTCGCAAACTTGTGGGCCAGATCCTGGGTTTTTTTCGTGTTTGAATCACGTAGTAATGTGGTAACACACTGAAGCAGTCAATTAAACCTGGTTTCGATCAATATTTTAGAGGATAACACCGGTTAGGTCTGGGTTAGGTCTGGGTTATGCCCGCATCTGGCTCATGATTTTGCATTCTTCGCATACTTGTTGGCCAGATCGTGGGTTTTTTTCGTGTTTGAATCACGTAGTAATGTGGTAACACACTGAAGCAGTCAATTAAACCTGGTTTCGATCAATATTTTAGAGGATAACACCGGTTAGGTCTGGGTTAGGTCTGGGTTATGCCCGCATCTGGCTCATGATTTTGCCTTCTTCGCATACTTGTTGGCCAGATCCTGGGTTTTTTTCGTGTTTGAATCACGTAGTAATGTGGTAACACACAGAAGCAGTCAATTAAACCTGGTTTCGATCAATATTTTAGAGGATAACACCGGTTAGGTCTGGGTTAGGTCCGGGAAATGCACGCACCTGGCTCATGATTTCGCCTTTTTCGCAAACTTGTTGGCCAGATCCTGGGTTTTTTCCGTGTTTGAATCACGTAGTAATGTGGTAGTTCACTGAAACACTCAATTAAACCTGGTTTCGATCAATATTTTAGAGGATAACACCGGTTAGGTCTGGGTTAGGTCTGGGATATGCGCGCATCTGGCTTATACTTTCGCCTTTTTCGCAAACTTGTTGGCCAGATCCTGGGTTTTTCCCGTGTTTGAATCACGTAGTAATGTGGTAATACACTGAAGCAGTCAATTAAATCTGGTTTCGATCAATATTTTAGAGGATAACACCGGTTAGGACTGGGTTCGGTCCGGGAAATGCAAGCATCTGGCTTATGATTTCGCCTTTTTCGCAAACTTGTTGACCAGATCCTGGGTTTTTTCCGTGTTTGAATCACGTAGTAATGTGGTACCACACTGAGGCAGTCAATTAAACCTGGTTTCGATCAATATTTTAGAGGATAACACCGGTTAGGTCTGGGTTAGGTCTGGGTTATGCCCGCATCTGGCTCATGATTTTGCCTTCTTCGCATACTTGTTGGCCAGATCCTGGGTTTTTTTCGTGTTTGAATCACGTAGTAATGTGGTAACACACAGAAGCAGTCAATTAAACCTGGTTTCGATCAATATTTTAGAGGATAACACCGGTTAGGTCTGGGTTAGGTCTGGGTTATGCCCGCATCTGGCTCATGATTTTGCCTTCTTCGCATACTTGTGGGCCAGATCCTCGGTTTTTTTCGTGTTTGAATCACGTAGTAATGTGGTAACACACTGAAGCAGTCAATTAAACCTGGTTTCGATCAATATTTTAGAGGATAACACCGGTTAGGTCTGGGTTAGGTCTGGGATATGCGCGCATCTGGCTTATACTTTCGCCTTTTTCGCAAACTTTTTGGCCAGATCCTGGGTTTTTTTCGTGTTTGAATCACGTAGTAATGTTGTACCCCACTGAGGCAGTCAATTAAACCTGGTTTCGATCAATATTTCAGAGGATAACACCGGTTAGGTCTGGGTTAGGTCCGGGAAATGCACGCATCTTGTTCATGATTTCGCCTTTTTCGCAAACTTGTTGGCCAGATCCTGGGTTTTTTCCGTGTTTGAATCACGTAGTAATGTGGTAACACATAGAAGCAGTCAATTAAACCTGTTTTCGATCAATATTTTAGAGGATAACAACGGTTAGGTCTGGGTTAGGTCTGGGTTATGCCCGCATCTGGCTCATGATATTGCCTTCTTCGCATACTTGTTGGCCAGATCCTGGGTTTTTTTCGTGTTTGAATCACGTAGTAATGTAGTAACACACTGAAGCAGTCAATTAAACCTGGTTCCGATCAATTTTTTAGAGGATAACACCGGTTAGGTCTGGGTTAGGTCTGGGTTATGCCCGCATCTGGCTCATGATTTTGCCTTCTTCGCATACTTGTGGGCCAGATCCTGGGTTTTTTTCGTGTTTGAATCACGTAGTAATGTGGTAACACACTGAAGCAGTCAATTAAACCTGGTTTCGATCATTATTTTAGAGGATAACACCGGTTAGGTCTGGGTTAGGTCTGAGATATGCGCGCATCTGGCTTATACTTTCGCCTTTTTCGCAATCTTGTTGGCCAGATCCTGGGTTTTTTTCGTGTTTGAATCACGTAGTAATGTTGCACCCCACTGAGGCAGTCAATTAAACCTGGTTTCGATCAATATTTCAGAGGATAACACCGGTTAGGTCTGGGTTAGGTCCGGGAAATGCACGCATCTGGTTCATGATTTCGCCTTTTTCGCAAACTTGTTGGCCAGATCCTGGGTTTTTTCCATGTTTGAATCACGTAGTAATGTGGTAATTCACTGAAGCAGTCAATTAAACCTGGTTTCGATCAATATTTTAGAGGATAACACCGGTTAGGTCTGGGTTAGGTCTGGGTTATGCCCGCATCTGGCTCATGATTTTGCCTTCTTCGCATACTTGTAGGCCAGATCCTGGGTTTTTTTCGTGTTTGAATCACGTAGTAATGTGGTAACACACTGAAGCAGTCAATTAAACCTGGTTTCGATCAATATTTTAGAGGATAACACCGGTTAGGTCTCGGTTAGGTCTGGGATACGCGCGCATCTGGCTTATACTTTCGCCTTTTTCGCAAACTTGTTGGCCAGATCCTCGGTTTTTTCCGTGTTTGAATCAGGTAGTAATGTGGTAACACACTGAAGCAGTCAATTAAACCTGGTTTCGATCAATATTTTAGAGGATAACACCGGTTAGGTCTGGGTTAGGTCTGGGTTATGCCCGCATCTGGCTCATGATTTTGCCTTCTTCGCATACTTGTTGGCCAGATCCTGGGTTTTTTTCGTGTTTGAATCACGTAGTAATGTGGTAACACACTGAAGCAGTCAATTAAACCTGGTTTCGATCAATATTTTAGAGGATAACACCGGTTAGGTCTGGGTTAGGTCTGGGATACCCGTGCATCTGGCTTATACTTTCGCCTTTTTCGCAAACTTGTTGGCCAGATCCTGGGTTTTTTCGGGTTCGAATCACGTAGTAATGTGGTAATTCACTGAAACACTCAATTAAACCTGGTTTCGATCAATATTTTAGAGGATAACACCGGTTAGGTCTGGGTTAGGTCCGGGAAATGCACGCATCTGGTTCATGATTTCGCCTTTTTCGCAAACTTGTTGGCCAGATCCTGGGTTTTTTCCGTGTTTGAATCACGTAGTAATGTGGTAATACACTGAAGCAGTCAATTAAATCTGGTTTCGATCAATATTTTAGAGGATAACACCGGTTAGGACTGGGTTCGGTCCGGGAAATGCACGCATCTGGCTTATGATTTCGCCTTTTTCGCAAACTTGTTGACCAGATCCTGGGTTTTTTTCGTGTTTGAATCAGGTAGTAATGTGGTAACACACTGAAGCAGTCAATTAAACCTGGTTTCGATCAATATTTTAGAGGATAACACCGGTTAGGTCTGGGTTAGGTCTGGGATATGCGCGTATCTGGCTTATACTTTCGCCTTTTTCGCAATCTTGTTGGCCAGATCCTGGGTTTTTTTCGTGTTTGAATCACGTAGTAATGTTGCACCCCACTGAGGCAGTCAATTAAACCTGGTTTCGATCAATATTTCAGAGGATAACACCGGTTAGGTCTGGGTTAGGTCCGGGAAATGCACGCATCTGGTTCATGATTTCGCCTTTTTCGCAAACTTGTTGGCCAGATCCTGGGTTTTTTCCGTGTTTGAATCACGTAGTAATGTGGTAATTCACTGAAGCAGTCAATTAAACCTGGTTTCGATCAATATTTTAGAGGATAACACCGGTTAGGTCTGGGTTAGGTCTGGGTTATGCCCGCATCTGGCTCATGATTTTGCCTTCTTCGCATACTTGTTGGCCAGATCCTGGGTTTTTTTCGTATTTGAATCACGTAGTAATGTGGTAACACACTGAAGCAGTCAATTAAACCTGGTTTCGATCAATATTTTAGAGGATAACACCGGTTAGGTCTGGGTTAGGTCTGGGTTATGCCCGCATCTGGCTCATGATTTTGCCTTCTTCGCATACTTGTTGGCCAGATCCTGGGTTTTTTTCGTGTTTGAATCACGTAGTAATGTGGTAACACACCGAAGCAGTCAATTAAACCTGGTTCCGATCAATTTTTTAGAGGATAACACCGGTTAGGTCTGGGTTAGGTCTGGGTTATGCCCGCATCTGGCTCATGATTTTGCCTTCTTCGCATACTTGTGGGCCAGATCCTGGGTTTTTTTCGTGTTTGAATCACGTAGTAATGTGGTAACACACTGAAGCAGTCAATTAAACCTGGTTTCGATCAATATTTTAGAGGATAACACCGGTTAGGTCTGGGTTAGGTCTGGGATATGCGCGCATCTGGCTTATTCTTTCGCCTTTTTCGCAATCTTGTTGGCCAGATCCTGGGTTTTTTTCGTGTTTGAATCACGTAGTAATGTGGTAATACACTGAAGCAGTCAATTAAATCTGGTTTCGATCAATATTTTAGAGGATAACACCGGTTAGGACTGGGTTCGGTCCGGGAAATGCACGCATCTGGCTTATGATTTCGCCTTTTTCGTAAACTTGTTGACCAGATCCTGGGTTTGTTCCGTGGTTGAATCACGTAGTAATGTGGTACCACACTGAGGCAGTCAATTTAACCTGGTTTCGATCAATATTTTAGAGGATAACACCGGTTAGGTCTGGGTTAGGTCTGGGTTATGCCCGCATCTGGCTCATGATTTTGCCTTCTTCGCATACTTGTGGGCCAGATCCTGGGTTTTTTTCGTGTTTGAATCACGTAGTAATGTGGTAACACACTGAAGCAGTCAATTAAACCTGGTTTCGATCAATATTTTAGAGGATAACACCGGTTATGTCTGGGTTAGGTCTGGGTTATGCCCGCATCTGGCTCATGATTTTGCCTTCTTCGCATACTTGTTGGCCAGATCCTGGGTTTTTTTCGTGTTTGAATCACGTAGTAATGTGGTAACACATAGAAGCAGTCAATTAAACCTGGTTCCGATCAATTTTTTAGAGGATAACACCGGTTAGGTCTGGGTTAGGTCTGGGTTATGCCCGCATCTGGCTCATGATTTTGCCTTCTTCGCATACTTGTGGGCCAGATCCTGGGTTTTTTTCGTGTTTGAATAACGTAGTAATGTGGTAACACACTGAAGCAGTCAATTAAACCTGGTTTCGATCAATATTTTAGAGGATAACACCGGTTAGGTCTGGGTTAGGTCTGGGATATGCGCGCATCTGGCTTATGATTTCGCCTTTTTCGCAAACTTGTTGACCAGATCCTGGGTTTTTTTCGTGTTTGAATCACGTAGTAATGTGGTAACACACTGAAGCAGTCAATTAAACCTGGTTTCGATCAATATTTTAGAGGATAACACCGGTTAGGTCTGGGTTAGGTCTGAGTTATGCCCGCATCTGGCTCATGATTTTGCCTTCTTCGCATACTTGTTGGCCAGATCCTGGGTTTTTTTCGTGTTTGAATCACGTAGTAATGTGGTAACACATAGAAGCAGTCAATTAAACCTGGTTTCGATCAATTTTTTTAGGGGATGACACCGGTTAGGTCTGGGTTAGGTCTGGGTTATGCCCGCATCTGGCTCATGATTTTGTCTTCTTCGCATACTTGTTGGCCAGATCCTGGATTTTTTTCGTGTTTGAATCACGTAGTAATGTGGTAACACAATGAAGCAGTCAATTTAACCTGGTTTCGATCAATATTTTAGAGGATAACACCGGTTAGGTCTGGGTTAGGTCTGGGATACGCGCGCATCTGGCTTATACTTTCGCCTTTTTCGCAAACTTGTTGGCCAGATCCTCGGTTTTTTCCGTGTTTGAATCAGGTAGTAATGTGGTAACACACTGAAGCAGTCAATTAAACCTGGTTTCGATCAATATTTTAGAGGATAACACCGGTTAGGTCTGGGTTAGGTCTGGGTTATGCCCGCATCTGGCTCATGATTTTGCCTTCTTCGCATACTTGTTGGCCAGATCCTGGGTTTTTTTCGTGTTTGAATCACGTAGTAATGTGGTAACACATAGAAGCAGTCAATTAAACCTGGTTTCGATCAATATTTTAGAGGATAACACCGGTTAGGTCTGGGTTAGGTCTGGGTTATGCCCGCATCTGGCTCATGATTTTGCCTTCTTCGCATACTTGTTGGCCAGATCCTGGGGTTTTTTCGTGTTTGAATCACGTAGTAATGTGGTAACACACTGAAGCAGTCAATTAAACCTGGTTCCGATCAATATTTTAGAGGATAACACCGGTTAGGTCTGGGTTAGGTCTGGGTTATGCCCGCATCTGGCTCATGATTTTGCCTTCTTCGCATACTTGTGGGCCAGATCCTGGGTTTTTTTCGTGTTTGAATCACGTAGTAATGTGGTAACACACGGAAGCAGTCAATTAAACCTGGTTGCGATCAATATTTTAGAGGATAACACCGGTTAGGTTTGGGTTAGGTCTGGGATATGCGCGCATCTGGCTTATACTTTCGCCTTTTTCGCAATCTTGTTGGCCAGATCCTGGGTTTTTTTCGTGTTTGAATCACGTAGTAATGTTGCACCCCACTGAGGCAGTCAATTAAACCTGGTTTCGATCAATATTTCAGAGGATAACACCGGTTAGGTCTGGGTTAGGTCCGGGAAATGCACGCATCTGGTTCATGATTTCGCCTTTTTCGCAAACTTGTTGGCCAGATCCTGGGTTTTTTCCGTGTTTGAATCACGTAGTAATGTGGTAATTCACTGAAGCAGTCAATTAAACCTGGTTTCGATCAATATTTTAGAGGATAACACCGGTTAGGTCTGGGTTAGGTCTGGGTTATGCCCGCATCTGGCTCATGATTTTGCCTTCTTCGCATACTTGTGGGCCAGATCCTGGGTTTTTTTCGTGTTTGAATCACGTAGTAATGTGGTAACACACTGAAGCAGTCAATTAAACCTGGTTTCGATCAATATTTTAGAGGATAACACCGGTTAGGTCTGGGTTAGGTCTGGGATATGCGCGCATCTGGCTTATTCTTTCGCCTTTTTCGCAATCTTGTTGTCAGATCCTGGGTTTTTTTCGTGTTTGAATCACGTAGTAATGTGGTAATACACTGAAGCAGTCAATTAAATCTGGTTTCGATCAATATTTTAGAGGATAACACCGGTTAGGACTGGGTTCGGTCCGGGAAATGCACGCATCTGGCTTATGATTTCGCCTTTTTCGTAAACTTGTTGACCAGATCCTGGGTTTGTTCCGTGGTTGAATCACGTAGTAATGTGGTACCACACTGAGGCAGTCAATTTAACCTGGTTTCGATCAATATTTTAGAGGATAACACCGGTTAGGTCTGGGTTAGGTCTGGGTTATGCCCGCATCTGGCTCATGATTTTGCCTTCTTCGCGTACTTGTGGGCCAGATCCTGGGTTTTTTTCGTGTTTGAATCACGTAGTAATGTGGTAACACACTGAAGCAGTCAATTAAACCTGGTTTCGATCAATATTTTAGAGGATAACACCGGTTAGGTCTGGGTTAGGTCTGGGTTATGCCCGCATCTGGCTCATGATTTTGCCTACTTCGCATACTTGTTGGCCAGATCCTGGGTTTTTTTCGTGTTTGAATCACGTAGTAATGTGGTAACACACTGAAGCAGTCAATTAAACCTGGTTTCGATCAATATTTTAGAGGATGACACCGGTTAGGTCTGGGTTAGGTCTGGGATATGCGCGCATCTGGCTTATACTTTCGCCTTTTTCGCAAACTTGTTGGCCAGATCCTGGGTTTTTTTCGTGTTTGAATCACGTAGTAATGTTCTACCACACTGAGGCAGTCAATTAAACCTGGTTTCGATCAATATTTTAGAGGATAACACCGGTTAGGTCTGGGTTAGGTCTGGGATATGCGCGCATCTGGCTTACACTTTCGCCATTTTCGCAAACTTGTTGGCCAGATCCTGGGTTTTTTTCGTGTTTGAATCACGTAGTAATGTGGTAACACACTGAAGCAGTCAATTAAACCTGGTTTCGATCAATATTTTAGAGGATAACACCGGTTAGGTCTGGGTTAGGTCTGGGATATGCGCGCATCTGGCTTACACTTTCGCCATTTTCGCAAACTTGTTGGCCAGATCCTGGGTTTTTTTCGTGTTTGAATCACGTAGTAATGTTCTACCACACTGTGGCAGTCAATTAAACCTGGTTTCGATCAATATTTCAGAGGATAACACCGGTTAGGTCTGGGTTAGGTCCGGGAAATGCACGCATCTGGCTCATGATTTCTTCTTTTTCGCAAACTTGTTGGCCAGATCCTGGGTTTTTTCCATGTTTGAATCACGTAGTAATGTGGTAATTCACTGAAGCAGTCAATTAAACCTGGTTTCGATCAATGTTTTAGAGGATAACACCGGTTAGGTCTGGGTTAGGTTTGGGTTATGCCCGCATCTGGCTCATGATTTTGCCTTCTTCGCATACTTGTTGGCCAGATCCTGGGTTTTTTTCGTGTTTGAATCACGTAGTAATGTGGTAACACACTGAAGCAGTCAATTAAACCTGGTTTCGATCAATATTTTAGAGGATGACACCGGTTAGGTCTGGGTTAGGTCTGGGATATGCGCGTATCTGGCTTATACTTTCGCCTTTTTCGCAATCTTGTTGGCCAGATCCTGGGTTTTTTCCGTGTTTGAATCACGTAGTAATGTGGTAATTCACTGAAGCAGTCAATTAAACCTGGTTTCGATCAATATTTTAGAGGATAACACCGGTTAGGTCTGGGTTATGCCCGCATCTGGCTCATGATTTTGCCTTCTTCGCATACTTGTTGGCCAGATCTTGGGTTTTTTTCGTGTTTGAATCACGTAGTAATGTGGTAACACACTGAAGCAGTCAATTAAACCTGGTTTCGATCAATATTTTAGAGGATAACACCGGTTAGGTCTGGGTTAGGTCTGAGTTATGCCCGCATCTGGCTCATGATTTTGCCTTCTTCGCATACTTGTTGGCCAGATCCTGGGTTTTTTTCGTGTTTGAATCACGTAGTAATGTGGTAACACATAGAAGCAGTCAATTAAACCTGGTTTCGATCAATTTTTTTTGGGGATGACACCGGTTAGGTCTGGGTTAGGTCAAGGTTATGCCCGCATCTGGCTCATGATTTTGTCTTCTTCGCATACTTGTTGGCCAGATCCTGGATTTTTTTCGTGTTTGAATCACGTAGTAATGTGGTAACACACGGAAGCAGCCAATTTAACTTGGTTTCGATCAATATTTTAGAGGATAACACCGGTTAGGTCTGGGTTAGGTCTGGGATACGCGCGCATCTGGCTTATACTTTCGCCTTTTTCGCAAACTTGTTGGCCAGATCCTCGGTTTTTTCCGTGTTTGAATCAGGTAGTAATGTGGTAACACACTGAAGCAGTCAATTAAACCTGGTTTCGATCAATATTTTAGAGGATAACACCGGTTAGGTCTGGGTTAGGTCTGGGTTATGCCCGCATCTGGCTCATGATTTTGCCTTCTTCGCATACTTGTTGGCCAGATCCTGGGATTTTTTCGTGTTTGAATCACGTAGTAATGTGGTAACACATAGAAGCAGTCAATTAAACCTGGTTTCGATCAATATTTTAGAGGATAACACCGGTTAGGTCTGGGTTAGGTCTGGGTTATGCCCGCATCTGGCTCATGATTTTGCCTTCTTCGCATACTTGTTGGCCAGATCCTGGGTTTTTTTCGTGTTTGAATCACGTAGTAATGTGGTAACACATAGAAGCAGTCAATTAAACCTGGTTTCGATCAATATTTTAGAGGATAACACCGGTTAGGTCTGGGTTAGGTCTGGGTTATGCCCGCATCTGGCTCATGATTTTGCCTTCTTCGCATACTTGTGGGCCAGATCCTGGGTTTTTTTCGTGTTTGAATCACGTAGTAATGTGGTAACACACTGAAGCAGTCAATTAAACCTGGTTGCGCTCAATATTTTAGAGGATAACACCGGTTAGGTTTGGGTTAGGTCTGGGATATGCGCGCATCTGGCTTATACTTTCGCCTTTTTCGCAATCTTGTTGGCCAGATCCTGGGTTTTTTTCGTGTTTGAATCACGTAGTAATGTTGCACCCCACTGAGGCAGTCAATTAAACCTGGTTTCGATCAATATTTCAGAGGATAACACCGGTTAGGTCTGGGTTAGGTCCGGGAAATGCACGCATCTGGTTCATGATTTCGCCTTTTTCGCAAACTTGTTGGCCAGATCCTGGGTTTTTTCCGTGTTTGAATCACGTAGTAATGTGGTAATTCACTGAAGCAGTCAATTAAACCTGGTTTCGATCAATATTTTAGAGGATAACACCGGTTAGGTCTGGGTTAGGTCTGGGTTATGCCCGCATCTGGCTCATGATTTTGCCTTCTTCGCATACTTGTTGGCCAGATCCTGGGTTTTTTTCGTGTTTGAATCACGTAGTAATGTGGTAACACATAGAAGCAGTCAATTAAACCTGGTTTCGATCAATATTTTAGAGGATAACACCGGTTAGGTCTGGGTTAGGTCTGGGTTATGCCCGCAACTGGCTCATGATTTTGCCTTCTTCGCATACTTGTTGGCCAGATCCTGGGGTTTTTTCGTGTTTGAATCACGTAGTAATGTGGTAACACACTGAAGCAGTCAATTAAACCTGGTTCCGATCAATTTTTTAGAGGATAACACCGGTTAGGTCTGGGTTAGGTCTGGGTTATGCCCGCATCTGGCTCATGATTTTGCCTTCTTCGCATACTTGTGGACCAGATCCTGGGTTTTTTTCGTGTTTGAATCACGTAGTAATGTGGTAACACACTGAAGCAGTCAATTAAACCTGGTTTCGATCAATATTTTAGAGGATAACACCGGTTAGGTCTGGGTTAGGTCTGGGTTATGCCCGCATCTGGCTCATGATTTTGCCTTCTTCGCATACTTGTTGGCCAGATCCTGGGTTTTTTTCGTGTTTGAATCACGTAGTAATGTGGTAACACATAGAAGCAGTCAATTAAACCTGGTTTCGATCAATATTTTAGAGGATAACACCGGATAGGTCTGGGTTAGGTCTGGGATACGCGCGCATCTGGCTTATACTTTCGCCTTTTTCGCAAACTTGTTGGCCAGATCCTCGGTTTTTTCCGTGTTTGAATCAGGTAGTAATGTGGTTACACACTGAAGCAGTCAATTAAACCTGGTTTCGATCAATATTTTAGAGGATAACACCGGTTAGGTCTGGGTTAGGTCTGGGTTATGCCCGCATCTGGCTCATGATTTTGCCTTCTTCGCATACTTGTTGGCCAGATCCTGGGATTTTTTCGTGTTTGAATCACGTAGTAATGTGGTAACACACTGAAGCAGTCAATTAAACCTGGTTTCGATCAATATTTTAGAGGATGACACCGGTTAGGTCTGGGTTAGGTCTGGGATATGCGCGCATCTGGCTTACACTTTCGCCATTTTCGCAAACTTGTTGGCCAGATCCTGGGTTTTTTTCGTGTTTGAATCACGTAGTAATGTTCTACCACACTGAGGCAGTCAATTAAACCTGGTTTCGATCAATATTTCAGAGGATAACACCGGTTAGGTCTGGGTTAGGTCCGGGAAATGCACGCATCTGGCTCATGATTTCTCCTTTTTCGCAAACTTGTTGGCCAGATCCTGGGTTTTTTCCGTGTTTGAATCACGTAGTAATGTGGTAATTCACTGAAGCAGTCAATTAAACCTGGTTTCGATCAATGTTTTAGAGGATAACACCGGTTAGGTCTGGGTTAGGTTTGGGTTATGCCCGAATCTGGCTCATGATTTTGCCTTCTTCGCATACTTGTTGGCCAGATCCTGGGTTTTTTTCGTGTTTGAATCACGTAGTAATGTGGTAACACACTGAAGCAGTCAATTAAACCTGGTTTCGATCAATATTTTAGAGGATGACACCGGTTAGGTCTGGGTTAGGTCTGGGATATGCGCGCATCTGGCTTATACTTTCTCCTTTTTCGCAAACTTGTTGGCTAGATCCTGGGTTTTTTCGGGTTCGAATCACGTAGTAATGTGGTAATTCACTGATACACTCAATTAAACCTGGTTTCGATCAATATTTTAGAGGATAACAACGGTTAGGACTGGGTTCGGTCCGGGAAATGCACGCATCTGGCTTATGATTTCGCCTTTTTCGCAAACTTGTTGACCAGATCCTGGGTTTTTTCCGTGTTTGAATCACGTAGTAATGTGGTAATACACACTGAAGCAGTCAATTTAACCTGGTTTCGATCAATATTTCAGAGGATAACACCGGTTAGGTCTGGGTTAGGTCTGAGTTATGCCCGCATCTGGCTCATGAGTTTGCCTTCTTCGCATACTTGTTGGCCAGATCCTGGATTTTTTTCGTGTTTGAATCACGTAGTAATGTGGTAACACACTGAAGCAGTCAATTTAACCTGGTTTCGATCAATATTTTAGAGGATAACAACGGTTAGGACTGGGTTAGGTCTGGGTTATGACCGCATCTGGCTTATGATTTCGCCTTTTTCGCAAACGTGTTGACCAGATCCTGGGTTTTTTCCGTGTTTGAATCATGCTGTAATGTGGTACCAAACTGAGGCAGTCAATTAAACCTGGTTTCGATCAATATTTTAGAGGATAACACCGGTTAGGTCTGGGTTAGGTCTGGGTTATGATCGCATCTGGCTCATGATTTTGCCTTCTTCGCATACTTGTTGGGCAGATCCTGGGTTTTTTTCGTATTTGAATCACGTAGTAATGTGGTAACACACAGAAGCAGTCAATTAAACCTGGTTTCGATCAATATTTTAGAGGATAACACCGGTTAGGTCTGGGTTAGGTCTGAGTTATGCCCGCATCTGGCTCATGAGTTTGCCTTCTTCGCATACTTGTTGGCCAGATCCTGGATTTTTTTCGTGTTTGAATCACGTAGTAATGTGGTAACACACTGAAGCAGTCAATTTAACCTGGTTTCGATCAATATTTCAGAGGATAACACCGGTTAGGTCTGGGTTAGGTCCGGGAAATGCACGCATCTGGCTCATGATTTCGCCTTTTTCGCAAACTTTTTGGCCAGATCCTGGGTTTTTTTCGTGTTTGAATCACGTAGTAATGTGGCAACAGACTGAAGCAGTCAATTAAACCTGGTTTCGATTAATATTTTAGAGGATAACACCGGTTAGGTCTGGGTTAGGTCTGGGATACGCGCGCATCTGGCTTATACTTTCGCCTTTTTCGCAAACTTGTTGGCCAGATCCTCGGTTTTTTCCGTGTTTGAATCACGTAGTAATGTGGTAACACACTGAAGCAGTCAATTAAACCTGGTTTCGATCAATATTTTAGACGATGACACCGGTTAGGTCTGGGTTAGGTCTGGGATATGCGCGCATCTGGCTTATACTTTCGCCTTTTTCGCACACTTTTTGGCCAGATCCTGGGTTTTTTTCGTGTTTGAATCACGTAGTAATGTGGTACCACACTGAGGCAGTCAATTAAACCTGGTTTCGATCAATATTTTAGAGGATAACACCGGTTAGGTCTGGGTTAGGTCTGGGATATGCGCGCATCTGGCTTACACTTTCGCCATTTTCGCAAACTTGTTGGCCAGATCCTGGGTTTTTTTCGTGTTTGAATCACGTAGTAATGTTCTACCACCCTGAGGCAGTCAATTAAACCTGGTTTCGATCAATATTTCAGAGGATAACACCGGTTAGGTCTGGGTTAGGTCCGGGAAATGCACGCATCTGGCTCATGATTTCGCCTTTTTCGCAAACTTGTTGGCGAGATCCTGGGTTTTTTCCGTGTTTGAATCACGTAGTAATGTGGTAATTCACTGAAGCAGTCAATTCAACCTGGTTTCGATCAATATTTTAGAGGATAACACCGGTTAGGTCTGGGTTAGGTTTGGGTTATGCCCGCATCTGGCTCATGATTTTGCCTTCTTCGCATACTTGTTGGCCAGATCCTGGGTTTTTTTCGTGTTTGAATCACGTAGTAATGTGGTAACACACTGAAGCAGTCAATTAAACCTGGTTTCGATCAATATTTTAGAGGATAACACCGGTTAGGTCTGGGTTAGGTCTGGGTTATGCCCGCAACTGGCTCATGATTTTGCCTTCTTCGCATACTTGTTGGCCAGATCCTGGGTTTTTTTCGTGTTTGAATCACGTAGTAATGTGGTAACACACTGAAGCAGTCAATTAAACCTGGTTTCGATCAATATTTTAGAGGATAACACCGGTTAGGTCTGGATTAGGTCTGAGTTATGCCCGCATCTGGCACATGATTTTGCCTTTTTCACAAACTTGTTGGCCAGATCCTTGGTTTTTTCCGTGTTGGAATCACGTAGTAATGTTGTAGCACACTGAAGCAGTCAATTAAACCTGGTTTCGATCAATATTTTAGAGGACAACACCGGTTAGGTCTGGGTTAGGTTTGGGTTATGCCCGCATCTGGCTCATGATTTTGCCTTCTTCGCATACTTGTTGGCCAGATCCTGGGTTTTTTTCGTGTTTGAATCACGTAGTAATGTGGTAACACACTGAAGCAGTCAATTAAACCTGGTTTCGATCAATATTTTAGAGGATAACACCGGTTAGGTCTGGGTTAGGTCTGGGATATGCGCGCATCTGGCTTACACTTTCGCCATTTTCGCAAACTTGTTGGCCAGATCCTGGGTTTTTTTCGTGTTTGAATCACGTAGTAATGTGGTAACACACTGAAGCAGTCAATTAAACCTGGTTTCGATCAATATTTTAGAGGATAACACCGGTTAGGTCTGGGTTAGGTCTGGGATATGTGCGCATCTGGCTTATACTTTCGCCTTTTTCGCAAACTTGTTGGCCAGATCCTGGGTTTTTTCCGTGTTTGAGTCACGTAGTAATGTGGTAATTCACTGAAGCAGTCAATTAAACTTGGTTTCGATCAATATTTTAGAGGATAACACCGGTTAGGTCTGGGTTTGGTCGGGGTTATGCCCGCATCTGGCTCATGATTTTGCGTTCTTCGCATACTTGTTGGCCAGATCCGGTTTTTTTTGTGTTTGAATCACGTAGTAATTTGGTAACACACTGAAGCAGTCAATTAAACCTGGTTTCGATCAATATTTTAGAGGATAACACCGGTTAGGTCTGGGTTAGGTCCGGGAAATGCACGCATCTGGCTTATGATTACGCCTTTTTCGCAAACTTGTTGACCAGATCCTGGGTCTTTTCCGTGTTTGAATCACGTAGTAATGTGGTACCACACTGAGGCAGTCAATTAAACCTGGATTCGATCAATATTTTAGAGGATAACACCGGTTAGGTCGGGGTTAGGTCTGGGATACGCGCGCATCTGGCTTATACTTTCGCCTTTTTCGCAAACTTGTTGGCCAGATCCTCGGTTTTTTCCGTGTTTGAATCAGGTAGTAATGTGGTAACACACTGAAGCAGTCAATTAAACCTGGTTTCGATCAATATTTTAGAGGATAACACCGGTTAGGTCTGGGTTAGGTCTGGGATATGCGCGCATCTGGCTTACACTTTCGCCATTTTCGCAAACTTGTTGACCAGATCCTGGGTCTTTTCCGTGTTTGAATCACGTAGTAATGTGGTACCACACTGAGGCAGTCAATTAAACCTGGATTCGATCAATATTTTAGAGGATAACACCGGTTAGGTCGGGGTTAGGTCTGGGATACGCGCGCATCTGGCTTATACTTTCGCCTTTTTCGCAAACTTGTTGGCCAGATCCTCGGTTTTTTCCGTGTTTGAATCAGGTAGTAATGTGGTAACACACTGAAGCAGTCAATTAAACCTGGTTTCGATCAATATTTCAGAGGATAACACCGGTTAGGTCTGGGTTAGGTCCGGGAAATGCACGCATCTGGCTCATGATTTCGCCTTTTTCGCAAACTTTTTGGCCAGATCCTGGGTTTTTTTCGTGTTTGAATCACGTAGTAATGTGGCAACAGACTGAAGCAGTCAATTAAACCTGGTTTCGATTAATATTTTAGAGGATAACACCGGTTAGGTCTGGGTTAGGTCTGGGATACGCGCGCATCTGGCTTATACTTTCGCCTTTTTCGCAAACTTGTTGGCCAGATCCTCGGTTTTTTCCGTGTTTGAATCACGTAGTAATGTGGTAACACACTGAAGCAGTCAATTAAACCTGGTTTCGATCAATATTTTAGACGATGACACCGGTTAGGTCTGGGTTAGGTCTGGGATATGCGCGCATCTGGCTTATACTTTCGCCTTTTTCGCACACTTTTTGGCCAGATCCTGGGTTTTTTTCGTGTTTGAATCACGTAGTAATGTGGTACCACACTGAGGCAGTCAATTAAACCTGGTTTCGATCAATATTTTAGAGGATAACACCGGTTAGGTCTGGGTTAGGTCTGGGATATGCGCGCATCTGGCTTACACTTTCGCCATTTTCGCAAACTTGTTGGCCAGATCCTGGGTTTTTTTCGTGTTTGAATCACGTAGTAATGTTCTACCACCCTGAGGCAGTCAATTAAACCTGGTTTCGATCAATATTTCAGAGGATAACACCGGTTAGGTCTGGGTTAGGTCCGGGAAATGCACGCATCTGGCTCATGATTTCGCCTTTTTCGCAAACTTGTTGGCGAGATCCTGGGTTTTTTCCGTGTTTGAATCACGTAGTAATGTGGTAATTCACTGAAGCAGTCAATTCAACCTGGTTTCGATCAATATTTTAGAGGATAACACCGGTTAGGTCTGGGTTAGGTTTGGGTTATGCCCGCATCTGGCTCATGATTTTGCCTTCTTCGCATACTTGTTGGCCAGATCCTGGGTTTTTTTCGTGTTTGAATCACGTAGTAATGTGGTAACACACTGAAGCAGTCAATTAAACCTGGTTTCGATCAATATTTTAGAGGATAACACCGGTTAGGTCTGGGTTAGGTCTGGGTTATGCCCGCAACTGGCTCATGATTTTGCCTTCTTCGCATACTTGTTGGCCAGATCCTGGGTTTTTTTCGTGTTTGAATCACGTAGTAATGTGGTAACACACTGAAGCAGTCAATTAAACCTGGTTTCGATCAATATTTTAGAGGATAACACCGGTTAGGTCTGGATTAGGTCTGAGTTATGCCCGCATCTGGCACATGATTTTGCCTTTTTCACAAACTTGTTGGCCAGATCCTTGGTTTTTTCCGTGTTGGAATCACGTAGTAATGTTGTAGCACACTGAAGCAGTCAATTAAACCTGGTTTCGATCAATATTTTAGAGGACAACACCGGTTAGGTCTGGGTTAGGTTTGGGTTATGCCCGCATCTGGCTCATGATTTTGCCTTCTTCGCATACTTGTTGGCCAGATCCTGGGTTTTTTTCGTGTTTGAATCACGTAGTAATGTGGTAACACACTGAAGCAGTCAATTAAACCTGGTTTCGATCAATATTTTAGAGGATAACACCGGTTAGGTCTGGGTTAGGTCTGGGATATGCGCGCATCTGGCTTACACTTTCGCCATTTTCGCAAACTTGTTGGCCAGATCCTGGGTTTTTTTCGTGTTTGAATCACGTAGTAATGTGGTAACACACTGAAGCAGTCAATTAAACCTGGTTTCGATCAATATTTTAGAGGATAACACCGGTTAGGTCTGGGTTAGGTCTGGGATATGTGCGCATCTGGCTTATACTTTCGCCTTTTTCGCAAACTTGTTGGCCAGATCCTGGGTTTTTTCCGTGTTTGAGTCACGTAGTAATGTGGTAATTCACTGAAGCAGTCAATTAAACTTGGTTTCGATCAATATTTTAGAGGATAACACCGGTTAGGTCTGGGTTTGGTCGGGGTTATGCCCGCATCTGGCTCATGATTTTGCGTTCTTCGCATACTTGTTGGCCAGATCCGGTTTTTTTTGTGTTTGAATCACGTAGTAATTTGGTAACACACTGAAGCAGTCAATTAAACCTGGTTTCGATCAATATTTTAGAGGATAACACCGGTTAGGTCTGGGTTAGGTCCGGGAAATGCACGCATCTGGCTTATGATTACGCCTTTTTCGCAAACTTGTTGACCAGATCCTGGGTCTTTTCCGTGTTTGAATCACGTAGTAATGTGGTACCACACTGAGGCAGTCAATTAAACCTGGATTCGATCAATATTTTAGAGGATAACACCGGTTAGGTCGGGGTTAGGTCTGGGATACGCGCGCATCTGGCTTATACTTTCGCCTTTTTCGCAAACTTGTTGGCCAGATCCTCGGTTTTTTCCGTGTTTGAATCAGGTAGTAATGTGGTAACACACTGAAGCAGTCAATTAAACCTGGTTTCGATCAATATTTTAGAGGATAACACCGGTTAGGTCTGGGTTAGGTCTGGGATATGCGCGCATCTGGCTTACACTTTCGCCATTTTCGCAAACTTGTTGGCCAGATCCTGGGTTTTTTTCGTGTTTGAATCACGTAGTAATGTGGTAACACACTGAAGCAGTCAATTAAACCTGGTTTCGATCAATATTTTAGAGGATAACACCGGTTAGGTCTGGGTTAGGTCTGGGATATGCGCGCATCTGGCTTACACTTTCGCCATTTTCGCAAACTTGTTGGCCAGATCCTGGGTTTTTTTCGTGTTTGAATCACGTAGTAATGTTCTACCACACTGAGGCAGTCAATTAAACCTGGTTTCGATCAATATTTCAGAGGATAACACCGGTTAGGTCTGGGTTAGGTCCGGGAAATGCACGCATCTGGCTCATGATTTCTCCTTTTTCGCAAACTTGTTGGCCAGATCCTGGGTTTTTTCCGTGTTTGAATCACGTAGTAATGTGGCAACAGACTGAAGCAGTCAATTAAACCTGGTTTCGATTAATATTTTAGAGGATAACACCGGTTAGGTCTGGGTTAGGTCTGGGATACGCGCGCATCTGGCTTATACTTTCGCCTTTTTCGCAAACTTGTTGGCCAGATCCTCGGTTTTTTCCGTGTTTGAATCACGTAGTAATGTGGTAACACACTGAAGCAGTCAATTAAACCTGGTTTCGATCAATATTTTAGACGATGACACCGGTTAGGTCTGGGTTAGGTCTGGGATATGCGCGCATCTGGCTTATACTTTCGCCTTTTTCGCACACTTTTTGGCCAGATCCTGGGTTTTTTTCGTGTTTGAATCACGTAGTAATGTGGTACCACACTGAGGCAGTCAATTAAACCTGGTTTCGATCACTATTTTAGAGGATAACACCGGTTAGGTCTGGGTTAGGTCTGGGATATGCGCGCATCTGGCTTACACTTTCGCCATTTTCGCAAACTTGTTGGCCAGATCCTGGGTTTTTTTCGTGTTTGAATCACGTAGTAATGTTCTACCACCCTGAGGCAGTCAATTAAACCTGGTTTCGATCAATATTTCAGAGGATAACACCGGTTAGGTCTGGGTTAGGTCCGGGAAATGCACGCATCTGGCTCATGATTTCGCCTTTTTCGCAAACTTGTTGGCGAGATCCTGGGTTTTTTCCGTGTTTGAATCACGTAGTAATGTGGTAATTCACTGAAGCAGTCAATTCAACCTGGTTTCGATCAATATTTTAGAGGATAACACCGGTTAGGTCTGGGTTAGGTTTGGGTTATGCCCGCATCTGGCTCATGATTTTGCCTTCTTCGCATACTTGTTGGCCAGATCCTGGGTTTTTTTCGTGTTTGAATCACGTAGTAATGTGGTAACACACTGAAGCAGTCAATTAAACCTGGTTTCGATCAATATTTTAGAGGATAACACCGGTTAGGTCTGGGTTAGGTCTGGGTTATGCCCGCAACTGGCTCATGATTTTGCCTTCTTCGCATACTTGTTGGCCAGATCCTGGGTTTTTTTCGTGTTTGAATCACGTAGTAATGTGGTAACACACTGAAGCAGTCAATTAAACCTGGTTTCGATCAATATTTTAGAGGATAACACCGGTTAGGTCTGGATTAGGTCTGAGTTATGCCCGCATCTGGCACATGATTTTGCCTTTTTCGCAAACTTGTTGGCCAGATCCTTGGTTTTTTCCGTGTTGGAATCACGTAGTAATGTTGTAGCGCACTGAAGCAGTCAATTAAACCTGGTTTCGATCAATATTTTAGAGGACAACACCGGTTAGGTCTGGGTTAGGTTTGGGTTATGCCCGCATCTGGCTCATGATTTTGCCTTCTTCGCATACTTGTTGGCCAGATCCTGGGTTTTTTTCGTGTTTGAATCACGTAGTAATGTGGTAACACACTGAAGCAGTCAATTAAACCTGGTTTCGATCAATATTTTAGAGGATAACACCGGTTAGGTCTGGGTTAGGTCTGGGATATGCGCGCATCTGGCTTACACTTTCGCCATTTTCGCAAACTTGTTGGCCAGATCCTGGGTTTTTTTCGTGTTTGAATCACGTAGTAATGTGGTAACACACTGAAGCAGTCAATTAAACCTGGTTTCGATCAATATTTTAGAGGATAACACCGGTTAGGTCTGGGTTAGGTCTGGGATATGTGCGCATCTGGCTTATACTTTCGCCTTTTTCGCAAACTTGTTGGCCAGATCCTGGGTTTTTTCCGTGTTTGAGTCACGTAGTAATGTGGTAATTCACTGAAGCAGTCAATTAAACTTGGTTTCGATCAATATTTTAGAGGATAACACCGGTTAGGTCTGGGTTTGGTCGGGGTTATGCCCGCATCTGGCTCATGATTTTGCGTTCTTCGCATACTTGTTGGCCAGATCCGGTTTTTTTTGTGTTTGAATCACGTAGTAATGTGGTAACACACTGAAGCAGTCAATTAAACCTGGTTTCGATCAATATTTTAGAGGATAACACCGGTTAGGTCTGGGTTAGGTCCGGGAAATGCACGCATCTGGCTTATGATTACGCCTTTTTCGCAAACTTGTTGACCAGATCCTGGGTCTTTTCCGTGTTTGAATCACGTAGTAATGTGGTACCACACTGAGGCAGTCAATTAAACCTGGATTCGATCAATATTTTAGAGGATAACACCGGTTAGGTCGGGGTTAGGTCTGGGATACGCGCGCATCTGGCTTATACTTTCGCCTTTTTCGCAAACTTGTTGGCCAGATCCTCGGTTTTTTCCGTGTTTGAATCAGGTAGTAATGTGGTAACACACTGAAGCAGTCAATTAAACCTGGTTTCGATCAATATTTTAGAGGATAACACCGGTTAGGTCTGGGTTAGGTCTGGGATATGCGCGCATCTGGCTTACACTTTCGCCATTTTCGCAAACTTGTTGGCCAGATCCTGGGTTTTTTTCGTGTTTGAATCACGTAGTAATGTGGTAACACACTGAAGCAGTCAATTAAACCTGGTTTCGATCAATATTTTAGAGGATAACACCGGTTAGGTCTGGGTTAGGTCTGGGATATGCGCGCATCTGGCTTACACTTTCGCCATTTTCGCAAACTTGTTGGCCAGATCCTGGGTTTTTTTCGTGTTTGAATCACGTAGTAATGTTATACCACACTGAGGCAGTCAATTAAACCTGGTTTCGATCAATATTTCAGAGGATAACACCGGTTAGGTCTGGGTTAGGTCCGGGAAATGCACGCATCTGGCTCATGATTTCTCCTTTTTCGCAAACTTGTTGGCCAGATCCTGGGTTTTTTCCGTGTTTGAATCACGTAGTAATGTGGGAATTCACTGAAGCAGTCAATTAAACCTGGTTTCGATCAATATTTTAGAGGATGACACCGGTTAGGTCTGGGTTAGGTCTGGGATATGCGCGCATCTGGCTTATACTTTCTCCTTTTTCGCAAACTTGTTGGCTAGATCCTGGGTTTTTTCGGGTTCGAATCACGTAGTAATGTGGTAATTCACTGATACACTCAATTAAACCTGGTTTCGATCAATATCTTAGAGGATAACAACGGTTAGGACTGGGTTCGGTCCGGGAAATGCACGCATCTGGCTTATGATTTCGCCTTTTTCGCAAACTTGTTGACCAGATCCTGGGTTTTTTCCGTGTTTGAATCACGTAGTAATGTGGTAATACACACTGAAGCAGTCAATTTAACCTGGTTTCGATCAATATTTCAGAGGATAACACCGGTTAGGTCTGGGTTAGGTCTGAGTTATGCCCGCATCTGGCTCATGAGTTTGCCTTCTTCGCATACTTGTTGGCCAGATCCTGGATTTTTTTCGTGTTTGAATCACGTAGTAATGTGGTAACACACTGAAGCAGTCAATTTAACCTGGTTTCGATCAATATTTTAGAGGATAACAACGGTTAGGACTGGGTTAGGTCTGGGTTATGACCGCATCTGGCTTATGATTTCGCCTTTTTCGCAAACGTGTTGACCAGATCCTGGGTTTTTTCCGTGTTTGAATCATGCTGTAATGTGGTACCAAACTGAGGCAGTCAATTAAACCTGGTTTCGATCAATATTTTAGAGGATAACACCGGTTAGGTCTGGGTTAGGTCTGGGTTATGACCGCATCTGGCTCATGATTTTGCCTTCTTCGCATACTTGTTGGGCAGATCCTGGGTTTTTTTCGTATTTGAATCACGTAGTAATGTGGTAACACACAGAAGCAGTCAATTAAACCTGGTTTCGATCAATATTTTAGAGGATAACACTGGTTAGGTCTGGGTTAGGTCTGAGTTATGCCCGCATCTGGCTCATGAGTTTGCCTTCTTCGCATACTTGTTGGCCAGATCCTGGATTTTTTTCGTGTTTGAATCACGTAGTAATGTGGTAACACACTGAAGCAGTCAATTTAACCTGGTTTCGATCAATATTTCAGAGGATAACACCGGTTAGGTCTGGGTTAGGTCCGGGAAATGCACGCATCTGGCTCATGATTTTGCCTTCTTCGCATACTTGTTGGGCAGATCCTGGGTTTTTTTCGTATTTGAATCACGTAGTAATGTGGTAACACACAGAAGCAGTCAATTAAACCTGGTTTCGATCAATATTTTAGAGGATAACACCGGTTAGGTCTGGGTTAGGTCTGGGATACGCGCGCATCTGGCTTATACTTTCGCCTTTTTCGCAAACTTGTTGGCCAGATCCTCGGTTTTTTCCGTGTTTGAATCACGTAGTAATGTGGTAACACACTGAAGCAGTCAATTAAACCTGGTTTCGATCAATATTTTAGACGATGACACCGGTTAGGTCTGGGTTAGGTCTGGGATATGCGCGCATCTGGCTTATACTTTCGCCTTTTTCGCACACTTTTTGGCCAGAACCTGGGTTTTTTTCGTGTTTGAATCACGTAGTAATGTGGTACCACACTGAGGCAGTCAATTAAACCTGGTTTCGATCAATATTTTAGAGGATAACACCGGTTAGGTCTGGGTTAGGTCTGGGATATGCGCGCATCTGGCTTACACTTTCGCCATTTTCGCAAACTTGTTGGCCAGATCCTGGGTTTTTTTCGTGTTTGAATCACGTAGTAATGTTCTACCACCCTGAGGCAGTCAATTAAACCTGGTTTCGATCAATATTTCAGAGGATAACACCGGTTAGGTCTGGGTTAGGTCCGGGAAATGCACGCATCTGGCTCATGATTTCGCCTTTTTCGCAAACTTGTTGGCGAGATCCTGGGTTTTTTCCGTGTTTGAATCACGTAGTAATGTGGTAATTCACTGAAGCAGTCAATCCAACCTGGTTTCGATCAATATTTTAGAGGATAACACCGGTTAGGTCTGGGTTAGGTTTGGGTTATGCCCGCATCTGGCTCATGATTTTGCCTTCTTCGCATACTTGTTGGCCAGATCCTGGGTTTTTTTCGTGTTTGAATCACGTAGTAATGTGGTAACACACTGAAGCAGTCAATTAAACCTGGTTTCGATCAATATTTTAGAGGATAACACCGGTTAGGTCTGGGTTAGGTCTGGGTTATGCCCGCAACTGGCTCATGATTTTGCCTTCTTCGCATACTTGTTGGCCAGATCCTGGGTTTTTTTCGTGTTTGAATCACGTAGTAATGTGGTAACACACTGAAGCAGTCAATTAAACCTGGTTTCGATCAATATTTTAGAGGATGACACCGGTTAGGTCTGGGATAGGTCTGGGATATGCGCGCATGAGGCTTATACTTTCGCCTTTTTCGCAAACTTGTTGACCTGATCCTGGGTTTTTTTCGGGTTTGAATAACGCAGTAATGTGGTACCACACTGAAGCAGTCAATCAAACCTGGTTTCGATCAATATTTTAGAGGATAACACCGGTTAGGACTGGGTTCGGTCCGGGAAATGCACGCATCTGGCTTATGATTTCGCCTTTTTCGCAAACTTGTTGACCAGATCCTGGGTTTTTTCCGTGTTTGAATCACGTAGTAATGTGGTACCACACTGAGGCAGTCAATTAAACCTGGTTTCGATCAATATTTTAGAGGATAACACCGGTTAGGTCTGGGTTAGGTCTGAGTTATGCCCGCATCTGGCTCATGATTTTGCCTTCTTCGCATACTTGTTGGCCAGATCCTGGGTTTTTTTCGTGTTTGAATCACGTAGTAATGTGGTAACACACTGAAGCAGTCAATTAAACCTGGTTTCGATCAATTTTTTTAGGGGATGACACCGGTTAGGTCTGGGTTAGGTCTGGGTTATGCCCGCATCTGGCTCATGAGTTTGCCTTCTTCGCATACTTGTTGGCCAGATCCTGGATTTTTTTCGTGTTTGAATCACGTAGTAATGTGGTAACACACTGAAGCAGTCAATTTAACCTGGTTTCGATCAATATTTCAGAGGATAACACCGGTTAGGTCTGGGTTAGGTCCGGGAAATGCACGCATCTGGCTCATGATTTCGCCTTTTTCGCAAACTTGTTGGCCAGATCCTGGGTTTTTTCCGTGTTTGAATCACGTAGTAATGTGGTAACACACTGAAGCAGTCAATTAAACCTGGTTTCGATCAATATTTTAGAGGATAACACCGGTTAGGTCTGGATTAGGTCTGAGTTATGCCCGCATCTGGCACATGATTTTGCCTTTTTCGCAAACTTGTTGGACAGATCCTTGGTTTTTTCCGTGTTGGAATCACGTAGTAATGTTGTAGCACACTGAAGCAGTCAATTAAACCTGGTTTCGATCAATATTTTAGAGGACAACACCGGTTAGGTCTGGGTTAGGTTTGGGTTATGCCCGCATCTGGCTCATGATTTTGCCTTCTTCGCATACTTGTTGGCCAGATCCTGGGTTTTTTTCGTGTTTGAATCACGTAGTAATGTGGTAACACACTGAAGCAGTCAATTAAACCTGGTTTCGATCAATATTTTAGAGGATAACACCGGTTAGGTCTGGGTTAGGTCTGGGATATGCGCGCATCTGGCTTACACTTTCGCCATTTTCGCAAACTTGTTGGCCAGATCCTGGGTTTTTTTCGTGTTTGAATCACGTAGTAATGTGGTAACACACTGAAGCAGTCAATTAAACCTGGTTTCGATCAATATTTTAGAGGATAACACCGGTTAGGTCTGGGTTAGGTCTGGGATATGTGCGCATCTGGCTTATACTTTCGCCTTTTTCGCAAACTTGTTGGCCAGATCCTGGGTTTTTTCCGTGTTTGAGTCACGTAGTAATGTGGTAATTCACTGAAGCAGTCAATTAAACTTGGTTTCGATCAATATTTTAGAGGATAACACCGGTTAGGTCTGGGTTTGGTCGGGGTTATGCCCGCATCTGGCTCATGATTTTGCGTTCTTCGCATACTTGTTGGCCAGATCCGGTTTTTTTTGTGTTTGAATCACGTAGTAATGTGGTAACACACTGAAGCAGTCAATTAAACCTGGTTTCGATCAATATTTTAGAGGATAACACCGGTTAGGTCTGGGTTAGGTCCGGGAAATGCACGCATCTGGCTTATGATTACGCCTTTTTCGCAAACTTGTTGACCAGATCCTGGGTCTTTTCCGTGTTTGAATCACGTAGTAATGTGGTACCACACTGAGGCAGTCAATTAAACCTGGATTCGATCAATATTTTAGAGGATAACACCGGTTAGGTCGGGGTTAGGTCTGGGATACGCGCGCATCTGGCTTATACTTTCGCCTTTTTCGCAAACTTGTTGGCCAGATCCTCGGTTTTTTCCGTGTTTGAATCAGGTAGTAATGTGGTAACACACTGAAGCAGTCAATTAAACCTGGTTTCGATCAATATTTTAGAGGATAACACCGGTTAGGTCTGGGTTAGGTCTGGGATATGCGCGCATCTGGCTTACACTTTCGCCATTTTCGCAAACTTGTTGGCCAGATCCTGGGTTTTTTTCGTGTTTGAATCACGTAGTAATGTGGTAACACACTGAAGCAGTCAATTAAACCTGGTTTCGATCAATATTTTAGAGGATAACACCGGTTAGGTCTGGGTTAGGTCTGGGATATGCGCGCATCTGGCTTACACTTTCGCCATTTTCGCAAACTTGTTGGCCAGATCCTGGGTTTTTTTCGTGTTTGAATCACGTAGTAATGTTCTACGACACTGAGGCAGTCAATTAAACCTGGTTTCGATCAATATTTCAGAGGATAACACCGGTTAGGTCTGGGTTAGGTCCGGGAAATGCACGCATCTGGCTCATGATTTCTCCTTTTTCGCAAACTTGTTGGCCAGATCCTGGGTTTTTTCCGTGTTTGAATCACGTAGTAATGTGGTAATTCACTGAAGCAGTCAATTAAACCTGGTTTCGATCAATATTTTAAAGGATAACACCGGTTAGGTCTGGGTTAGGTCTGAGTTATCCCCGCATCTGGCTCATGATTTTGCCTTCTTCGCATACTTGTTGGCCAGATCCTGGGTTTTTTTCGTGTTTGAATCACGTAGTAATGTGGTAACACACTGAAGCAGTCAATTAAACCTGGTTTCGATCAATTTTTTTAGGGGATGACACCGGTTAGGTCTGGGTTAGGTCCGGGAAATGCACGCATCTGGCTCATGATTTTGCCTTCTTCGCATACTTGTTGGCCAGATCCTGGGTTTTTTTCGTGTTTGAATCACGTAGTAATGTGGTAACACACTGAAGCAGTCAATTAAACCTGGTTTCGATCAATTTTTTTAGGGGATGACACCGGTTAGGTCTGGGTTCGGTCTGGGTTATGCCCGCATCTGGCTCATGATTTTGCCTTCTTCGCATACTTGTTGGCCAGATCCTGGGTTTTTTTCGTGTTTGAATCACGTAGTAATGTGGTAACACACTGAAGCAGTCAATTAAACCTGGTTTCGATCAATATTTTAGAGGATGACACCGGTTAGGTCTGGGTTAGGTCTGGGTTATGCCCGCATCTGGCTCATGAGTTTGCCTTCTTCGCATACTTGTTGGCCAGATCCTGGATTTTTTTCGTGTTTGAATCACGTAGTAATGTGGTAACACACTGAAGCAGTCAATTTAACCTGGTTTCGATCAATATTTCAGAGGATAACACGGGTTAGGTCTGGGTTAGGTGCGGGAAATGCACGCATCTGGCTCATGATTTCGCCTGTTTCGCAAACTTTTTGGCCAGATCCTGGGTTTTTTTCGTGTTTGAATCACGTAGTAATGTGGTAACACACTGAAGCAGTCAATTAAACCTGGTTTCGATCAATATTTTAGAGGATGACACCGGTTAGGTCTGGGTTAGGTCTGGGTTATGCCCGCATCTGGCTCATGAGTTTGCCTTCTTCGCATACTTGTTGGCCAGATCCTGGATTTTTTTCGTGTTTGAATCACGTAGTAATGTGGTAACACACTGAAGCAGTCAATTTAACCTGGTTTCGATCAATATTTCAGAGGATAACACCGGTTAGGTCTGGGTTAGGTCCGGGAAATGCACGCATCTGGCTCATGATTTCGCCTGTTTCGCAAACTTTTTGGCCAGATCCTGGGTTTTTTTCGTGTTTGAATCACGTAGTAATGTGGCAACACACTGAAGCAGTCAATTAAACCTGGTTTCGATCAATATTTTAGAGGATAACACCGGTTAGGTCTGGGTTAGGTCTGGGATATGCGCGCATCTGGCTTACACTTTCGCCATTTTCGCAAACTTGTTGGCCAGATCCTGGGTTTTTTTCGTGTTTGAATCACGTAGTAATGTTCTACCACCCTGAGGCAGTCAATTAAACCTGGTTTCGATCAATATTTCAGAGGATAACACCGGTTAGGTCTGGGTTAGGTCCGGGAAATGCACGCATCTGGCTCATGATTTCGCCTTTTTCGCAAACTTGTTGGCGAGATCCTGGGTTTTTTCCGTGTTTGAATCACGTAGTAATGTGGTAATTCACTGAAGCAGTCAATCCAACCTGGTTTCGATCAATATTTTAGAGGATAACACCGGTTAGGTCTGGGTTAGGTTTGGGTTATGCCCGCATCTGGCTCATGATTTTGCCTTCTTCGCATACTTGTTGGCCAGATCCTGGGTTTTTTTCGTGTTTGAATCACGTAGTAATGTGGTAACACACTGAAGCAGTCAATTAAACCTGGTTTCGATCAATATTTTAGAGGATAACACCGGTTAGGTCTGGGTTAGGTCTGGGTTATGCCCGCAACTGGCTCATGATTTTGCCTTCTTCGCATACTTGTTGGCCAGATCCTGGGTTTTTTTCGTGTTTGAATCACGTAGTAATGTGGTAACACACTGAAGCAGTCAATTAAACCTGGTTTCGATCAATATTTTAGAGGATGACACCGGTTAGGTCTGGGATAGGTCTGGGATATGCGCGCATGAGGCTTATACTTTCGCCTTTTTCGCAAACTTGTTGACCTGATCCTGGGTTTTTTTCGGGTTTGAATAACGCAGTAATGTGGTACCACACTGAAGCAGTCAATCAAACCTGGTTTCGATCAATATTTTAGAGGATAACACCGGTTAGGACTGGGTTCGGTCCGGGAAATGCACGCATCTGGCTTATGATTTCGCCTTTTTCGCAAACTTGTTGACCAGATCCTGGGTTTTTTCCGTGTTTGAATCACGTAGTAATGTGGTACCACACTGAGGCAGTCAATTAAACCTGGTTTCGATCAATATTTTAGAGGATAACACCGGTTAGGTCTGGGTTAGGTCTGAGTTATGCCCGCATCTGGCTCATGATTTTGCCTTCTTCGCATACTTGTTGGCCAGATCCTGGGTTTTTTTCGTGTTTGAATCACGTAGTAATGTGGTAACACACTGAAGCAGTCAATTAAACCTGGTTTCGATCAATTTTTTTAGGGGATGACACCGGTTAGGTCTGGGTTAGGTCTGGGTTATGCCCGCATCTGGCTCATGAGTTTGCCTTCTTCGCATACTTGTTGGCCAGATCCTGGATTTTTTTCGTGTTTGAATCACGTAGTAATGTGGTAACACACTGAAGCAGTCAATTTAACCTGGTTTCGATCAATATTTCAGAGGATAACACCGGTTAGGTCTGGGTTAGGTCCGGGAAATGCACGCATCTGGCTCATGATTTCGCCTTTTTCGCAAACTTGTTGGCCAGATCCTGGGTTTTTTCCGTGTTTGAATCACGTAGTAATGTGGTAACACACTGAAGCAGTCAATTAAACCTGGTTTCGATCAATATTTTAGAGGATAACACCGGTTAGGTCTGGATTAGGTCTGAGTTATGCCCGCATCTGGCACATGATTTTGCCTTTTTCGCAAACTTGTTGGACAGATCCTTGGTTTTTTCCGTGTTGGAATCACGTAGTAATGTTGTAGCACACTGAAGCAGTCAATTAAACCTGGTTTCGATCAATATTTTAGAGGACAACACCGGTTAGGTCTGGGTTAGGTTTGGGTTATGCCCGCATCTGGCTCATGATTTTGCCTTCTTCGCATACTTGTTGGCCAGATCCTGGGTTTTTTTCGTGTTTGAATCACGTAGTAATGTGGTAACACACTGAAGCAGTCAATTAAACCTGGTTTCGATCAATATTTTAGAGGATAACACCGGTTAGGTCTGGGTTAGGTCTGGGATATGCGCGCATCTGGCTTACACTTTCGCCATTTTCGCAAACTTGTTGGCCAGATCCTGGGTTTTTTTCGTGTTTGAATCACGTAGTAATGTGGTAACACACTGAAGCAGTCAATTAAACCTGGTTTCGATCAATATTTTAGAGGATAACACCGGTTAGGTCTGGGTTAGGTCTGGGATATGTGCGCATCTGGCTTATACTTTCGCCTTTTTCGCAAACTTGTTGGCCAGATCCTGGGTTTTTTCCGTGTTTGAGTCACGTAGTAATGTGGTAATTCACTGAAGCAGTCAATTAAACTTGGTTTCGATCAATATTTTAGAGGATAACACCGGTTAGGTCTGGGTTTGGTCGGGGTTATGCCCGCATCTGGCTCATGATTTTGCGTTCTTCGCATACTTGTTGGCCAGATCCGGTTTTTTTTGTGTTTGGATCACGTAGTAATGTGGTAACACACTGAAGCAGTCAATTAAACATGGTTTCGATCAATATTTTAGAGGATAACACCGGTTAGGTCTGGGTTAGGTCCGGGAAATGCACGCATCTGGCTTATGATTACGCCTTTTTCGCAAACTTGTTGACCAGATCCTGGGTCTTTTCCGTGTTTGAATCACGTAGTAATGTGGTACCACACTGAGGCAGTCAATTAAACCTGGATTCGATCAATATTTTAGAGGATAACACCGGTTAGGTCGGGGTTAGGTCTGGGATACGCGCGCATCTGGCTTATACTTTCGCCTTTTTCGCAAACTTGTTGGCCAGATCCTCGGTTTTTTCCGTGTTTGAATCAGGTAGTAATGTGGTAACACACTGAAGCAGTCAATTAAACCTGGTTTCGATCAATATTTTAGAGGATAACACCGGTTAGGTCTGGGTTAGGTCTGGGATATGCGCGCATCTGGCTTACACTTTCGCCATTTTCGCAAACTTGTTGGCCAGATCCTGGGTTTTTTTCGTGTTTGAATCACGTAGTAATGTGGTAACACACTGAAGCAGTCAATTAAACCTGGTTTCGATCAATATTTTAGAGGATAACACCGGTTAGGTCTGGGTTAGGTCTGGGATATGCGCGCATCTGGCTTACACTTTCGCCATTTTCGCAAACTTGTTGGCCAGATCCTGGGTTTTTTTCGTGTTTGAATCACGTAGTAATGTTCTACGACACTGAGGCAGTCAATTAAACCTGGTTTCGATCAATATTTCAGAGGATAACACCGGTTAGGTCTGGGTTAGGTCCGGGAAATGCACGCATCTGGCTCATGATTTCTCCTTTTTCGCAAACTTGTTGGCCAGATCCTGGGTTTTTTCCGTGTTTGAATCACGTAGTAATGTGGTAATTCACTGAAGCAGTCAATTAAACCTGGTTTCGATCAATATTTTAAAGGATAACACCGGTTAGGTCTGGGTTAGGTCTGAGTTATCCCCGCATCTGGCTCATGATTTTGCCTTCTTCGCATACTTGTTGGCCAGATCCTGGGTTTTTTTCGTGTTTGAATCACGTAGTAATGTGGTAACACACTGAAGCAGTCAATTAAACCTGGTTTCGATCAATTTTTTTAGGGGATGACACCGGTTAGGTCTGGGTTAGGTCCGGGAAATGCACGCATCTGGCTCATGATTTTGCCTTCTTCGCATACTTGTTGGCCAGATCCTGGGTTTTTTTCGTGTTTGAATCACGTAGTAATGTGGTAACACACTGAAGCAGTCAATTAAACCTGGTTTCGATCAATTTTTTTAGGGGATGACACCGGTTAGGTCTGGGTTCGGTCTGGGTTATGCCCGCATCTGGCTCATGATTTTGCCTTCTTCGCATACTTGTTGGCCAGATCCTGGGTTTTTTTCGTGTTTGAATCACGTAGTAATGTGGTAACACACTGAAGCAGTCAATTAAACCTGGTTTCGATCAATATTTTAGAGGATGACACCGGTTAGGTCTGGGTTAGGTCTGGGTTATGCCCGCATCTGGCTCATGAGTTTGCCTTCTTCGCATACTTGTTGGCCAGATCCTGGATTTTTTTCGTGTTTGAATCACGTAGTAATGTGGTAACACACTGAAGCAGTCAATTTAACCTGGTTTCGATCAATATTTCAGAGGATAACACGGGTTAGGTCTGGGTTAGGTGCGGGAAATGCACGCATCTGGCTCATGATTTCGCCTGTTTCGCAAACTTTTTGGCCAGATCCTGGGTTTTTTTCGTGTTTGAATCACGTAGTAATGTGGTAACACACTGAAGCAGTCAATTAAACCTGGTTTCGATCAATATTTTAGAGGATGACACCGGTTAGGTCTGGGTTAGGTCTGGGTTATGCCCGCATCTGGCTCATGAGTTTGCCTTCTTCGCATACTTGTTGGCCAGATCCTGGATTTTTTTCGTGTTTGAATCACGTAGTAATGTGGTAACACACTGAAGCAGTCAATTTAACCTGGTTTCGATCAATATTTCAGAGGATAACACCGGTTAGGTCTGGGTTAGGTCCGGGAAATGCACGCATCTGGCTCATGATTTCGCCTGTTTCGCAAACTTTTTGGCCAGATCCTGGGTTTTTTTCGTGTTTGAATCACGTAGTAATGTGGCAACACACTGAAGCAGTCAATTAAACCTGGTTTCGATCAATATTTTAGAGGATAACACCGGTTAGGTCTGGGTTAGGTCCGGGAAATGCACGCATCTGGCTTATGATTACGCCTTTTTCGCAAACTTGTTGACCAGATCCTGGGTCTTTTCCGTGTTTGAATCACGTAGTAATGTGGTAACACACTGAAGCAGTCAATTAAACCTGGTTTCGATCAATTTTTTTAGGGGATGACACCGGTTAGGTCTGGGTTAGGACTGGGTTATGCCCGCATCTGGCTCATGATTTTGCCTTCTTCGCATACTTGTTGGCCAGATCCTGGGTTTTTTTCTTGTTTGAATCACGTAGTAATGTGGTAACACACTGAAGCAGTCAATTAAACCTGGTTTCGATCAATATTTTAGAGGATGACACCGGTTAGGTCTGGGTTAGGTCTGGGTTATGCCCGCATCTGGCTCATGAGTTTGCCTTCTTCGCATACTTGTTGGCCAGATTCTGGATTTTTTTCGTGTTTGAATCACGTAGTAATGTGGTAACACACTGAAGCAGTCAATTTAACCTGGTTTCGATCAATATTTCAGAGGATAACACCGGTTAGGTCTGGGTTAGGTCCGGGAAATGCACGCATCTGGCTCATGATTTCGCCTGTTTCGCAAACTTTTTGGCCAGATCCTGGGTTTTTTTCGTGTTTGAATCACGTAGTAATGTTGCAACACACTGAAGCAGTCAATTAAACCTGGTTTCGATCAATATTTTAGAGGATAACACCGGTTAGGTCTGGGTTAGGTCCGGGAAATGCACGCATCTGGCTTATGATTACGCCTCTTTCGCAAACTTGTTGACCAGATCCTGGGTCTTTTCCGTGTTTGAATCACGTAGTAATGTGGTACCACACTGAGGCAGTCAATTAAACCTGGTTTCGATCAATATTTTAGAGGATAACACCGGTTAGGTCTGGGTTAGGTCTGAGTTACGCCCGCATCTGGCTCATGATTTTGCCTTCTTCGCATACTTGTTGGCCAGATCCTGGGTTTTTTTCGTGTTTGAATCACGTAGTAATGTGGTAACACACTGAAGCAGTCAATTAAACCTGGTTTCGATCAATTTTTTTAGGGGATGACACCGGTTAGGTCTGGGTTAGGTCTGGGTTATGCCCGCATCTGGCTCATGATTTTGCCTTCTTCGCATACTTGTTGGCCAGATCCTGGATTTTTTTCGTGTTTGAATCACGTAGTAATGTGGTAACACACTGAAGCAGTCAATTTAACCTGGTTTCGATCAATATTTTAGAGGATAACACCGGTTAGGTCTGGGTTAGGTCTGGGATACGCGCGCATCTGGCTTATACTTTCGCCTTTTTCGCAAACTTGTTGGCCAGATCCTCGGTTTTTTCCGTGTTTGAATCAGGTAGTAATGTGGTAACACACTGAAGCAGTCAATTAAACCTGGATTCGATCAATATTTTAGAGGATAACACCGGTTAGGTCGGGGTTAGGTCTGGGATACGCGCGCATCTGGCTTATACTTTCGCCTTTTTCGCAAACTTGTTGGCCAGATCCTCGGTTTTTTCCGTGTTTGAATCAGGTAGTAATGTGGTAACACACTGAAGCAGTCAATTAAACCTGGTTTCGGTCAATATTTTAGAGGATAACACCGGTTAGGTCTGGGTTAGGTCTGGGATATGCGCGCATCTGGCTTACACTTTCGCCATTTTCGCAAACTTGTTGGCCAGATCCTGGGTTTTTTTCGTGTTTGAATCACGTAGTAATGTGGTAACACACTGAAGCAGTCAATTAAACCTGGTTTCGATCAATTTTTTTAGGGGATGACACCGGTTAGGTCTGGGTTAGGTCTGGGTTATGCCCGCATCTGGCTCATGAGTTTGCCTTCTTCGCATACTTGTTGGCCAGATCCTGGATTTTTTTCGTGTTTGAATCACGTAGTAATGTGGTAACACACTGAAGCAGTCAATTTAACCTGGTTTCGATCAATATTTTAGAGGATAACACCGGTTAGGTCTGGGTTAGGTCTGGGATATGCGCGCATCTGGCTTACACTTTCGCCATTTTCGCAAACTTGTTGGCCAGATCCTGGGTTTTTTTCGTGTTTGAATCACGTAGTAATGTTCTACGACACTGAGGCAGTCAATTAAACCTGGTTTCGATCAATATTTCAGAGGATAACACCGGTTAGGTCTGGGTTAGGTCCGGGAAATGCACGCATCTGGCTCATGATTTCTCCTTTTTCGCAAACTTGTTGGCCAGATCCTGGGTTTTTTCCGTGTTTGAATCACGTAGTAATGTGGTAATTCACTGAAGCAGTCAATTAAACCTGGTTTCGATCAATATTTTAGAGGATAACACCGGTTAGGTCTGGGTTAGGTCCGGGAAATGCACGCATCTGGCTCATGATTTTGCCTTCTTCGCATACTTGTTGGCCAGATCCTGGGTTTTTTTCGTGTTTGAATCACGTAGTAATGTGGTAACACACTGAAGCAGTCAATTAAACCTGGTTTCGATCAATTTTTTTAGGGGATGACACCGGTTAGGTCTGGGTTAGGTCTGGGTTAAGCCCGCATCTGGCTCATGATTTTGCCTTCTTCGCATACTTGTTGGCCAGATCCTGGGTTTTTTTCGTGTTTGAATCACGTAGTAATGTGGTAACACATAGAAGCAGTCAATTAAACCTGGTTCCGATCAATTTTTTAGAGGATAACACCGGTTAGGTCTGGGTTAGGTCTGGGTTATGCCCGCATCTGGCTCATGATTTTGCCTTCTTCGCATACTTGTGGGCCAGATCCTGGGTTTTTTTCGTGTTTGAATCACGTAGTAATGTGGTAACACACTGAAGCAGTCAATTAAACCTGGTTTCGATCAATATTTTAGAGGATAACACCGGTTAGGTCTGGGTTAGGTCTGGGATATGCGCGCATCTGGCTTATACTTTCGCCTTTTTCGCAATCTTGTTGGCCAGATCCTGGGTTTTTTTCGTGTTTGAATCACGTAGTAATGTTGCACCCCACTGAGGCAGTCAATTAAACCTGGTTTCGATCAATATTTCAGAGGATAACACCGGTTAGGTCTGGGTTAGGTCCGGGAAATGAACGCATCTGGTTCATGATTTCGCCTTTTTCGCAAACTTGTTGGCCAGATCCTGGGTTTTTTCCGTGTTTGAATCACGTAGTAATGTGGTAATTCACTGAAGCAGTCAATTAAACCTGGTTTCGATCAATATTTTAGAGGATAACACCGGTTAGGTCTGGGTTATGCCTGCATCTGGCTCATGATTTTGCCTTCTTCGCATACTTGTTGGCCAGATCCTGGATTTTTTTCGTGTTTGAATCACGTACTAATGTGGTGACACATAGAAGCAGTCAATTAAACCTGGTTTCGATCAATTTTTTTAGGGGATGACACCGGTTAGGTCTGGGTTAGGTCTGAGTTATGCCCGCATCTGGCTCATGATTTTGCCTTCTTCGCATACTTGTTGGACAGATCTTGGGTTTTTTTCGTGTTTGAATCACGTAGTAATGTGGTAACACACTGAAGCAGTCAATTAAACCTGGTTTCGATCAATATTTTAGAGGATAACACCGGTTAGGTCTGGGTTAGGTCTGAGTTATGCCCGCATCTGGCTCATGATTTTGCCTTCTTCGCATACTTGTTGGCCAGATCCTGGGTTTTTTTCGTGTTTGAATCACGTAGTAATGTGGTAACACATAGAAGCAGTCAATTAAACCTGGTTTCGATCAATTTTTTTAGGGGATGACACCGGTTAGGTCTGGGTTAGGTCTGGGTTATGCCCGCATCTGGCTCATGATTTTGTCTTCTTCGCATACTTGTTGGCCAGATCCTGGATTTTTTTCGTGTTTGAATCACGTAGTAATGTGGTAACACACTGAAGCAGTCAATTTAACCTGGTTTCGATCAATATTTTAGAGGATAACACCGGTTAGGTCTGGGTTAGGTCTGGGATACGCGCGCATCTGGCTTATACTTTCGCCTTTTTCGCAAACTTGTTGGCCAGATCCTCGGTTTTTTCCGTGTTTGAATCAGGTAGTAATGTGGTAACAGACTGAAGCAGTCAATTAAACCTGGTTTCGATCAATATTTTAGAGGATAACACCGGTTAGGTCTGGGTTAGGTCTGGGTTATGCCCGCATCTGGCTCATGATTTTGCCTTCTTCGCATACTTGTTGGCCAGATCCTGGGTTTTTTTCGTGTTTGAATCACGTAGTAATGTGGTAACACATAGAAGCAGTCAATTAAACCTGGTTTCGATCAATATTTTAGAGGATAACACCGGTTAGGTCTGGGTTAGGTCTGGGTTATGCCCGCATCTGGCTCATGATTTTGCCTTCTTCGCATACTTGTTGGCCAGATCCTGGGTTTTTTTCGTGTTTAAATCACGTAGTAATGTGGTAACACACTGAAGCAGTCAATTAAACCTGGTTCCGATCAATTTTTTAGAGGATAACACCGGTTAGGTCTGGGTTAGGTCTGGGTTATGCCCGCATCTGGCTCATGATTTTGCCTTCTTCGCATACTTGTGGGCCAGATCCTGGGTTTTTTTCGTGTTTGAATCACGTAGTAATGTGGTAACACACTGAAGCAGTCAATTAAACCTGGTTGCGATCAATATTTCAGAGGATAACACCGGTTAGGTCTGGGTTAGGTCCGGGAAATGCACGCATCTGGTTCATGATTTCGCCTTTTTCGCAAACTTGTTGGCCAGATCCTGGGTTTTTTCCGTGTTTGAATCACGTAGTAATGTGGTAATTCACTGAAGCAGTCAATTAAACCTGGTTTCGATCAATATTTTAGAGGATAACACCGGTTAGGTCTGGGTTAGGTCTGGGTTATGCCCGCATCTGGCTCATGATTTTGCCTTCTTCGCATACTTGTTGGCCAGATCCTGGGTTTTTTTCGTGTTTGAATCACGTAGTAATGTGGTAACACACTGAAGCAGTCACTTAAACCTGGTTTCGATCAATATTTTAGAGGATAACACCGGTTAGGTCTGGGTTAGGTCTGAGTTATGCCCGCATCTGGCTCATGATTTTGCCTTCTTCGCATACTTGTTGGCCAGATCCTGGGTTTTTTTCGTGTTTGAATCACGTAGTAATGTGGTAACACACTGAAGCAGTCAATTAAACCTGGTTTCGATCAATTATTTTAGGGGATGACACCGGTTAGGTCTGGGTTAGGTCTGGGTTATGCCCGCATCTGGCTCATGATTTTGTCTTCTTCGCATACTTGTTGGCCAGATCCTGGATTTTTTTCGTGTTTGAATCACGTAGTAATGTGGTAACACACTGAAGCAGTCAATTTAACCTGGTTTCGATCAATATTTTAGAGGATAACACCGGTTAGGTCTGGGTTAGGTCTGGGATACGCGCGCATCTGGCTTATACTTTCGCCCTTTTCGCAAACTTGTTGGCCAGATCCTCGGTTTTTTCCGTGTTTGAATCAGGTAGTAATGTGGTAACACACTGACGCAGTCAATTAAACCTGGTTTCGATCAATATTTTAGAGGATAACACCGGTTAGGTCTGGGTTAGGTCTGGGTTATGCCCGCATCTGGCTCATGATTTTGCCTTCTTCGCATACTTGTTGGCCAGATCCTGGGTTTTTTTCGTGTTTGAATCACGTAGTAATGTGGTAACACATAGAAGCAGTCAATTAAACCTGGTTTCGATCAATATTTTAGAGGATAACACCGGTTAGGTCTGGGTTAGGTCTGGGTTATGCCCGCATCTGGCTCATGATTTTGCCTTCTTCGCATACTTGTTGGCCAGATCCTGGGGTTTTTTCGTGTTTGAATCACGTAGTAATGTGGTAACACACTGAAGCAGTCAATTAAACCTGGTTCCGATCAATTTTTTAGAGGATAACACCGGTTAGGTCTGGGTTAGGTCTGGGTTATACCCGCATCTGGCTCATGATTTTGCCTTCTTCGCATACTTGTGGGCCAGATCCTGGGTTTTTTTCGTGTTTGAATCACGTAGTAATGTGGTAACACACTGAAGCAGTCAATTAAACCTGGTTTCGATCAATATTTTAGAGGATAACACCGGTTAGGTCTGGGTTAGGTCTGGGTTATGCCCGCATCTGGCTCATGATTTTGCCTTCTTCGCATACTTGTTGGCCAGATCCTGGGTTTTTTTCGTGTTTGAATCACGTAGTAATGTGGTAACACATAGAAGCAGTCAATTAAACCTGGTTTCGATCAATATTTTAGAGGATAACACCGGTTAGGTCTGGGTTAGGTCTGGGATACGCGCGCATCTGGCTTATACTTTCGCCTTTATCGCAAACTTGTTGGCCAGATCCTCGGTTTTTTCCGTGTTTGAATCAGGTAGTAATGTGGTAACACACTGAAGCAGTCAATTAAACCTGGTTTCGATCAATATTTTAGAGGATAACACCGGTTAGGTCTGGGTTAGGTCTGGGTTATGCCCGCATCTGGCTCATGATTTTGCCTTCTTCGCATACTTGTTGGCCAGATCCTGGGTTTTTTTCGTGTTTGAATCACGTAGTAATGTGGTAACACACTGAAGCAGTCAGTTAAACCTGGTTTCGATCAATATTTTAGAGGATGACACCGGTTAGGTCTGGGTTAGGTCTGGGATATGCGCGCATCTGGCTTATACTTTCGCCTTTTTCGCAAACTTGTTGGCCAGATCCTGGGTTTTTTTCGTGTTTGAATCACGTAGTAATGTTCTACCACACTGAGGCAGTCAATTAAACCTTGTTTCGATCAATATTTTAGAGGATAACACCGGTTAGGTCTGGGTTAGGTCTGGGATATGCGCGCATCTGGCTTACACTTTCGCCATTTTCGCAAACTTGTTGGCCAGATCCTGGGTTTTTTTCGTGTTTGAATCACGTAGTAATGTGGTAACACACTGAAGCAGTCAATTAAACCTGGTTTCGATCAATATTTTAGAGGATAACACCGGTTAGGTCTGGGTTAGGTCTGGGATATGCGCGCATCTGGCTTACACTTTCGCCATTTTCGCAAACTTGTTGGCCAGATCCTGGGTTTTTTTCGTGTTTGAATCACGTAGTAAAGTTCTACCACACTGAGGCAGTCAATTAAACCTGGTTTCGATCAATATTTCAGAGGATAACACCGGTTAGGTCTGGGTTAGGTCCGGGAAATGCACGCATCTGGCTCATGATTTCTCCTTTTTCGCAAACTTGTTGGCCAGATCCTGGGTTTTTTCCGTGTTTGAATCACGTAGTAATGTGGTAATTCACTGAAGCAGTCAATTAAACCTGGTTTCGATCAATGTTTTAGAGGATAACACCGGTTAGGTCTGGGTTAGGTTTGGGTTATGCCCGCATCTGGCTCATGATTTTGCCTTCTTCGCATACTTGTTGGCCAGATCCTGGGTTTTTTTCGTGTTTGAATCACGTAGTAATGTGGTAACACACTGAAGCAGTCAATTTAACCTGGTTTCGATCAATATTTTAGAGGATGACACCGGTTAGGTCTGGGTTAGGTCTGGGATATGCGCGCACCTGGCTTATACTTTCTCCTTTTTCGCAAACTTGTTGGCTAGATCCTGGGTTTTTTCGGGTTCGAATCACGTAGTAATGTGGTAATTCACTGAAACACTCAATTAAACCTGGTTTCGATCAATATTTTAGAGGATAACACCGGTTAGGACTGGGTTCGGTCCGGGAAATGCACGCATCTGGCTTATGATTTCGCCTTTTTCGCAAACTTGTTGACCAGATCCTGGGTTTTTTCCGTGTTTGAATCACGTAGTAATGTGGTAATACACACTGAAGCAGTCAATTTAACCTGGTTTCGATCAATATTTCAGAGGATAACACCGGTTAGGTCTGGGTTAGGTCCGGGAAATGCACGCATCTGGCTCATGATTTCGCCTTTTTCGCAAACTTTTTGGCCAGATCCTGGGTTTTTTTCGTGTTTGAATCACGTAGTAATGTGGCAACAGACTGAAGCAGTCAATTTAACCTGGTTTCGATCAATATTTCAGAGGATAACACCGGTTAGGTCTGGGTTAGGTCCGGGAAATGCACGCATCTGGCTCATGATTTCGCCTTTTTCGCAAACTTTTTGGCCAGATCCTGGGTTTTTTTCGTGTTTGAATCACGTAGTAATGTGGCAACAGACTGAAGCAGTCAATTAAACCTGGTTTCGATTAATATTTTAGAGGATAACACCGGTTACGTCTGGGTTAAGTCTGGGATACGCGCGCATCTGGCTTATACTTTCGCCTTTTTCGCAAACTTGTTGGCCAGATCCTCGGTTTTTTCCGTGTTTGAAACACGTAGTAATGTGGTAACACACTGAAGCAGTCAATTAATGCTGGTTTCGATCAATATTTTAGACGATGACACCGGTTAGGTCTGGGTTAGGTCTGGGATATGCGCGCATCTGGCTTATACTTTCGCCTTTTTCGCACACTTTTTGGCCAGATCCTGGGTTTTTTTCGTGTTTGAATCACGTAGTAATGTGGTACCACACTGAGGCAGTCAATTAAACCTGGTTTCGATCAATATTTTAGAGGATAACACCGGTTAGGTCTGGGTTAGGTCTGGGATATGTGCGCATCTGGCTTACACTTTCGCCATTTTCGCAAACTTGTTGGCCAGATCCTGGGTTTTTTTCGTGTTTGAATCACGTAGTAATGTTCTACCACCCTGAGGCAGTCAATTAAACCTGGTTTCGATCAATATTTCAGAGGATAACACCGGTTAGGTCTGGGTTAGGTCCGGGAAATGCACGCATCTGGCTCATGATTTCGCCTTTTTCGCAAACTTGTTGGCGAGATCCTGGGTTTTTTCCGTGTTTGAATCACGTAGTAATGTGGTAATTCACTGAAGCAGTCAATTAAACCTGGTTTCGATCAATATTTTAGAGGATAACACCGGTTAGGTCTGGGTTAGGTCTGGGTTATGCCCGCAACTGGCTCATGATTTTGTCTTCTTCGCATACTTGTTGGCCAGATCCTGGGTTTTTTTCGTGTTTGAATCACGTAGTAATGTGGTAACACACTGAAGCAGTCAATTAAACCTGGTTTCGATCAATATTTTAGAGGATGACACCGGTTAGGTCTGGGTTAGGTCTGGGATATGCGCGCATAAGGCTTATACTTTCGCCTTTTTCGCAAACTTGTTGGCTAGACCCTGGGTTTTTTTCGGGTTTGAATAACGCAGTAATGTGGTACCACACTGAAGCAGTCAATCAAACCTGGTTTCGATCAATATTTTAGAGGATAACACCGGTTAGGACTGGGTTCAGTCCGGGAAATGCACGCATCTGGCTTATGATTTCGCCTTTTTCGCAAACTTGTTGACCAGATCCTGGGTTTTTTCCGTGTTTGAATCACGTAGTAATGTGGTACCACACTGAGGCAGTCAATTAAACCTGGTTTCGATCAATATTTTAGAGGATAACACCGGTTAGGTCTGGGTTAGGTCTGAGTTATGCCCGCATCTGGCTCATGATTTTGCCTTCTTCGCATACTTGTTGGCCAGATCCTGGGTTTTTTTCGTGTTTGAATCACGTAGTAATGTGGTAACACACTGAAGCAGTCAATTAAACCTGGTTTCGATCAATATTTTAGAGGATAACACCGGTTAGGTCTGGGTTAGGTCTGGGATATGCGCGCATCTGGTTTACACTTTCGCCATTTTCGCAAACTTGTTGGCCAGATCCTGGGTTTTTTTCGTGTTTGAATCACGTAGTAATGTGGTAACACACTGAAGCAGTCAATTAAACCTGGTTTCGATCAATATTTTAGAGGATAACACCGGTTAGGTCTGGGTTTGGTCGGGGTTATGCCCGCATCTGGCTCATGATTTTGCGTTCTTCGCATACTTCTTGGCCAGATCCGGTTTTTTTTGTGTTTGAATCACGTAGTAATGTGGTAACACACTGAAGCAGTCAATTAAACCTGGTTTCGATCAATATTTTAGAGGATAACACCGGTTAGGTCTGGGTTAGGTCCGGGAAATGCACGCATCTGGCTTATGATTACGCCTTTTTCGCAAACTTGTTGACCAGATCCTGGGTCTTTTCCGTGTTTGAATCACGTAGTAATGTGGTACCACACTGAGGCAGTCAATTAAACCTGGATTCGATCAATATTTTTGAGGATAACACCGGTTAGGTCGGGGTTAGGTCTGGGATACGCGCGCATCTGGCTTATACTTTCGCCTTTTTCGCAAACTTGTTGGCCAGATCCTCGGTTTTTTCCGTGTTTGAATCAGGTAGTAATGTGGTAACACACTGAAGCAGTCAATTAAACCTGGTTTCGATCAATATTTTAGAGGATAACACCGGTTAGGTCTGGGTTAGGTCTGGGATATGCGCGCATCTGGCTTACACTTTCGCCATTTTCGCAAACTTGTTGGCCAGATCCTGGGTTTTTTTCGTGTTTGAATCACGTAGTAATGTGGTAACACACTGAAGCAGTCAATTAAACCTGGTTTCGATCAATATTTTAGAGGATAACACCGGTTAGGTCTGGGTTAGGTCTGGGATATGCGCGCATCTGGCTTACACTTTCGCCATTTTCGCAAACTTGTTGGCCAGATCCTGGGTTTTTTTCGTGTTTGAATCACGTAGTAATGTTCTACGACACTGAGGCAGTCAATTAAACCTGGTTTCGATCAATATTTCAGAGGATAACACCGGTTAGGTCTGGGTTAGGTCCGGGAAATGCACGCATCTGGCTCATGATTTCTCCTTTTTCGCAAACTTGTTGGCCAGATCCTGGGTTTTTTCCGTGTTTGAATCACGTAGTAATGTGGTAATTCACTGAAGCAGTCAATTAAACCTGGTTTCGATCAATATTTTAGAGGATAACACCGGTTAGGTCTGGGTTAGTTCTGAGTTATCCCCGCATCTGGCTCATGATTTTGCCTTCTTCGCATACTTGTTGGCCAGATCCTGGGTTTTTTTCGTGTTTGAATCACGTAGTAATGTGGTAACACACTGAAGCAGTCAATTAAACCTGGTTTCGATCAATTTTTTTAGGGGATGACACCGGTTAGGTCTGGGTTAGGTCTGGGTTATGCCCGCATCTGGCTCATGAGTTTGCCTTCTTCGCATACTTGTTGGCCAGATCCTGGATTTTTTTCGTGTTTGAATCACGTAGTAATGTGGTAACACACTGAAGCAGTCAATTTAACCTGGTTTCGATCAATATTTCAGAGGATAACACCGGTTAGGTCTGGGTTAGGTCCGGGAAATGCACGCATCTGGCTCATGATTTCGCCTTTTTCGCAAACTTTTTAGCCAGATCCTGGGTTTTTTTCGTGTTTGAATCACGTAGTAATGTGGCAACACACTGAAGCAGTCAATTAAACCTGGTTTCGATCAATATTTTAGAGGATAACACCGGTTAGGTCTGGGTTAGGTCCGGGAAATGCACGCATCTGGCTTATGATTACGCCTTTTTCGCAAACTTGTTGACCAGATCCTGGGTCTTTTCCGTGTTTGAATCACGTAGTAATGTGGTACCACACTGAGGCAGTCAATTAAACCTGGTTTCGATTAGTATTTTAGAGGATAACACCGGTTAGGTCTGGGTTAGGTCTGGGATACGCGCGCATCTGGCTTATACTTTCGCCTTTTTCGCAAACTTGTTGGCCAGATCCTCGGTTTTTTCCGTGTTTGAATCAGGTAGTAATGTGGTAACACACTGAAGCAGTCAATTAAACCTGGTTTCGATCAATATTTTAGAGGATAACACCGGTTAGGTCTGGGTTAGTTCTGAGTTACGCCCGCATCTGGCTCATGATTTTGCCTTCTTCGCATACTTGTTGGCCAGATCCTGGATTTTTTTCGTGTTTGAATCACGTAGTAATGTGGTAACACACTGAAGCAGTCAATTTAACCTGGTTTCGATCAATATTTTAGAGGATAACACCGGTTAGGTCTGGGTTAGGTCTGGGATACGCGCGCATCTGGCTTATACTTTCGCCTTTTTCGCAAACTTGTTGGCCAGATCCTCGGTTTTTTCCGTGTTTGAATCAGGTAGTAATGTGGTAACACACTGAAGCAGTCAATTAAACCTGGATTCGATCAATATTTTAGAGGATAACACCGGTTAGGTCGGGGTTAGGTCTGGGATACGCGCGCATCTGGCTTATACTTTCGCCTTTTTCGCAAACTTGTTGGCCAGATCCTCGGTTTTTTCCGTGTTTGAATCAGGTAGTAATGTGGTAACACACTGAAGCAGTCAATTAAACCTGGTTTCGATCAATTTTTTTAGGGGATGACACCGGTTAGGTCTGGGTTAGGTCCGGGAAATGCACGCATCTGGCTCATGATTTTGCCTTCTTCGCATACTTGTTGGCCAGATCCTGGGTTTTTTTCGTGTTTGAATCACGTAGTAATGTGGTAACACACTGAAGCAGTCAATTAAACCTGGTTTCGATCAATATTTTAGAGGATAACACCGGTTAGGTCTGGGTTAGGTCTGGGATATGCGCGCATCTGGCTTACACTTTCGCCATTTTCGCAAACTTGTTGGCCAGATCCTGGGTTTTTTTCGTGTTTGAATCACGTAGTAATGTGGTAACACACTGAAGCAGTCAATTAAACCTGGATTCGATCAATATTTTAGAGGATAACACCGGTTAGGTCGGGGTTAGGTCTGGGATACGCGCGCATCTGGCTTATACTTTCGCCTTTTTCGCAAACTTGTTGGCCAGATCCTCGGTTTTTTCCGTGTTTGAATCAGGTAGTAATGTGGTAACACACTGAAGCAGTCAATTAAACCTGGTTTCGATCAATTTTTTTAGGGGATGACACCGGTTAGGTCTGGGTTAGGTCTGGGATACGCGCGCATCTGGCTTATACTTTCGCCTTTTTCGCAAACTTGTTGGCCAGATCCTCGGTTTTTTCCGTGTTTGAATCAGGTAGTAATGTGGTAACACACTGAAGCAGTCAATTAAACCTGGTTTCGATCAATATTTTAGAGGATAACACCGGTTAGGTCTGGGTTAGGTCTGGGATATGCGCGCATCTGGCTTACACTTTCGCCATTTTCGCAAACTTGTTGGCCAGATCCTGGGTTTTTTTCGTGTTTGAATCACGTAGTAATGTTCTACGACACTGAGGCAGTCAATTAAACCTGGTTTCGATCAATATTTCAGAGGATAACACCGGTTAGGTCTGGGTTAGGTCCGGGAAATGCACGCATCTGGCTCATGATTTCTCCTTTTTCGCAAACTTGTTGGCCAGATCCTGGGTTTTTTCCGTGTTTGAATCACGTAGTAATGTGGTAATTCACTGAAGCAGTCAATTAAACCTGGTTTCGATCAATATTTTAGAGGATAACACCGGTTAGGTCTGGGTTAGGTCTGAGTTATCCCCGCATCTGGCTCATGATTTTGCCTTCTTCGCATACTTGTTGGCCAGATCCTGGGTTTCTTTCGTGTTTGAATCACGTAGTAATGTGGTAACACACTGAAGCAGTCAATTAAACCTGGTTTCGATCAATTTTTTTAGGGGATGACACCGGTTAGGTCTGGGTTAGGTCCGGGAAATGCACGCATCTGGCTCATGATTTTGCCTTCTTCGCATACTTGTTGGCCAGATCCTGGGTTTTTTTCGTGTTTGAATCACGTAGTAATGTGGTAACACACTGAAGCAGTCAATTAAACCTGGTTTCGATCAATTTTTTTAGGGGATGACACCGGTTAGGTCTGGGTTAGGTCTGGGTTATGCCCGCATCTGGCTCATGATTTTGCCTTCTTCGCATACTTGTTGGCCAGATCCTGGGTTTTTTTCGTGTTTGAATCACGTAGTAATGTGGTAACACACTGAAGCAGTCAATTAAACCTGGTTTCGATCAATATTTTAGAGGATGACACCTGTTAGGTCTGGGTTAGGTGTGGGTTATGCCCGCATCTGGCTCATGAGTTTGCCTTCTTCGCATACTTGTTGGCCAGATCCTGGATTTTTTTCGTGTTTGAATCACGTAGTAATGTGGTAACACACTGAAGCAGTCAATTTAACCTGGTTTCGATCAATATTTCAGAGGATAACACCGGTTAGGTCTGGGTTAGGTCCGGGAAATGCACGCATCTGGCTCATGATTTCGCCTTTTTCGCAAACTTTTTGGCCAGATCCTGGGTTTTTTTCGTGTTTGAATCATGTAGTAATGTGGCAACACACTGAAGCAGTCAATTAAACCTGGTTTCGATCAATATTTTAGAGGATAACACCGGTTAGGTCTGGGTTAGGTCCGGGAAATGCACGCATCTGGCTTATGATTACGCCTTTTTCGCAAACTTGTTGACCAGATCCTGGGTCTTTTCCGTGTTTGAATCACGTAGTAATGTGGTAACACACTGAAGCAGTCAATTAAACCTGGTTTCGATCAATATTTTAGAGGATAACACCGGTTAGGTCTGGGTTAGGTCTGTGTTATGCCCGCATCTGGCTCATGATTTTGCCTTCTTCGCATACTTGTTGGCCAGATCCTGGGTTTTTTTCGTGTTTGAATCACGTAGTAATGTGGTAACACACTGGAGCAGTCAATTAAACCTGGTTTCGATCAATTTTTTTAGGGGATGACACCGGTTAGGTCTGGGTTAGGTCTGGGTTATGCCCGCATCTGGCTCATGATTTTGCCTTCTTCGCATACTTGTTGGCCAGATCCTGGATTTTTTTCGTGTTTGAATCACGTAGTAATGTGGTAACACACTGAAGCAGTCAATTTAACCTGGTTTCGATCAATATTTTAGAGGATAACACCGGTTAGGTCTGGGTTAGGTCTGGGATACGCGCGCATCTGGCTTATACTTTCGCCTTTTTCGCAAACTTGTTGGCCAGATCCTCGGTTTTTTCCGTGTTTGAATCAGGTAGTAATGTGGTAACACACTGAAGCAGTCAATTAAACCTGGTTTCGATCAATATTTTAGACGATGACACCGGTTAGGTCTGGGTTAGGTCTGGGATATGCGCGCATCTGGCTTATACTTTCGCCTTTTTCGCACACTTTTTGGCCAGATCCTGGGTTTTTTTCGTGTTTGAATCACGTAGTATTCTGGTACCACAGTGAGGCAGTCAATTAAACCTGGTTTCGATCAATATTTTAGAGGATAACACCGGTTAGGTCTGGGTTAGGTCTGGGATATGCGCGCATCTGGCTTACACTTTCGCCATTTTCGCAAACTTGTTGGCCAGATCCTGGGTTTTTTTCGTGTTTGAATCACGTAGTAATGTTCTACCACCCTGAGGCAGTCAATTAAACCTGGTTTCGATCAATATTTCAGAGGATAACACCGGTTAGGTCTGGGATAGGTCCGGGAAATGCACGCATCTGGCTCATGATTTCGCCTTCTTCGCAAACTTGTTGGCTAGACCCTGGGTTTCTTTCGGGTTTGAATAACGCAGTAATGTGGTACCACACTGAAGCAGTCAATCCAACCTGGTTTCGATCAATATTTTAGAGGATAGCACCGGTTAGGACTGGGTTCGGTCCGGGAAATGCACGCATCTGGCTTATGATTTCGCCTTTTTCGCAAACTTGTTGACCAGATCCTGGGTTTTTTCCGTGTTTGAATCACGTAGTAATGTGGTACCACACTGAAGCAGTCAATTAAACCTGGTTTCGATCAATTTTTTTAGGGGATGACACCGGTTAGGTCTGGGTTAGGTCTGGGTTATGCCCGCATCTGGCTCATGATTTTGCCTTCTTCGCATACTTGTTGGCCAGATCCTGGATTTTTTTCGTGTTTGAATCACGTAGTAATGTGGTAACACACTGAAGCAGTCAATTTAACCTGGTTTCGATCAATATTTTAGAGGATAACACCGGTTAGGTCTGGGTTAGGTCTGGGATACGCGCGCATCTGGCTTATACTTTCGCCTTTTTCGCAAACTTGTTGGCCAGATCCTCGGTTTTTTCCGTGTTTGAATCAGGTAGTAATGTGGTAACACACTGAAGCAGTCAATTAAACCTGGTTTCGATCAATATTTTAGACGATGACACCGGTTAGGTCTGGGTTAGGTCTGGGATATGCGCGCATCTGGCTTATACTTTCGCCTTTTTCGCACACTTTTTGGCCAGATCCTGGGTTTTTTTCGTGTTTGAATCACGTAGTATTGTGGTACCACAGTGAGGCAGTCAATTAAACCTGGTTTCAATCAATATTTTAGAGGATAACACCGGTTAGGTCTGGGTTAGGTCCGGGAAATGCACGCATCTGGCTCATGATTTCGCCTTTTTCGCAAACTTGTTGGCCAGATCCTGGGTTTTTTCCGTGTTTGAATCACGTAGTAATGTGGTAATTCACTGAAGCAGTCAATTAAACCTGGTTTCGATCAATATTTTAGAGGATAACACCGGTTAGGTCTGGGTTAGGTCTGGGTTATGCCCGCATCTGGCTCATGATTTTGCCTTCTTCGCATACTTGTTGGCCAGATCCTGGGTTTTTTTCGTGTTTGAATCACGTAGTAATGTGGTAACACACTGAAGCAGTCAATTAAACCTGGTTTCGATCAATATTTTAGAGGATAACACCGGTTAGGTCTGGGTTAGGTCTGGGTTATGCCCGCATCTGGCTCATGATTTTGCCTTCTTCGCATACTTGTTGGCCAGATCCTGGGTTTTTTTCGTGTTTGAATCACGTAGTAATGTGGTAACACACTGAAGCAGTCAATTAAACCTGGTTTCGATCAATATTTTAGAGGATGACACCGGTTAGGTCTGGGTTAGGTCTGGGATATGCGCGCATAAGGCTTATACTTTCGCCTTTTTCGCAAACTTGTTGGCTAGACCCTGGGTTTTTTTCGGGTTTGAATAACGCAGTAATGTGGTACCACACTGAAGCAGTCAATCCAACCTGGTTTCGATCAATATTTTAGAGGATAGCACCGGTTAGGACTGGGTTCGGTCCGGGAAATGCACGCATCTGGCTTATGATTTCGCCTTTTTCGCAAACTTGTTGACCAGATCCTGGGTTTTTTCCGTGTTTGAATCACGTAGTAATGTGGTACCACACTGAAGCAGTCAATTAAACCTGGTTTCGATCAATTTTTTTAGGGGATGACACCGGTTAGGCCTGGGTTAGGTCTGGGTTATGCCCGCATCTGGCTCATGATTTTGCCTTCTTCGCATACTTGTTGGCCAGATCCTGGGTTTTTTTCGTGTTTGAATCACGTAGTAATGTGGTAACACACTGAAGCAGTCAATTAAACCTGGTTTCGATCAATATTTTAGAGGATGACACCGGTTAGGTCTGGGTTAGGTCTGGGTTATGCCCGCATCTGGCTCATGAGTTTGCCATCTTCGCATACTTGTTGGCCAGATCCTGGATTTTTTTCGTGTTTGAATCACGTAGTAATGTGGTAACACACTGAAGCAGTCAATTTAACCTGGTTTCGATCAATATTTCAGAGGATAACACCGGTTAGGTCTGGGTTAGGTCCGGGAAATGCACGCATCTGGCTCATGATTTCGCCTTTTTCGCAAACTTTTTGGCCAGATCCTGGGTTTTTTTCGTGTTTGAATCACGTAGTAATGTGGCAACACACGGAAGCAGTCAATTAAACCTGGTTTCGATCAATATTTTAGAGGATAACACCGGTTAGGTCTGGGTTAGGTCCGGGAAATGCACGCATCTGGCTTATGATTACGCCTTTTTCGCAATCTTGTTGACCAGATCCTGGGTCTTTTCCGTGTTTGAATCACGTAGTAATGTGGTAACACACTGAAGCAGTCAATTAAACCTGGTTTCAATCAATATTTTAGAGGATAACACCGGTTAGGTCTGGATTAGGTCTGAGTTATGCCCGCATCTGGCACATGATTTTGCCTTTTTCGCAAACTTGTTGGCCAGATCCTTGGTTTTTTCCGTGTTGGAATCACGTAGTAATGTTGTAGCACACTGAAGCAGTCAATTAAACCTGGTTTCGATCAATATTTTAGAGGATAACACCGGTTAGGTCTGGGTTAGGTCTGGGATATGCGCGCATCTGGCTTACACTTTCGCCATTTTCGCAAACTTGTTGGCCAGATCCTGGGTTTTTTTCGTGTTTGAATCACGTAGTAATGTGGTAACACACTGAAGCAGTCAATTAAACCTGGTTTCGATCAATATTTTAGAGGATAACACCGGTTAGGTCTGGGTTAGGTCTGGGATATGTGCGCATCTGGCTTATACTTTCGCCTTTTTCGCAAACTTGTTGGCCAGATCCTGGGTTTTTTCCGTGTTTGAATCACGTAGTAATGTGGTAATTCACTGAAGCAGTCAATTAAACTTGGTTTCGATCAATATTTTAGAGGATAACACCGGTTAGGTCTGGGTTTGGTCGGGGTTATGCCCGCATCTGGCTCATGATTTTGCGTTCTTCGCATACTTGTTGGCCAGATCCGGTTTTTTTTGTGTTTGAATCACGTAGTAATGTGGTAACACACTGAAGCAGTCAATTAAACCTGGTTTCGATCAATATTTTAGAGGATAACACCGGTTAGGACTGGGTTAGGTCCGGGAAATGCACGCATCTGGCTTATGATTACGCCTTTTTCGCAAACTTGTTGACCAGATCCTGGGTCTTTTCCGTGTTTGAATCACGTAGTAATGTGGTACCACACTGAGGCAGTCAATTAAACCTGGATTCGATCAATATTTTAGAGGATAACACCGGTTAGGTCGGGGTTAGGTCTGGGATACGCGCGCATCTGGCTTATACTTTCGCCTTTTTCGCAAACTTGTTGGCCAGATCCTCGGTTTTTTCCGTGTTTGAATCAGGTAGTAATGTGGTAACACACTGAAGCAGTCAATTAAACCTGGTTTCGATCAATATTTTAGAGGATAACACCGGTTAGGTCTGGGTTAGGTCTGGGATATGCGCGCATCTGGCTTACACTTTCGCCATTTTCGCAAACTTGTTGGCCAGATCCTGGGTTTTTTTCGTGTTTGAATCACGTAGTAATGTGGTAACACACTGAAGCAGTCAATTAAACCTGGTTTCGATCAATATTTTAGAGGATAACACCGGTTAGGTCTGGGTTAGGTCTGGGATATGCGCGCATCTGGCTTACACTTTCGCCATTTTCGCAAACTTGTTGGCCAGATCCTGGGTTTTTTTCGTGTTTGAATCACGTAGTAATGTTCTACGACACTGAGGCAGTCAATTAAACCTGGTTTCGATCAATATTTCAGAGGATAACACCGGTTAGGTCTGGGTTAGGTCCGGGAAATGCACGCATCTGGCTCATGATTTCTCCTTTTTCGCAAACTTGTTGGCCAGATCCTGGGTTTTTTCCGTGTTTGAATCACGTAGTAATGTGGTAATTCACTGAAGCAGTCAATTAAACCTGGTTTCGATCAATATTTTAGAGGATAACACCGGTTAGGTCTGGGTTAGGTCTGAGTTATCCCCGCATCTGGCTCATGATTTTGCCTTCTTCGCATACTTGTTGGCCAGATCCTGGGTTTTTTTCGTGTTTGAATCACGTAGTAATGTGGTAACACACTGAAGCAGTCAATTAAACCTGGTTTCGATCAATTTTTTTAGGGGATGACACCGGTTAGGTCTGGGTTAGGTCCGGGAAATGCACGCATCTGGCTCATGATTTTGCCTTCTTCGCATACTTGTTGGCCAGATCCTGGGTTTTTTTCGTGTTTGAATCACGTAGTAATGTGGTAACACACTGAAGCAGTCAATTAAACCTGGTTTCGATCAATTTTTTTAGGGGATGACACCGGTTAGGTCTGGGTTAGGTCTGGGTTATGCCCGCATCTGGCTCATGATTTTGCCTTCTTCGCATACTTGTTGGCCAGATCCTGGGTTTTTTTCGTGTTTGAATCACGTAGTAATGTGGTAACACACTGAAGCAGTCAATTAAACCTGGTTTCGATCAATATTTTAGAGGATGACACCGGTTAGGTCTGGGTTAGGTCCGGGAAATGCACGCATCTGGCTCATGATTTCGCCTTTTTCGCAAACTTTTTGGCCAGATCCTGGGTTTTTTTCGTGTTTGAATCACGTAGTAATGTGGCAACACACTGAAGCAGTCAATTAAACCTGGTTTCGATCAATATTTTAGAGGATAACACCGGTTAGGTCTGGGTTAGGTCCGGGAAATGCACGCATCTGGCTTATGATTACGCCTTTTTCGCAAACTTGTTGACCAGATCCTGGGTCTTTTCCGTGTTTTAATCACGTAGTAATGTGGTACCACACTGAGGCAGTCAATTAAACCTGGTTTCGATTAGTATTTTAGAGGATAACACCGGTTAGGTCTGGGTTAGGTCTGGGATACGCGCGCATCTGGCTTATACTTTCGCCTTTTTCGCAAACTTGTTGGCCAGATCCTCGGTTTTTTCCGTGTTTGAATCAGGTAGTAATGTGGTAACACACTGAAGCAGTCAATTAAACCTGGTTTTGATCAATATTTTAGAGGATAACACCGGTTAGGTCTGGGTTAGGTCTGAGTTATGCCCGCATCTGGCTCATGATTTTGCCTTCTTCGCATACTTGTTGGCCAGATCCTGGGTTTTTTTCGTGTTTGAATCACGTAGTAATGTGGTAACACACTGAAGCAGTCAATTAAACCTGGTTTCGATCAATTTTTTTAGGGGATGACACCGGTTAGGTCTGGGTTAGGTCTGGGTTATGCCCGCATCTGGCTCATGATTTTGCCTTCTTCGCATACTTGTTGGCCAGATCCTGGATTTTTTTCGTGTTTGAATCACGTAGTAATGTGGTAACACACTGAAGCAGTCAATTTAACCTGGTTTCGATCAATATTTTAGAGGATAACACCGGTTAGGTCTGGGTTAGGTCTGGGATACGCGCGCATCTGGCTTACACTTTCGCCTTTTTCGCAAACTTGTTGGCCAGATCCTCGGTTTTTTCCGTGTTTGAATCAGGTAGTAATGTGGTAACACACTGAAGCAGTCAATTAAACCTGGTTTCGATCAATATTTTAGACGATGACACCGGTTAGGTCTGGGTTAGGTCTGGGATATGCGCGCATCTGGCTTATACTTTCGCCTTTTTCGCACACTTTTTGGCCAGATCCTGGGTTTTTTTCGTGTTTGAATCACGTAGTATTGTGGTACCACAGTGAGGCAGTCAATTAAACCTGGTTTCGATCAATATTTTAGAGGATAACACCGGTTAGGTCTGGGTTAGGTCTGGGATATGCGCGCATCTGGCTTACACTTTCGCCATTTTCGCAAACTTGTTGGCCAGATCCTGGGTTTTTTTCGTGTTTGAATCACGTAGTAATGTTCTACCACCCTGAGGCAGTCAATTAAACCTGGTTTCGATCAATATTTCAGAGGATAACACCGGTTAGGTCTGGGTTAGGTCCGGGAAATGCACGCATCTGGCTCATGATTTCGCCTTTTTCGCAAACTTGTTGGCCAGATCCTGGGTTTTTTCCGTGTTTGAATCACGTAGTAATGTGGTAAATCACTGAAGCAGTCAATTAAACCTGGTTTCGATCAATATTTTAGAGGATAACACCGGTTAGGTCTGGGTTAGGTCTGGGTTATGCCCGCATCTGGCTCATGATTTTGCCTTCTTCGCATACTTGTTGGCCAGATCCTGGGTTTTTTTCGTGTTTGAATCACGTAGTAATGTGGTAACACACTGAAGCAGTCAATTAAACCTGGTTTCGATCAATATTTTAGAGGATAACACCGGTTAGGTCTGGGTTAGGTCTGGGTTATGCCCGCATCTGGCTCATGATTTTGCCTTCTTCGCATACTTGTTGGCCAGATCCTGGGTTTTTTTCGTGTTTGAATCACGTAGTAATGTGGTAACACACTGAAGCTGTCAATTAAACCTGGTTTCGATCAATATTTTAGAGGATGACACCGGTTAGGTCTGAGTTAGGTCTGGGATATGCGCGCATAAGGCTTATACTTTCGCCTATTTCGCAAACTTGTTGGCTAGACCCTGGGTTTTTTTCGGGTTTGAATAACGCAGTAATGTGGTACCACACTGAAGCAGTGAATCCAACCTGGTTTCGATCAATATTTTAGAGGATAGCACCGGTTAGGACTGGGTTCGGTCCGGGAAATGCACGCATCTGGCTTATGATTTCGCCTTTTTCGCAAACTTGTTGACCAGATCCGGGGTTTTTTCCGTGTTTGAATCACGTAGTAATGTGGTAACACACTGAAGCAGTCAATTAAACCTGGTTTCGATCAATTTTTTTAGGGGACGACACCGGTTAGGTCTGGGTTAGGTCTGGGTTATGCCCGCATCTGGCTCATGATTTTGCCTTCTTCGCATACTTGTTGGCCAGATCCTGGGTTTTTTTCGTGTTTGAATCACGTAGTAATGTGGTAACACACTGAAGCAGTCAATTAAACCTGGTTTCGATCAATATTTTAGAGGATAACACCGGTTAGGTCTGGGTTAGGTCTGGGTTATGCCCGCATCTGGCTCATGAGTTTGCCTTCTTCGCATACTTGTTGGCCAGATCCTGGGTTTTTTTCGTGTTTGAATCACGTAGTAATGTGGTAACACACTGAAGCTGTCAATTAAACCTGGTTTCGATCAATTTTTTTAGGGAATGACACCGGTAAGGTCTGGGTTAGGTCCGGGAAATGCACGCATCTGGCTCATGATTTCGCCTTTTTCGCAAACTTTTTGGCCAGATCCTGGGTTTTTTTCGTGTTTGAATCACGTAGTAATGTGGCAACACACTGAAGCAGTCAATTAAACCTGGTTTCGATCAATATTTTAGAGGATAACACCGGTTAGGTCTGGGTTAGGTCCGGGAAATGCACGCATCTGGCTTATGATTACGCCTTTTTCGCAAACTTGTTGACCAGATCCTGGGTCTTTTCCGTGTTTGAATCACGTAGTAATGTGGTACCACACTGAGGCAGTCAATTAAACCTGGTTTCGATTAGTATTTTAGAGGATAACACCGGTTAGGTCTGGGTTAGGTCTGGGATACGCGCGCATCTGGCTTATACTTTCGCCTTTTTCGCAAACTTGTTGGCCAGATCCTCGGTTTTTTCCGTGTTTGAATCAGGTAGTAATGTGGTAACACACTGAAGCAGTCAATTAAACCTGGTTTCGATCAATTTTTTTAGGGGATGACACCGGTTAGGTCTGGGTTAGGTCTGGGTTATGCCCGCATCTGGCTCATGATTTTGCCTTCTTCGTATACTTGTTGGCCAGATCCTGGGTTTTTTTCGTGTTTGAATCACGTAGTAATGTGGTACCACAGTGAGGCAGTCAATTAAACCTGGTTTCGATCAATATTTTAGAGGATAACACCGGTTAGGTCTGGGTTAGGTCTGGGATATGCGCGCATCTGGCTTACACTTTCGCCATTTTCGCAAACTTGTTGGCCAGATCCTGGGTTTTTTTCGTGTTTGAATCACGTAGTAATGTTCTACCACCCTGAGGCAGTCAATTAAACCTGGTTTCGATCAATATTTCAGAGGATAACACCGGTTAGGTCTGGGTTAGGTCCGGGAAATGCACGCATCTGGCTCATGATTTCGCCTTTTTCGCAAACTTGTTGGCCAGATCCTGGGTTTTTTCCGTGTTTGAATCACGTAGTAATGTGGTAATTCACTGAAGCAGTCAATTAAACCTGGTTTCGATCAATATTTTAGAGGATAACACCGGTTAGGTCTGGGTTAGGTCTGGGTTATGCCCGCATCTGGCTCATGATTTTGCCTTCTTCGCATACTTGTTGGCCAGATCCTGGGTTTTTTTCGTGTTTGAATCACGTAGTAATGTGGTAACACACTGAAGCAGTCAATTAAACCTGGTTTCGATCAATATTTTAGAGGATAACACCGGTTAGGTCTGGGTTAGGTCTGGGTTATGCCCGCATCTGGCTCATGATTTTGCCTTCTTCGCATACTTGTTGGCCAGATCCTGGGTTTTTTTCGTGTTTGAATCACGTAGTAATGTGGTAACACACTGAAGCAGTCAATTAAACCTGGTTTCGATCAATATTTTAGAGGATGACACCGGTTAGGTCTGGGTTAGGTCTGGGATATGCGCGCATAAGGCTTATACTTTCGCCTTTTTCGCAAACTTGTTGGCTAGACCCTGGGTTTTTTTCGGGTTTGAATAACGCAGTAATGTGGTACCACACTGAAGCAGTCAATCAAACCTGGTTTCGATCAATATTTTAGAGGATAGCACCGGTTAGGACTGGGTTCGGTCCGGGAAATGCACGCATCTGGCTTATGATTTCGCCTTTTTCGCAAACTTGTTGACCAGATCCTGGGTTTTTTCCGTGTTTGAATCACGTAGTAATGTGGTACCACACTGAGGCAGTCAATTAAACCTGGTTTCGATCAATATTTTAGAGGATAACACCGGTTAGGTCTGGGTTAGGTCTGGGATATGCGCGCATCTTGCTTATACTTTCGCCTTTTTCGCATACTTGTTGGCCAGATCCTGGCTTTTTTCCGTGTTTGAATCACGTAGTAATGTGGTACCACACTGAGGCAGTCAATTAAACCTGGTTTCGATCAATATTTTAGAGGATAACACCGGTTAGGTCTGGGTTAGGTCTGGGATACGCGCGCATCTGGCTTATACTTTCGCCTTTTTCGCAAACCTGTTGGCCAGACCCTCGGTTTTTTCCGTGTTTGAATCAGGTAGTAATGTGGTAACACACTGAAGCAGTCAATTAAACCTGGTTTCGATCAATATTTTAGAGGATAACACCGGTTAGGTCTGGGTTAGGTCTGAGTTATGCCCGCATCTGGCTCATGATTTTGCCTTCTTCGCATACTTGCTGGCCAGATCCTGGATTTTTTTCGTGTTTGAATCACGTAGTAATGTGGTAACACACTGAAGCAGTCAATGAAACCTGGTTTCGATCAATTTTTTTAGGGGATGACACCGGTTAGGTCTGGGTTAGGTCCGGGAAATGCACGCATCTGGCTCATGATTTCGCCTTTTTCGCAAACTTGTTGGCCAGATCCTTGGTTTTTTCCGTGTTGGAATCACGTAGTAATGTTGTAGCACACTGAAGCAGTCAATTAAACCTGGTTTCGATCAATATTTTAGAGGATAACACCAGTTAGGTCTGGGTTAGGTCTAAGTTATGCCCGCATCTGGCTCATGATTTTGCCTTCTTCGCATACTTGTTGGCCAGATCCTGGGTTTTTTTCGTGCTTGAATCACGTAGTAATGTGGTAACACACTGAAGCAGTCAATTGAACCTGGTTTCGATCAATTTTTTTAGGGGATGACACCGGTTAGGTCTGGGTTAGGTCCGGGAAATGCACGCATCTGGCTCATGATTTCGCCTTTTTCGCAAACTTGTTGGCCAGATCCTGGGTTTTTTCCGTGTTTGAATCACGTAGTAATGTGGTAATTCACTGAAGCAGTCAATTAAACCTGGTTTCGATCATTATCTTAGAGGACAACACCGGTTAGGTCTGGGTTAGGTTTGGGCTATGCCCGCATCTGGCTCATGATTTTGCCTTCTTCGCATACTTGTTGGCCAGATCCTGGGTTTTTTTCGTGTTTGAATCACGTAGTAATGTGGTAACACACTGAAGCAGTCAATTAAACCTGGTTTCGATCAATATTTTAGAGGATAACACCGGTTAGGTCTGGGTTAGGTCTGGGATATGCGCGCATCTGGCTTACACTTTCGCCATTTTCGCAAACTTGTTGGCCAGATCCTGGGTTCTTTTCGTGTTTGAATCACGTAGTAATGTGGTAACACACTGAAGCAGTCAATTAAACCTGGTTTCGATCAATATTTTAGAGGATAACACCGGTTAGGTCTGGGTTAGGTCTGAGTTATGCCCGCATCTGGCTCATGATTTTGCCTTCTTCGCATACTTTTTGGCCAGATCCTGGGTTTTTTTCGTGTTTGAATCACGTAGTAATGTGGTAACACACTGAAGCAGTCAATTAAACCTGGTTTCGATCAATTTTTTTAGGGGATGACACCGGTTTGGTCTGGGTTAGGTCTGGGTTATGCCCGCATCTGGCTCATGAGTTTGCCTTCTTCGCATACTTGTTGGCCAGATCCTGGATTTTTTTCGTGTTTGAATCACGTAGTAATGTGGTAACACACTGAAGCAGTCAATTTAACCTGGTTTCGATCAATATTTCAGAGGATAACACCGGTTAGGTCTGGGTTAGGTCCGGGAAATGCACGCATCTGGCTCATGATTTCGCCTTTTTCGCAAACTTGTTGGCCAGATCCTGGGTTTTTTTCGTGCTTGAATCACGTAGTAATGTGGTAACACACTGAAGCAGTCAATTAAACCTGGTTTCGATCAATTTTTTTAGGGGATGACACCGGTTAGGTCTGGGTTAGGTCCGGGAAATGCACGCATCTGGCTCATGATTTCGCCTTTTTCGCAAACTTGTTGGCCAGATCCTTGGTTTTTTCCGTGTTGGAATCACGTAGTAATGTTGTAGCACACTGAAGCAGTCAATTAAACCTGGTTTCGATCAATATTTTAGAGGATAACACCAGTTAGGTCTGGGTTAGGTCTAAGTTATGCCCGCATCTGGCTCATGATTTTGCCTTCTTCGCATACTTGTTGGCCAGATCCTGGGTTTTTTTCGTGCTTGAATCACGTAGTAATGTGGTAACACACTGAAGCAGTCAATTGAACCTGGTTTCGATCAATTTTTTTAGGGGATGACACCGGTTAGGTCTGGGTTAGGTCCGGGAAATGCACGCATCTGGCTCATGATTTCGCCTTTTTCGCAAACTTGTTGGCCAGATCCTGGGTTTTTTCCGTGTTTGAATCACGTAGTAATGTGGTAATTCACTGAAGCAGTCAATTAAACCTGGTTTCGATCAATATCTTAGAGGACAACACCGGTTAGGTCTGGGTTAGGTTTGGGTTATGCCCGCATCTGGCTCATGATTTTGCCTTCTTCGCATACTTGTTGGCCAGATCCTGGGTTTTTTTCGTGTTTGAATCACGTAGTAATGTGGTAACACACTGAAGCAGTCAATTAAACCTGGTTTCGATCAATATTTTAGAGGATAACACCGGTTAGGTCTGGGTTAGGTCTGGGTTATGCCCGCATCTGGCTCATGATTTTGCGTTCTTCGCATACTTGTTGGCCAGATCCGGTTTTTTTTGTGTTTGAATCACGTAGTAATGTGGTAACACACTGAAGCAGTCAATTAAACCTGGTTTCGATCAATATTTTAGAGGATAACACCAGTTAGGTCTGGGTTAGGTCCGGGAAATGCACGCATCTGGCTTATGATTACGCCTTTTTCGCAAACTTGTTGACCAGATCCTGGGTCTTTTCCGTGTTTGAATCACGTAGTAATGTGGTACCACACTGAGGCAGTCAATTAAACCTGGATTCGATCAATATTTTAGAGGATAACACCGGTTAGGTCTGGGTTAGGTCTGGGATACGCGCGCATCTGGCTTATACTTTCGCCTTTTTCGCAAACTTGTTGGCCAGATCCTCGGTTTTTTCCGTGTTGGAATCACGTAGTAATGTTGTAGCACACTGAAGCAGTCAATTAAACCTGGTTTCGATCAATATTTTAGAGGATAACACCAGTTAGGTCTGGGTTAGGTCCGGGAAATGCACGCATCTGGCTTATGATTACGCCTTTTTCGCAAACTTGTTGACCAGATCCTGGGTCTTTTCCGTGTTTGAATCACGTAGTAATGTGGTAACACACTGAAGCAGTCAATTAAACCTGGTTTCGATCAATTTTTTTAGGGGATGACACCGGTTAGGTCTGGGTTAGGTCTGGGTTATGCCCGCATCTGGCTCATGATTTTGCCTTCTTCGCATACTTGTTGGCCAGATCCTGGATTTTTTTCGTGTTTGAATCACGTAGTAATGTGGTACCACACTGAGGCAGTCAATTAAACCTGGTTTCGATCAATATTTTAGAGGATAACACCGGTTAGGTCTGGGTTAGGACTGGGATATGCGCGCATCTTGCTTATACTTTCGCCTTTTTCGCATACTTGTTGGCCAGATCCTGGCTTTTTTCCGTGTTTGAATCACGTAGTAATGTGGTACCACACTGAGGCAGTCAATTAAACCTGGTTTCGATCAATATTTTAGAGGATAACACCGGTTAGGTCTGGGTTAGGTCTGGGATATGCGCGCATCTTGCTTATACTTTCGCCTTTTTCGCATACTTGTTGGCCAGATCCTGGCTTTTTTCCGTGTTTGAATCACGTAGTAATGTGGTACCACACTGAGGCAGTCAATTAAACCTGGTTTCGATCAATATTTTAGAGGATAACACCGGTTAGGTCTGGGTTAGGTCTGGGATACGCGCGCATCTGGCTTATACTTTCGCCTTTTTCGCAAACCTGTTGGCCAGACCCTCGGTTTTTTCCGTGTTTGAATCAGCTAGTATTGTGGTAACACACTGAAGCAGTCAATTAAACCTGGTTTCGATCAATATTTTAGAGGATAACACCGGTTAGGTCTGGGTTAGGTCTGAGTTATGCCCGCATCTGGCTCATGATTTTGCCTTCTTCGCATACTTGTTGGCCAGATCCTGGATTTTTTTTGTGTTTGAATCACGTAGTAATGTGGTAACACACTGAAGCAGTCAATTTAACCTGGTTTCGATCAATATTTCAGAGGATAACACCGGTTAGGTCTGGGTTAGGTCCGGGAAATGCACGCATCTGGCTCATGATTTCGCCTTTTTCGCAAACTTGTTGGCCAGATCCTGGGTTTTTTTCGTGCTTGAATCTCGTAGTAATGTGGTAACACACTGAAGCAGTCAATTAAACCTGGTTCCGATCAATTTTTTTAGGGGATGACACCGGTTAGGTCTGGGTTAGGTCCGGGAAATGCACGCATCTGGCTCATGATTTCGCCTTTTTCGCAAACTTGTTGGCCAGATCCTTGGTTTTTTCCGTGTTGGAATCACGTAGTAATGTTGTAGCACACTGAAGCAGTCAATTAAACCTGGTTTCGATCAATATTTTAGAGGATAACACCAGTTAGGTCTGGGTTAGGTCTAAGTTATGCCCGCATCTGGCTCATGATTTTGCCTTCTTCGCATACTTGTTGGCCAGATCCTGGGTTTTTTTCGTGCTTGAATCACGTAGTAATGTGGTAACACACTGAAGCAGTCAATTGAACCTGGTTTCGATCAATTTTTTTAGGGGATGACACCGGATAGGTCTGGGTTAGGTCCGGGAAATGCACGCATCTGGCTCATGATTTCGCCTTTTTCGCAAACTTGTTGGCCAGATCCTGGGTTTTTTCCGTGTTTGAATCACGTAGTAATGTGGTAATTCACTGGTTGCAGTCAATTAAACCTGGTTTCGATCATTATCTTAGAGGACAACACCGGTTAGGTCTGGGTTAGGTTTGGGCTATGCCCGCATCTGGCTCATGATTTTGCCTTCTTCGCATACTTGTTGGCCAGATCCTGGGTTTTTTTCGTGTTTGAATCACGTAGTAATGTGGTAACACACTGAAGCAGTCAATTAAACCTGGTTTCGATCAATATTTTAGAGGATAACACCGGTTAGGTCTGGGTTAGGTCTGAGTTATGCCCGCATCTGGCTCATGATTTTGCCTTCTTCGCATACTTGTTGGCCAGATCCTGGATTTTTTTTGTGTTTGAATCACGTAGTAATGTGGTAACACACTGAAGCAGTCAATTTAACCTGGTTTCGATCAATATTTCAGAGGATAACACCGGTTAGGTCTGGGTTAGGTCCGGGAAATGCACGCATCTGGCTCATGATTTCGCCTTTTTCGCAAACTTGTTGGCCAGATCCTGGGTTTTTTTCGTGCTTGAATCTCGTAGTAATGTGGTAACACACTGAAGCAGTCAATTAAACCTGGTTCCGATCAATTTTTTTAGGGGATGACACCGGTTAGGTCTGGGTTAGGTCCGGGAAATGCACGCATCTGGCTCATGATTTCGCCTTTTTCGCAAACTTGTTGGCCAGATCCTTGGTTTTTTCCGTGTTGGAATCACGTAGTAATGTTGTAGCACACTGAAGCAGTCAATTAAACCTGGTTTCGATCAATATTTTAGAGGATAACACCAGTTAGGTCTGGGTTAGGTCTAAGTTATGCCCGCATCTGGCTCATGATTTTGCCTTCTTCGCATACTTGTTGGCCAGATCCTGGGTTTTTTTCGTGCTTGAATCACGTAGTAATGTGGTAACACACTGAAGCAGTCAATTGAACCTGGTTTCGATCAATTTTTTTAGGGGATGACACCGGATAGGTCTGGGTTAGGTCCGGGAAATGCACGCATCTGGCTCATGATTTCGCCTTTTTCGCAAACTTGTTGGCCAGATCCTGGGTTTTTTCCGTGTCTGAATCACGTAGTAATGTGGTAATTCACTGGTTGCAGTCAATTAAACCTGGTTTCGATCATTATCTTAGAGGACAACACCGGTTAGGTCTGGGTTAGGTTTGGGCTATGCCCGCATCTGGCTCATGATTTTGCCTTCTTCGCATACTTGTTGGCCAGATCCTGGGTTTTTTTCGTGTTTGAATCACGTAGTAATGTGGTAACACACTGAAGCAGTCAATTAAACCTGGTTTCGATCAATATTTTAGAGGATAACACCGGTTAGGTCTGGGTTAGGTCTGGGATATGCGCGCATCTGGCTTACACTTTCGCCATTTTCGCAAACTTGTTGGCCAGATCCTGGGTTCTTTTCGTGTTTGAATCACGTAGTAATGTGGTAACACACTGAAGCAGTCAATTAAACCTGGTTTCGATCAATATTTTAGAGGATAACACCGGTTAGGTCTGGGTTAGGTCTGAGTTATGCCCGCATCTGGCTCATGATTTAGCCTTCTTCGCATACTTGTTGGCCAGATCCTGGGTTTTTTTCGTGTTTGAATCACGTAGTAATGTGGTAACACACTGAAGCAGTCAATTAAACCTGGTTTCGATCAATTTTTTGAGGGGATGACACCGGTTTGGTCTGGGTTAGGTCTGGGTTATGCCCGCATCTGGCTCATGAGTTTGCCTTCTTCGCATACTTGTTGGCCAGATCCTGGATTTTTTTCGTGTTTGAATCACGTAGTAATGTGGTAACACACTGAAGCAGTCAATTTAACCTGGTTTCGATCAATATTTCAGAGGATAACACCGGTTAGGTCTGGGTTAGGTCCGGGAAATGCACGCATCTGGCTCATGATTTCGCCTTTTTCGCAAACTTGTTGGCCAGATCCTGGGTTTTTTTCGTGCTTGAATCACGTAGTAATGTGGTAACACACTGAAGCAGTCAATTAAACCTGGTTTCGATCAATTTTTTTAGGGGATGACACCGGTTAGGTCTGGGTTAGGTCCGGGAAATGCACGCATCTGGCTCATGATTTCGCCTTTTTCGCAAACTTGTTGGCCAGATCCTTGGTTTTTTCCGTGTTGGAATCACGTAGTAATGTTGTAGCACACTGAAGCAGTCAATTAAACCTGGTTTCGATCAATATTTTAGAGGATAACACCAGTTAGGTCTGGGTTAGGTCTAAGTTATGCCCGCATCTGGCTCATGATTTTGCCTTCTTCGCATACTTGTTGGCCAGATCCTGGGTTTTTTTCGTGCTTGAATCACGTAGTAATGTGGTAACACACTGAAGCAGTCAATTGAACCTGGTTTCGATCAATTTTTTTAGGGGATGACACCGGTTAGGTCTGGGTTAGGTCCGGGAAATGCACGCATCTGGCTCATGATTTCGCCTTTTTCGCAAACTTGTTGGCCAGATCCTGGGTTTTTTCCGTGTTTGAATCACGTAGTAATGTGGTAATTCACTGAAGCAGTCAATTAAACCTGGTTTCGATCAATATCTTAGAGGACAACACCGGTTAGGTCTGGGTTAGGTTTGGGTTATGCCCGCATCTGGCTCATGATTTTGCCTTCTTCGCATACTTGTTGGCCAGATCCTGGGGTTTTTTCGTGTTTGAATCACGTAGTAATGTGGTAACACACTGAAGCAGTCAATTAAACCTGGTTTCGATCAATATTTTAGAGGATAACACCGGTTAGGTCTGGGTTTGGTCTGGGTTATGCCCGCATCTGGCTCATGATTTTGCGTTCTTCGCATACTTGTTGGCCAGATCCGGTTTTTTTTGTGTTTGAATCACGTAGTAATGTGGTAACACACTGAAGCAGTCAATTAAACCTGGTTTCGATCAATATTTTAGAGGATAACACCGGTTAGGTCTGGGTTAGGTCCGGGAAATGCACGCATCTGGCTTATGATTACGCCTTTTTCGCAAACTTGTTGACCAGATCCTGGGTCTTTTCCGTGTTTGAATCACGTAGTAATGTGGTACCACTCTGAGGCAGTCAATTAAACCTGGATTCGATCAATATTTTAGAGGATAACACCGGTTAGGTCTGGGTTTGGTCTGGGTTATGCGCGCATCTTGCTTATACTTTCGCCTTTTTCGCATACTTGTTGGCCAGATCCTGGCTTTTTTCCGTGTTTGAATCACGTAGTAATGTGGTACCACACTGAGGCAGTCAATTAAACCTGGTTTCGATCAATATTTTAGAGGATAACACCGGTTAGGTCTGGGTTAGGTCTGGGATACGCGCGCATCTGGCTTATACTTTCGCCTTTTTCGCAAACCTGTTGGCCAGACCCTCGGTTTTTTCCGTGTTTGAATCAGGTAGTAATTTGGTAACACACTGAAGCAGTCAATTAAACCTGGTTTCGATCAATTTTTTTAGGGGATGACACCGGTTAGGTCTGGGTTAGGTCCGGGAAATGCACGCAACTGGCTCATGATTTCGCCTTTTTCGCAAACTTGTTGGCCAGATCCTGGGTTTTTTTCCGTGTTTGAATCACGTAGTAATGTGGTAATTCACTGAAGCAGTCAATTAAACCTGGTTTCGATCAATATCTTAGAGGACAACACCGGTTATGTCTGGGTTAGGTTTGGGTTATGCCCGCATCTGGCTCATGATTTTGCCTTCTTCGCATACTTGTTGGCCAGATCCTGGGTTTTTTTCGTGTTTGAATCACGTAGTAATGTGGTAACACACTGAAGCAGTCAATTAAACCTGGTTTCGATCAATATTTTAGAGGATAACACCGGTTAGGTCTGGGTTTGGTCTGGGATATGCGCGCATCTGGCTTATACTTTCGCCTTTTTCGCAAACCTGTTGGCCAGACCCTCGGTTTTTTCCGTGTTTGAATCAGGTAGTAATGTGGTAACACACTGAAGCAGTCAATTAAACCTGGTTTCGATCAATATTTTAGAGGATAACACCGGTTAGGTCTGGGTTAGGTCTGAGTTATGCCCGCATCTGGCTCATGATTTTGCCTTCTTCGCATACTTGTTGGCCAGATCCTGGGTTTTTTTCGTGTTTGAATCACGTAGTAATGTGGTAACACACTGAAGCAGTCAATTAAACCTGGTTTCGATCAATTTTTTTAGGGGATGACACCGGTTAGGTCTGGGTTAGGTCCGGGAAATGCACGCATCTGGCTCATGATTTCGCCTTTTTCGCAAACTTGTTGGCCAGATCCTGGGTTTTTTCCGTGTTTGAATCACGTAGTAATGTGGTACCACACTGAAGCAGTCAATTAAACCTGGTTTCGATCAATATTTTAGAGGATAACACCGGTTAGGTCTGGGTTAGGTCTGAGTTATGCCCGCATCTGGCTCATGATTTTGCCTTCTTCGCATACTTGTTGGCCAGATCCGTTTTTTTTTGTGTTTGAATCACGTAGTAATGTGGTAACACACTGAAGCAGTCAATTAAACCTGGTTTCGATCAATATTTTAGAGGATAACACCGGTTAGGTCTGGGTTTGGTCTGGGTTATGCCCGCATCTGGCTCATGATTTTGCGTTCTTCGCATACTTGTTGGGCAGATCCGTTTTTTTTTGTGTTTGAATCACGTAGTAATGTGGTAACACACTGAAGCAGTCAATTAAACCTGGTTTCGATCAATATTTTAGAGGATAACACCGGTTAGGTCTGGGTTAGGTCCGGGAAATGCACGCATCTGGCTTATGATTACGCCTTTTTCGCAAACTTGTTGACCAGATCCTGTGTCTTTTCCGTGTTTGAATCACGTAGTAATGTGGTACCACACTGAGGCAGTCAATTAAACCTGGATTCGATCAATATTTTAGAGGATAACACCGGTTAGGTCTGGGTTAGGTCTGGGATACGCGCGCATCTGGCTTATACTTTCGCCTTTTTCGCAAACTTGTTGGCCAGATCCTCGGTTTTTTCCGTGTTTGAATCAGGTAGTAATGTGGTAACACACTGAAGCAGTCAATTAAACCTGGTTTCGATCAATATTTTACAGGATAACACCGGTTAGGTCTGGGTTAGGTCTGAGTTATGCCCGCATCTGGCTCATGATTTTGCCTTCTCCGCATACTTGTTGGCCAGATCCTGGGTTTTTTTCGTGTTTGAATCACGTAGTAATGTGGTAACACACTGAAGCAGTCAATTAAACCTGGTTTCGATCAATTTTTTTAGGGGATGACACCGGTTAGGTCTGGGTTAGGTCTGGGTTATGCCCGCATCTGGCTCATGATTTTGCCTTCTTCGCATACTTGTTGGCCAGATCCTGGATTTTTTTCGTGTTTGAATCACGTAGTAATGTGGTAACACACTGAAGCAGTCAATTTAACCTGGTTTCGATCAATATTTTAGAGGATAACACCGGTTAGGTCTGGGTTAGGTCTGGGATACGCGCGCATCTGGCTTATACTTTCGCCTTCTTCGCAAACTTGTTGGCCAGATCCTCGGTTTTTTCCGTGTTTGAATCAGGTAGTAATGTGGTAACACACTGAAGCAGTCAATGAAACCTGGTTTCGATCAATATTTTAGACGATGACACCGGTTAGGTCTGGGTTAGGTCTGGGATATGCGCGCATCTGGCTTATACTTTCGCGTTTTTCGCAAACTTTTTGGCCAGATCCTGGGTTTTTTTCGTGTTTGAATCACGTAGTAATGTGGTACCACACTGAGGCAGTCAATTAAACCTGGTTTCGATCAATATTTTAAAGGATAACACCGGTTAGGTCTGGGTTAGGTCTGGGATATGCGCGCATCTGGCTTACACTTTCGCCATTTTCGCAAACTTGTTGGCCAGATCCTGGGTTTTTTTCGTGTTTGAATCACGTAGTAATGTTGTACCACACTGAGGCAGTCAATTAAACCTGGTTTCGATCAATATTTCAGAGGATAACAACGGTTAGGTCTGGGTTAGGTCCGGGAAATGCACGCATCTGGCTCATGATTTCGCCTTTTTCGCAAACTTGTTGGCCAGATCCTGGGTTTTTTCCGTGTTTGAATCACGTAGTAATGTGGTAATTCACTGAAGCAGTCAATTAAACCTGGTTTCGATCAATACCTTAGAGGTTAACACCGGTTAGGTCTGGGTTAGGTTTGGGTTATGCCCGCATCTGGCTCATGATTTTGCCTTCTTCGCATACTTGTTGGCCAGATCCTGGATTTTTTTCGTGTTTGAATCACGTAGTAATGTGGTAACACACTGAAGCAGTCAATTAAACCTGATTTCGATCAATATTTTAGAGGATAACACCGGTTAGGTCTGGGTTAGGTCTGGGTTATGCCCGCATCTGGCTCATGATTTTGCCTTTTTCGCATACTTGTTGGCCAGATCCTGGGTTTTTTTCGTGTTTGAATCACGCAGTAATGTGGTAACACACTGAAGCAGTCAATTAAACCTGGTTTCGATCAATATTTTAGAGGATAACACCGGTTACGTCTGGGTTTGGTCTGGGATATGCGCGCATCTGGCTTATACTTTCGCCTTTTTCGCAAACCTGTTGGCCAGACCCTCGGTTTTTTCCGTGTTTGAATCAGGTAGTAATGTGGTAACACACTGAAGCAGTCAATTAAACCTGGTTTCGATCAATATTTTAGAGGATAACACCGGTTAGGTCTGGGTTAGGTCTGAGTTATGCCCGCATCTGGCACATGATTTTGCCTTTTTCGCAAACTTGTTGGCCAGATCCTTGGTTTTTTCCGTGTTGGAATCACGTAGTAATGTTGTAGCACACTGAAGCAGTCAATTAAACCTGGTTTCGATCAATATTTTAGAGGATAACACCAGTTAGGTCTGGGTTAGGTCTAAGTTATGCCCGCATCTGGCTCATGATTTTGCCTTCTTCGCATACTTGTTGGCCAGATCCTGGGTTTTTTTCGTGTTTGAATCACGTAGTAATGTGGTAACACACTGAAGCAGTCAATTAAACCTGGTTTCGATCAATTTTTTTAGGGGATGACACCGGTTAGGTCTGGGTTAGGTCCGGGAAATGCACGCACCTGGCTCATGATTTCGCCTTTTTCGCAAACTTGTTGGCCAGATCCTGGGTTTTTTCCGTGTTTGAATCACGTAGTAATGTGGTAATTCACTGAAGCAGTCAATTAAACCTGGTTTCGATCAATATTTTAGAGGATAACACCGGTTATGTCTGGGTTAGGTTTGGGTTATGCCCGCATCTGGCTCATGATTTTGCCTTCTTCGCATACTTGTTGGCCAGATCCTGGGTTTTTTTCGTGTTTGAATCACGTAGTAATGTGGTAACACACTGAAGCAGTCAATTAAACCTGGTTTCGATCAATATCTTAGAGGATAACACCGGTTAGGTCTGGGTTAGGTCTGGGATATGTGCGCATCTGGCTTATACTTTCGCCTTTTTCGCAAACTTGTTGGCCAGATCCTGGGTTTTTTCCGTGTTTGAATCACGTAGTAATGTGGTAATTCTCTGAAGCAGTCAATTAAACTTGGTTTCGATCAATATTTTAGAGGATAACACCGGTTAGGTCTGGGTTTGGTCTGGGTTATGCCCGCATCTGGCTCATGATTTTGCGTTCTTCGCATACTTGTTGGCCAGATCCGGTTTTTTTTGTGTTTGAATCACGTAGTAATGTCGTAATTCACTGAAGCAGTCAATTAAACCTGGTTTCGATCAATATCTTAGAGGATAACACCGGTTAGGTCTGGGTTAGGTTTGGGTTATGCCCGCATCTGGCTCATGATTTTGCCTTCTTCGCATACTTGTTGGCCAGATCCTGGGTTTTTTTCGTGTTTGAATCACGTAATAATGTGGTAACACACTGAAGCAGTCAATTAAACCTGGTTTCGATCAATATCTTAGAGGATAACACCGGTTAGGTCTGGGCTAGGTCTGGGATATGCGCGCATCTGGCTTACACTTTCGCCATTTTCGCAAACTTGTTGGCCAGATCCTGGGTTTTTTTCGTGTTTGAATCACGTAGTAATGTTCTACCACCCTGAGGCAGTCAATTAAACCTGGTTTCGATCAATATTTCAGAGGATAACACCGGTTAGGTCTGGGGTAGGTCCGGGAAATGCACGCATCTGGCTCATGATTTCGCCTTTTTCGCAAACTTTTTGGCCAGATCCTGGGTTTTTTCCGTGTTTGAATCACGTAGTAATGTGGTAATTCACTGAAGCAGTCAATTAAACCTGGTTTCGATCAATATTTTAGAGGATAACACCGGTTAGGTCTGGGTTAGGTTTGGGTTATGCCCGCATCTGGCTCATGATTTTGCCTTCTTCGCATACTTGTTGGCCAGATCCTGGGTTTTTTTCGTGTTTGAATCACGTAGTAATGTGGTAACACACTGAAGCAGTCAATTAAACCTGGTTTCGATCAATATTTTAGAGGATAACACCGGTTAGGTCTGGGTTATGCCCGCATCTGGCTCATGATTTTGCCTTCTCCGCATACTTGTTGGCCAGATCCTGGGTTTTTTTCGTGTTTGAATCACGTAGTAATGTGGTAACACACTGAAGCAGTCAATTAAACCTGGTTTCGATCAATATTTTAGAGGATGACACCGGTTAGGTCTGGGTTAGGTCTGGGATATGCGCGCATCTGGCTTATACTTTCTCCTTTTTCGCAAACTTGTTGGCTAGATCCTGGGTTTTTTCGGGTTCGAATCACGTAGTAATGTGGTAATTCACTGAAACACTCAATTAAACCTGGTTTCGATCAATATTTTAGAGGATAACACCGGTTAGGACTGGGTTCGGTCCGGGAAATGCACGCATCTGGCTTATGATTTCGCCTTTTTCGCAAACTTGTTGACCAGATCCTGGGTTTTTTCCGTGTTTGAATCACGTAGTAATGTGGTACCACACTGAGGCAGTCAATTAAACCTGGTTTCGATCAATATTTTAGAGGATAACACCGGTTAGGTCTGGGTTAGGTCTGGGTTATGCCCGCATCTGGCTCATGATTTTGCCTTCTTCGCATACTTGTTGGCCAGATCCTGGGTTTTTTTCGTGTTTGAATCACGTAGTAATGGGGTAACACACAGAAGCAGTCAATTAAACCTGGTTTCGATCAATATTTTAGAGGATAACACCGGTTAGGTCTGGGTTAGGTCTGGGTTATGCCCGCATCTGGCTCATGATTTTGCCTTCTTCGCATACTTGTTGGCCAGATCCTGGGTTTATTTCGTGTTTGAATCACGTAGTAATGTGGTAGCACACAGAAGCAGTCAATTAAACCTGGTTTCGATCAATATTTTAGAGGATAACACCGGTTAGGTCTGGGTTAGGTCTAAGTTATGCCCGCATCTGGCTCATGATTTTGCCTTCTTCGCATACTTGTTGGCCAGATCCTGGGTTTTTTTCGTGTTTGAATCACGTAGTAATGTGGTAACACACTGAAGCAGTCAATTAAACCTGGTTTCGATCAATTTTTTTAGGGGATGACACCGGTTAGGTCTGGGTTAGGTCCGGGAAATGCACGCATCTGGCTCATGATTTCGCCTTTTTCGCAAACTTGTTGGCCAGATCCTGGGTTTTTTCCGTGTTTCAATCACGTAGTAATGTGGTAATTCACTAAAGCAGTCAATTAAACCTGGTTTCGATCAATATCTTAGAGGATAACACCGGTTAGGTCTAGGTTAGGTTTGGGTTATGCCCGCATCTGGCTCATGATTTTGCCTTCTTCGCAAACTTTTTGGCCAGATCCTGGGTTTTTTTCGTGTTTGAATCACGTAGTAATGTGGTACCACACTGAGGCAGTCAATTAAACCTGGTTTCGATCAATATTTTAGAGGATAACACCGGTTAGGTCTGGGTTAGGTCTGGGATATGCGCGCATCTGGCTTACACTTTCGCCATTTTCGCAAACTTGTTGGCCAGATCCTGGGTTTTTTTCGTGTTTGAATCACGTAGTAATGTTGTACCACACTGAGGCAGTCAATTAAACCTGGTTTCGATCAATATTTCAGAGGATAACAACGGTTAGGTCTGGGTTAGGTCCGGGAAATGCACGCATCTGGCTCATGATTTCGCCTTTTTCGCAAACTTGTTGGCCAGATCCTGGGTTTTTTCCGTGTTTGAATCACGTAGTAATGTGGTAATTCACTGAAGCAGTCAATTAAACCTGGTTTCGATCAATACCTTAGAGGTTAACACCGGTTAGGTCTGGGTTAGGTCTGGGTTATGCCCGCATCTGGCTCATGATTTTGCCTTCTTCGCATACTTGTTGGCCAGATCCTGGGTTTTTTTCGTGTTTGAATCACGTAGTAATGTGGTAACACACTGAAGCAGTCAATTAAACCTGGTTTCGATCAATATTTTAGAGGATAACACCGGTTAGGTCTGGGTTTGGTCTGGGATATGCGCGCATCTGGCTTATACTTTCGCCTCTTTCGCAAACCTGTTGGCCAGACCCTCGGTTTTTTCCGTGTTTGAATCAGGTAGTAATGTGGTAACACACTGAAGCAGTCAATTAAACCTGGTTTCGATCAATATTTTAGAGGATAACACCGGTTAGGTCTGGGTTAGGTCTGAGTTATGCCCGCATCTGGCACATGATTTTGCCTTTTTCGCAAACTTGTTGGCCAGATCCTTGGTTTTTTCCGTGTTGGAATCACGTAGTAATGTTGTAGCACACTGAAGCAGTCAATTAAACCTGGTTTCGATCAATATTTTAGAGGATAACACCAGTTAGGTCTGGGTTAGGTCTAAGTTATGCCCGCATCTGGCTCATGATTTTGCCTTCTTCGCATACTTGTTGGCCAGATCCTGGGTTTTTTTCGTGTTTGAATCACGTAGTAATGTGGTAACACACTGAAGCAGTCAATTAAACCTGGTTTCGATCAATTTTTTTAGGGGATGACACCGGCTAGGTCTGGGTTAGGTCCGGGAAATGCACGCACCTGGCTCATGATTTCGCCTTTTTCGCAAACTTGTTGGCCAGATCCTGGGTTTTTTCCGTGTTTGAATCACGTAGTAATGTGGTAATTCACTGAAGCAGTCAATTAAACCTGGTTTCGATCAATATTTTAGAGGATAACACCGGTTAGGTCTGGGTTTGGTCTGGGTTATGCCCGCATCTGGCTCATGATTTTGCGTTCTTCGCATACTTGTTGGCCAGATCCGGTTTTTTTTGTGTTTGAATCACGTAGTAATGTCGTAATTCACTGAAGCAGTCAATTAAACCTGGTTTCGATCAATATCTTAGAGGATAACACCGGTTAGGTCTGGGTTAGGTTTGGGTTATGCCCGCATCTGGCTCATGATTTTGCCTTCTTCGCATACTTGTTGGCCAGATCCTGGGTTTTTTTCGTGTTTGAATCACGTAGTAATGTGGTAACACACTGAAGCAGTCAATTAAACCTGGTTTCGATCAATATCTTAGAGGATAACACCGGTTAGGTCTGGGTTAGGTCTGGGATATGCGCGCATCTGGCTTACACTTTCGCCATTTTCGCAAACTTGTTGGCCAGATCCTGGGTTTTTTTCGTGTTTGAATCACGTAGTAATGTTCTACCACCCTGAGGCAGTCAATTAAACCTGGTTTCGATCAATATTTCAGAGGATAACACCGGTTAGGTCTGGGTTAGGTCCGGGAAATGCACGCATCTGGCTCATGATTTCGCCTTTTTCGCAAACTTGTTGGCCAGATCCTGGGTTTTTTCCGTGTTTGAATCACGTAGTAATGTGGTAATTCACTGAAGCAGTCAATTAAACCTGGTTTCGATCAATATTTTAGAGGATAACACCGGTTAGGTCTGGGTTAGGTTTGGGTTATGGCCGCATCTGGCTCATGATTTTGCCTTCTTCGCATACTTGTTGGCCAGATCCTGGGTTTTTTTCGTGTTTGAATCACGTAGTAATGTGGTAACACACTGAAGCAGTCAATTAAACCTGGTTTCGATCAATATTTTAGAGGATAACACCGGTTAGGTCTGGGTTATGCCCGCATCTGGCTCATGATTTTGCCTTCTCCGCATACTTGTTGGCCAGATCCTGGGTTTTTTTCGTGTTTGAATCACGTAGTAATGTGGTAACACACTGAAGCAGTCAATTAAACCTGGTTTCGATCAATATTTTAGAGGATGACACCGGTTAGGTCTGGGTAAGGTCTGGGATATGCGCGCATCTGGCTTATACTTTCTCCTTTTTCGCAAACTTGTTGGCTAGATCCTGGGTTTTTTCGGGTTCGAATCACGTAGTAATGTGGTAATTCACTGAAACACTCAATTAAACCTGGTTTCGATCAATATTTTAGAGGATAACACCGGTTAGGACTGGGTTCGGTCCGGGAAATGCACGCATCTGGCTTATGATTTCGCCTTTTTCGCAAACTTGTTGACCAGATCCTGGGTTTTTTCCGTGTTTGAATCACGTAGTAATGTGGTACCACACTGAGGCAGTCAATTAAACCTGGTTTCGATCAATATTTTAGAGGATAACACCGGTTAGGTCTGGGTTAGGTCTGGGTTATGCCCGCATCTGGCTCATGATTTTACCTTCTTCGCATACTTGTTGGCCAGATCCTGGGTTTTTTTCGTGTTTGAATCACGTAGTAATGGGGTAACACACAGAAGCAGTCAATTAAACCTGGTTTCGATCAATATTTTAGAGGATAACACCGGTTAGGTCTGGGTTAGGTCTGGGTTATGCCCGCATCTGGCTCATGATTTTGCCTTCTTCGCATACTTGTTGGCCAGATCCTGGGTTTATTTCGTGTTTGAATCACGTAGTAATGTGGTAACACACAGAAGCAGTCAATTAAACCTGGTTTCGATCAATATTTTAGAGGATAACACCGGTTAGGTCTGGGTTACGTCTAAGTTATGCCCGCATCTGGCTCATGATTTTGCCTTCTTCGCATACTTGTTGGCCAGATCCTGGGTTTTTTTCGTGTTTGAATCACGTAGTAATGTGGTAACACACTGAAGCAGTCAATTAAACCTGGTTTCGATCAATTTTTTTAGGGGATGACACCGGTTAGGTCTGGGTTAGGTCCGGGAAATGCACGCATCTGGCTCATGATTTCGCCTTTTTCGCAAACTTGTTGGCCAGATCCTGGGTTTTTTCCGTGTTTGAATCACGTAGTAATGTGGTAATTCACTAAAGCAGTCAATTAAACCTGGGTTCGATCAATATCTTAGAGGATAACACCGGTTAGGTCTAGGTTAGGTTTGGGTTATGCCCGCATCTGGCTCATGATTTTGCCTTCTTCGCATACTTGTTGGCCAGATCCTGGGTTTTTTTCGTGTTTGAATCACGTAGTAATGTGGTAACACACTGAAGCAGTCAATTAAACCTGGATTCGATCAATATTTTAGAGGATAACACCGGTTAGGTCTGGGTTAGGTCTGGGATATGCGCGCATCTGGCTTACACTTTCGCCATTTTCGCAAACTTGTTGGCCAGATCCTGGGTTTTTTTCGTGGTTGAATCACGTAGTAATGTTCTACCACCCTGAGGCAGTCAATTAAACCTGGTTTCGATCAATATTTCAGAGGATAACACCGGTTAGGTCTGGGTTAGGTCCGGGAAATGCAAGCATCTGGCTCATGATTTCGCCTTTTACGCAAACTTGTTGGCCAGATCCTGGGTTTTTTCCGTGTTTGAATCACGTAGTAATGTGGTAATTCACTGAAGCAGTCAATTAAACCTGGTTTCGATCAATATTTTAGAGGATAACACCGGTTAGGTCTGGGTTAGGTTTGGGTTATGCCCACATCTGGCACATGATTTTGCCTTCTTCGCATACTTGTTGGCCAGATCCTGGGTTTTTTCCGTGTTTGAATCACGTAGTAATGTGGTACCACACTGAGACAGTCAATTAAACCTGGTTCGATCAATATTTTAGAGGATAACACCGGTTAGGTCTGGGTTAGGTCTGGGATATGCGCGCACCTGGCTTACACTTTCGCCATTTTCGCAAACTTGTTGGCCAGATCCTGGGTTTTTTTCGTGTTTGAATCACGTAGTAATGTTGTACAACACTGAGGCAGTCAATTAAACCTGGTTTCGATCAATATATCAGAGGATAACACCGGTTAGGTCTGGGTTAGGTCCGGGAAATGCACGCATCTGGCTCATGATTTCGCCTTTTTCGCAAACTTGTTGGCCAGATCCTGGGTTCTTTCCGTGTTTGAATCACGTAGTAATGTGGTACCACACTGAGGCAGTCAATTAAACCTGGTTTCGATCAATATTTTAGAGGATAACACCGGTTAGGTCTGGGTTAGGTCGGGAAATGCACGCATCTGGCTTATACTTTCGCCTTTTTCGCAAACTTGTTGGCCAGATCCTGGGTTTTTTCCGTGTTTGAATCACGTAGTAATGTGGTAATTCACTGAAGCAGTCAATTAAACCTGGTTTCGATCAATATTTTAGAGGATAACACCGGTTAGGTCTGGATTAGGTCTGAGTTATGCCCGCATCTGGCACATGATTTTGCCTTTTTCGCCAACTTGTTGGCCAGATCCTTGGTTTTTTCCGTGTTGGAATCACGTAGTAATGTTGTAGCACACTGAAGCAGTCAATTAAACCTGGTATCGATCAATATTATAGAGGATAACACCGGTTAGGTCTGGGTTAGGTCTAAGTTATGCCCGCATCTGGCTCATGATTTTGCCTTCTTCGCATACTTGTTGGCCAGATCCTGGGTTTTTTTCGTGTTTGAATCACGTAGTAATGTGGTAACACACTGAAGCAGTCAATTAAACCTGGTTTCGATCAATATTTTAGAGGATAACACCGGTTAGGTCTGGGTTAGGTCTGGGATATGTGCGCATCTGGCTTATACTTTCGCCTTTTTCGCAAACTTGTTGGCCAGATCCTGGGGTTTTTCCGTGTTTGAATCACGTAGTAATGTGGTAATTCACTGAAGCAGTCAATTAAACTTGGTTTCGATCAATATTTTAGAGGATAACACCGGTTAGGTCTGGGTTTGGTCTGGGCTATGCCCGCATCTGGCTCATGATTTTGCGTTCTTCGCATACTTGTTGGCCAGATCCGGATTTTTTTGTGTTTGAATCACGTAGTAATGTGGTAACACACTGAAGCAGTCAATTAACCCTGGTTTCGATCAATATTTTAGAGGATAACACCGGTTAGGTCTGGGTTAGGTCTGGGTTATGCCCGCATCTGGCTCATGATTTTGCCTTCTTCGCATACTTGTTGGCCAGATCCTGGGTTTTTTTCGTGTTTGAATCACGTAGTAATGTGGTAACACACTGAAGCAGTCAATTAAACCTGGTTTCGATCAATATTTTAGAGGATAACACCGGTTAGGTCTGGGTTAGGTCTGGGTTATGCCCGCATCTGGCTCATGATTTTGCCTTCTCCGCATACTTGTTGGCCAGATCCTGGGTTTTTTTCGTGTTTGAATCACGTAGTAATGTGGTAACACACTGAAGCAGTCAATTAAACCTGGTTTCGATCTATTTTTTTAGGGGATGACACCGGTTAGGTCTGGGTTAGGTCCGGGAAATGCACGCATCTGGCTCATGATTTCGCCTTTTTCGCAAACTTGTTGGCCAGATCCTGGGTTTTTTCCGTGTTTGAATCACGTAGTAATGTGGTAATTCACTAAAGCAGTCAATTAAACCTGGTTTCGATCAATATCATAGAGGATAACACCGGTTAGGTCTAGGTTAGGTTTGGGTTATGCCCGCATCTGGCTCATGATTTTGCCTTCTTCGCATACTTGTTGGCCAGATCCTGGGTTTTTTTCGTGTTTGAATCACGTAGTAATGTGGTAACACACTGAAGCAGTCAATTAAACCTGGATTCATTCAATATTTTAGAGGATAACACCGGTTAGGTCTGGGTTAGGTCTGGGATATGCGCGCATCTGGCTTACACTTTCGCCATTTTCGCAAACTTGTTGGCCAGATCCTGGGTTTTTTTCGTGGTTGAATCACGTAGTAATGTTCTACCACCCTGAGGCAGTCAATTAAACCTGGTTTCGATCAATATTTCAGAGGATAACACCGGTTAGGTCTGAGTTAGGTCCGGGAAATGCACGCATCTGGCTCATGATTTCGCCTTTTTCGCAAACTTGTTGGCCAGATCCTGGGTTTTTTCCGTGTTTGAATCACGCAGTAATGTGGTAATTCACTGAAGCAGTCAATTAAACCTGGTTTCGATCAATATTTTAGAGGATAACACCGGTTAGGTCTGGGTTAGGTTTGGGTTATGCCCACATCTGGCTCATGATTTTGCCTTCTTCGCATACTTGTTGGCCAGATCCTGGGTTTTTTTCGTGTTTGAATCACGTAGTAATGTGGTAACACACTGAAGCAGTCAATTAAACCTGGTTTCGATCAATATTTTAGAGGATAACACCGGTTAGGTCTGGGTTAGGTCGGGAAATGCACGCATCTGGCTTATACTTTCGCCTTTTTCGCAAACTTGTTGGCCAGATCCTGGGTTTTTTCCGTGTTTGAATCACGTAGTAATGTGGTAATTCACTGAAGCAGTCAATTAAACCTGGTTTCGATCAATATTTTAGAGGATAACACCGGTTAGGTCTGGATTAGGTCTGAGTTATGCCCGCATCTGGCACATGATTTTGCCTTTTTCGCAAACTTGTTGGCCAGATCCTTGGTTTTTTCCGTGTTGGAATCACGTAGTAATGTTGTAGCACACTGAAGCAGTCAATTAAACCTGGTTTCGATCAATATTTTAGAGGATAACACCGGTTAGGTCTGGGTTAGGTCTGGGATATGTGCGCATCTGGCTTATACTTTCGCCTTTTTCGCAAACTTGTTGGCCAGATCCTGGGGTTTTTCCGTGTTTGAATCACGTAGTAATGTGGTAATTCACTGAAGCAGTCAATTAAACTTGGTTTCGATCAATATTTTAGAGGATAACACCGGTTAGGTCTGGGTTTGGTCTGGGCTATGCCCGCATCTGGCTCATGATTTTGCGTTCTTCGCATACTTGTTGGCCAGATCCGGATTTTTTTGTGTTTGAATCACGTAGTAATGTGGTAACACACTGAAGCAGTCAATTAACCCTGGTTTCGATCAATATTTTAGAGGATAACACCGGTTAGGTCTGGGTTAGGTCTGGGTTATGCCCGCATCTGGCTCATGATTTTGCCTTCTTCGCATACTTGTTGGCCAGATCCTGGGTTTTTTTCGTGTTTGAATCACGTAGTAATGTGGTAACACACTGAAGCAGTCAATTAAACCTGGTTTCGATCAATATTTTAGAGGATAACACCGGTTAGGTCTGGGTTAGGTCTGGGTTATGCCCGCATCTGGCTCATGATTTTGCCTTCTCCGCATACTTGTTGGCCAGATCCTGGGTTTTTTTCGTGTTTGAATCACGTAGTAATGTGGTAACACACTGAAGCAGTCAATTAAACCTGGTTTCGATCAATTTTTTTAGGGGATGACACCGGTTAGGTCTGGGTTAGGTCCGGGAAATGCACGCATCTGGCTCATGATTTCGCCTTTTTCGCAAACTTGTTGGCCAGATCCTGGGTTTTTTCCGTGTTTGAATCACGTAGTAATGTGGTAATTCACTAAAGCAGTCAATTAAACCTGGTTTCGATCAATATCATAGAGGATAACACCGGTTAGGTCTAGGTTAGGTTTGGGTTATGCCCGCATCTGGCTCATGATTTTGCCTTCTTCGCATACTTGTTGGCCAGATCCTGGGTTTTTTTCGTGTTTGAATCACGTAGTAATGTGGTAACACACTGAAGCAGTCAATTAAACCTGGATTCGATCAATATTTTAGAGGATAACACCGGTTAGGTCTGGGTTAGGTCTGGGATATGCGCGCATCTGGCTTACACTTTCGCCATTTTCGCAAACTTGTTGGCCAGATCCTGGGTTTTTTTCGTGGTTGAATCACGTAGTAATGTTCTACCACCCTGAGGCAGTCAATTAAACCTGGTTTCGATCAATATTTCAGAGGATAACACCGGTTAGGTCTGAGTTAGGTCCGGGAAATGCACGCATCTGGCTCATGATTTCGCCTTTTTCGCAAACTTGTTGGCCAGATCCTGGGTTTTTTCCGTGTTTGAATCACGCAGTAATGTGGTAATTCACTGAAGCAGTCAATTAAACCTGGTTTCGATCAATATTTTAGAGGATAACACCGGTTAGGTCTGGGTTAGGTTTGGGTTATGCCCACATCTGGCTCATGATTTTGCCTTCTTCGCATACTTGTTGGCCAGATCCTGGGTTTTTTCCGTGTTTGAATCACGTAGTAATGTGGTACCACACTGAGACAGTCAATTAAACCTGGTTTCGATCAATATTTTAGAGGATAACACCGGTTAGGTCTGGGTTAGGTCTGGGATATGCGCGCACCTGGCTTACACTTTCGCCATTTTCGCAAACTTGTTGGCCAGATCCTGGGTTTTTTTCGTGTTTGAATCACGTAGTAATGTTGTACAACACTGAGGCAGTCAATTAAACCTGGTTTCGATCAATATTTCAGAGGATAACACCGGTTAGGTCTGGGTTAGGTCCGGGAAATGCACGCATCTGGCTCATGATTTCGCCTTTTTCGCAAACTTGTTGGCCAGATCCTGGGTTCTTTCCGTGTTTGAATCACGTAGTAATGTGGTACCACACTGAGGCAGTCAATTAAACCTGGTTTCGATCAATATTTTAGAGGATAACACCGGTTAGGTCTGGGTTAGGTCTGGGATACGCGCGCATCTGGCTTATACTTTCGCCTTTTTCGCAAACTTGTTGGCCAGATCCTCGGTTTTTTCCGTGTTTGAATCAGGTAGTAATGTGGTAACACACTGAAGCAGTCAATTAAACCTGGTTTCGATCAATATTTTAGAGGATAACACCGGTTAGGTCTGGGTTAGGTTTGGGTTATGCCCGCATCTGGCTCATGATTTTGCCTTCTTCGCATACTTCTTGGCCAGATCCTGGGTTTTTTTCGTGTTTGAATCACGTAGTAATGTGGTAACACACTGAAGCAGTCAATTAAACCTGGTTTCGATGAATATTTTAGAGGATAACACCGGTTAGGTCTGGGTTAGGTCCGGGAAATGCACGCATCTGGCTTATACTTTCGCCTTTTTCGCAAACTTGTTGGCCAGATCCTGGGTTTTTTCCGTGTTTGAATCACGTAGTAATGTGGTAATTCACTGAAGCAGTCAATTAAACCTGGTTTCGATCAATATTTTAGAGGATAACACCGGTTAGGTCTGGATTAGGTCTGAGTTATGCCCGCATCTGGCACATGATTTTGCCTTTTTCGCAAACTTGTTGGCCAGATCCTTGGTTTTTTCCGTGTTGGAATCACGTAGTAATGTTGTAGCACACTGAAGCAGTCAATTAAACCTGGTATCGATCAATATTATAGAGGATAACACCGGTTAGGTCTGGGTTAGGTCTGGGATATGTGCGCATCTGGCTTATACTTTCGCCTTTTTCGCAAACTTGTTGGCCAGATCCTGGGGTTTTTCCGTGTTTGAATCACGTAGTAATGTGGTAATTCACTGAAGCAGTCAATTAAACTTGGTTTCGATCAATATTTTAGAGGATAACACCGGTTAGGTCTGGGTTTGGTCTGGGTTATGCCCGCATCTGGCTCATGATTTTGCGTTCTTCGCATACTTGTTGGCCAGATCCGGATTTTTTTGTGTTTGAATCACGTAGTAATGTGGTAACACACTGAAGCAGTCAATTAACCCTGGTTTCGATCAATATTTTAGAGGATAACACCGGTTAGGTCTGGGTTAGGTCTGGGTTATGCCCGCATCTGGCTCATGATTTTGCAATCTTCGCATACTTGTTGGCCAGATCCTGGGTTTTTTTCGTATTTGAATCACGTAGTAATGTTGTACCACACTGAGGCAGTCAATTAAACCTGGTTTCGATCAATATTTCAGAGGATAACACCGGTTAGGTCTGGGTTAGGTCCGGGAAATGCACGCACCTGGCTCATGATTTCGCCTTTTTCGCAAACTTGTTGGCCAGATCCTGGGTTTTTTCCGTGTTTGAATCACGTAGTAATGTGGTAATACACTGAAGCAGTTAATTAAACCTGGTTTCGATCAATATTTTAGAGGATAACACCGGTTAGGACTGGGTTCGGTCCGGGAAATGCACGCATCTGGCTTATGTTTTCGCCTTTTTCGCAAACTTGTTGACCAGATCCTGGGTTTGTTCCGTGTTTGAATCACGTAGTAATGTGGTACCACACTGAGGCAGTCAATTAAACCTGGTTTCGATCAATATTTTAGAGGATAACACCGGTTAGGTCTGGGTTAGGTCTGGGTTATGCCCGCATCTGGCTCATGATTTTGCCTTCTTCGCATACTTGTTGGCCAGATCCTGGGTTTTTTTCGTGTTTGAATCACGTAGTAATGTGGTAACACACTGAAGCAGTCAATTAAACCTGGTTCCGATCAATATTTTAGAGCATAACACCGGTTAGGTCTTGGTTAGGTCTGGGTTATGCCCGCATCTGGCTCATGATTTTGCCTTTTTCGCAAACTTGTTGGCCAGATCCTGGGATTTTTCCGTGTTTGAATCACGTAATAATGTTGTAGCACACTGAAGCAGTCAATTAAACCTGGTTTCGATCAATATTTTAGAGGATAACACCGGTTAGGTCTGGGTTAGGTCTGGGATATGTTCGCATCTGGCTTATACTTTCGCCTTTTTCGCAAACTTGTTGGCCAGATCCTGGGTTTTTTCCGTGTTTGAATCACGTAGTAATGTGGTAATTCACTGAAGCAGTCAATTAAACCTGGTTTCGATCAATATTTTAGAGGATAACACCGGGTTAGCGCTGGGTTAGGTCTGGGTTATGCCCGCATCTGGCTCATGATTTTGCCTTCTTCGGATACTTGTTGGCCAGATCCGGTTTTTTTTGTGTTTGAATCACGTAGTAATGTGGTAACACACTGAAGCAGTCAATTAAACCTGGTTTCGATCAATATTTTAGAGGATAACACCGGTTAGGTCTGGGTTAGGTCTGGGTTATGCCCGCATCTGGCTCATGATTTTGCCTTCTTCGCATACTTGTTGGCCAGATCCTGGGTTTTTTTCGTGTTTGAATCACGTAGTAATGTGGTAACACACTGAAGCAGTCAATTAAACCTGGTTTCGATCAATATTTCAGAGGATAACACCGGTTAGGTCTGGGTTAGGTCCGGGAAATGCACGCATCTGGCTCATGATTTCGCCTTTTTCGCAAACTTGTTGGCCAGATCCTGGGTTTTTTCCGTGTTTGAATCACGTAGTAATGTGGTAATTCACTGAAGCAGTCAATTAAACCTGGTTTCGATCAATATTTTAGAGGATAACACCGGTTAGGTCTGGGTTAGGTTTGGGTTATGCCCGCATCTGGCTCATGATTTTGCCTTCTTCGCATACTTGTTGGCCAGATCCTGGGTTTTTTTCGTGTTTGAATCACGTAGTAATGTGGTAACACACTGAAGCAGTCAATTAAACCTGGTTTCGATCAATATTTTAGAGGATAACACCGGTTAGGTCTGGGTTATGCCCGCATCTGGCTCATGATTTTGCCTTCTCCGCATACTTGTTGGCCAGATCCTGGGTTTTTTTCGTGTTTGAATCACGTAGTAATGTGGTAACACACTGAAGCAGTCAATTAAACCTGGTTTCGATCAATATTTTAGAGGATGACACCGGTTAGGTCTGGGTTAGGTCTGGGATATGCGCGCATCTGGCTTATACTTTCTCCTTTTTCGCAAACTTGTTGGCTAGATCCTGGGTTTTTTCGGGTTCGAATCACGTAGTAATGTGGTAATTCACTGAAACACTCAATTAAACCTGGTTTCGATCAATATTTTAGAGGATAACACCGGTTAGGACTGGGTTCGGTCCGGGAAATGCACGCATCTGGCTTATGATTTCGCCTTTTTCGCAAACTTGTTGACCAGATCCTGGGTTTTTTCCGTGTTTGAATCACGTAGTAATGTGGTACCACACTGAGGCAGTCAATTAAACCTGGTTTCGATCAATATTTTAGAGGATAACACCGGTTAGGTCTGGGTTAGGTCTGGGTTATGCCCGCATCTGGCTCATGATTTTACCTTCTTCGCATACTTGTTGGCCAGATCCTGGGTTTTTTTCGTGTTTGAATCACGTAGTAATGGGGTAACACACAGAAGCAGTCAATTAAACCTGGTTTCGATCAATATTTTAGAGGATAACACCGGTTAGGTCTGGGTTAGGTCTGGGTTATGCCCGCATCTGGCTCATGATTTTGCCTTCTTCGCATACTTGTTGGCCAGATCCTGGGTTTATTTCGTGTTTGAATCACGTAGTAATGTGGTAACACACAGAAGCAGTCAATTAAACCTGGTTTCGATCAATATTTTAGAGGATAACACCGGTTAGGTCTGGGTTAGGTCTAAGTTATGCCCGCATCTGGCTCATGATTTTGCCTTCTTCGCATACTTGTTGGCCAGATCCTGGGTTTTTTTCGTGTTTGAATCACGTAGTAATGTGGTAACACACTGAAGCAGTCAATTAAACCTGGTTTCGATCAATTTTTTTAGGGGATGACACCGGTTAGGTCTGGGTTAGGTCCGGGAAATGCACGCATCTGGCTCATGATTTCGCCTTTTTCGCAAACTTGTTGGCCAGATCCTGGGTTTTTTCCGTGTTTGAATCACGTAGTAATGTGGTAATTCACTAAAGCAGTCAATTAAACCTGGATTCGATCAATATTTTAGAGGATAACACCGGTTAGGTCTGGGTTAGGTCTGGGTTATGCCCGCATCTGGCTCATGATTTTGCCTTCTTCGCATACTTGTTGGCCAGATCCTGGGTTTTTTTCGTGTTTGAATCACGTAGTAATGTGGTAACACACTGAAGCAGTCAATTAAACCTGGATTCGATCAATATTTTAGAGGATAACACCGGTTAGGTCTGGGTTAGGTCTGGGATATGCCCACATCTGGCTTACACTTTCGCCATTTTCGCAAACTTGTTGGCCAGATCCTGGGTTTTTTTCGTGGTTGAATCACGTAGTAATGTTCTACCACCCTGAGGCAGTCAATTAAACCTGGTTTCGATCAATATTTCAGAGGATAACACCGGTTAGGTCTGGGTTAGGTCCGGGAAATGCACGCATCTGGCTCATGATTTCGCCTTTTACGCAAACTTGTTGGCCAGATCCTGGGTTTTTTCCGTGTTTGAATCACGTAGTAATGTGGTAATTCACTGAAGCAGTCAATTAAACCTGGTTTCGATCAATATTTTAGAGGATAACACCGGTTAGGTCTGGGTTAGGTTTGGGTTATGCCCACATCTGGCACATGATTTTGCCTTCTTCGCATACTTGTTGGCCAGATCCTGGGTTTTTTCCGTGTTTGAATCACGTAGTAATGTGGTACCACACTGAGACAGTCAATTAAACCTGGTTTCGATCAATATTTTAGAGGATAACACCGGTTAGGTCTGGGTTAGGTCCGGGAAATGCACGCATCTGGCTTATACTTTCGCCTTTTTCGCAAACTTGTTGGCCAGATCCTGGGTTTTTTCCGTGTTTGAATCACGTAGTAATGTGGTAATTCACTGAAGCAGTCAATTAAACCTGGTTTCGATCAATATATCAGAGGATAACACCGGTTAGGTCTGGGTTAGGTCCGGGAAATGCACGCATCTGGCTCATGATTTCGCCTTTTTCGCAAACTTGTTGGCCAGATCCTGGGTTCTTTCCGTGTTTGAATCACGTAGTAATGTGGTACCACACTGAGGCAGTCAATTAAACCTGGTTTCGATCAATATTTTAGAGGATAACACCGGTTAGGTCTGGGTTAGGTCTGGGATACGCGCGCATCTGGCTTATACTTTCGCCTTTTTCGCAAACTTGTTGGCCAGATCCTCGGTTTTTTCCGTGTTTGAATCAGGTAGTAATGTGGTAACACACTGAAGCAGTCAATTAAACCTGGTTTCGATCAATATTTTAGAGGATAACACCGGTTAGGTCTGGGTTAGGTTTGGGTTATGCCCGCATCTGGCTCATGATTTTGCCTTCTTCGCATACTTGTTGGCCAGATCCTGGGTTTTTTTCGTGTTTGAATCACGTAGTAATGTGGTAACACACTGAAGCAGTCAATTAAACCTGGTTTCGATCAATATTTTAGAGGATAACACCGGTTAGGTCTGGGTTAGGTCGGGAAATGCACGCATCTGGCTTATACTTTCGCCTTTTTCGCAAACTTGTTGGCCAGATCCTGGGTTTTTTCCGTGTTTGAATCACGTAGTAATGTGGTAATTCACTGAAGCAGTCAATTAAACCTGGTTTCGATCAATATTTTAGAGGATAACACCGGTTAGGTCTGGATTAGGTCTGAGTTATGCCCGCATCTGGCACATGATTTTGCCTTTTTCGCCAACTTGTTGGCCAGATCCTTGGTTTTTTCCGTGTTGGAATCACGTAGTAATGTTGTAGCACACTGAAGCAGTCAATTAAACCTGGTATCGATCAATATTATAGAGGATAACACCGGTTAGGTCTGGGTTAGGTCTAAGTTATGCCCGCATCTGGCTCATGATTTTGCCTTCTTCGCATACTTGTTGGCCAGATCCTGGGTTTTTTTCGTGTTTGAATCACGTAGTAATGTGGTAACACACTGAAGCAGTCAATTAAACCTGGTTTCGATCAATATTTTAGAGGATAACACCGGTTAGGTCTGGGTTAGGTCTGGGATATGTGCGCATCTGGCTTATACTTTCGCCTTTTTCGCAAACTTGTTGGCCAGATCCTGGGGTTTTTCCGTGTTTGAATCACGTAGTAATGTGGTAATTCACTGAAGCAGTCAATTAAACCTGGTTTCGATCAATATTTTAGAGGATAACACCGGTTAGGTCTGGGTTTGGTCTGGGCTATGCCCGCATCTGGCTCATGATTTTGCGTTCTTCGCATACTTGTTGGCCAGATCCGGATTTTTTTGTGTTTGAATCACGTAGTAATGTGGTAACACACTGAAGCAGTCAATTAACCCTGGTTTCGATCAATATTTTAGAGGATAACACCGGTTAGGTCTGGGTTAGGTCTGGGTTATGCCCGCATCTGGCTCATGATTTTGCCTTCTTCGCATACTTGTTGGCCAGATCCTGGGTTTTTTTCGTGTTTGAATCACGTAGTAATGTGGTAACACACTGAAGCAGTCAATTAAACCTGGTTTCGATCAATATTTTAGAGGATAACACCGGTTAGGTCTGGGTTAGGTCTGGGATATGCGCGCACCTGGCTTACACTTTCGCCATTTTCGCAAACTTGTTGGCCAGATCCTGGGTTTTTTTCGTGTTTGAATCACGTAGTAATGTTGTACAACACTGAGGCAGTCAATTAAACCTGGTTTCGATCAATATTTCAGAGGATAACACCGGTTAGGTCTGGGTTAGGTCCGGGAAATGCACGCATCTGGCTCATGATTTCGCCTTTTTCGCAAACTTGTTGGCCAGATCCTGGGTTCTTTCCGTGTTTGAATCACGTAGTAATGTGGTACCACACTGAGGCAGTCAATTAAACCTGGTTTCGATCAATATTTTAGAGGATAACACCGGTTAGGTCTGGGTTAGGTCTGGGATACGCGCGCATCTGGCTTATACTTTCGCCTTTTTCGCAAACTTGTTGGCCAGATCCTCGGTTTTTTCCGTGTTTGAATCAGGTAGTAATGTGGTAACACACTGAAGCAGTCAATTAAACCTGGTTTCGATCAATATTTTAGAGGATAACACCGGTTAGGTCTGGGTTAGGTTTGGGTTATGCCCGCATCTGGCTCATGATTTTGCCTTCTTCGCATACTTGTTGGCCAGATCCTGGGTTTTTTTCGTGTTTGAATCACGTAGTAATGTGGTAACACACTGAAGCAGTCAATTAAACCTGGTTTCGATCAATATTTTAGAGGATAACACCGGTTAGGTCTGGGTTAGGTCCGGGAAATGCACGCATCTGGCTTATACTTTCGCCTTTTTCGCAAACTTGTTGGCCAGATCCTGGGTTTTTTCCGTGTTTGAATCACGTAGTAATGTGGTAATTCACTGAAGCAGTCAATTAAACCTGGTTTCGATCAATATTTTAGAGGATAACACCGGTTAGGTCTGGATTAGGTCTGAGTTATGCCCGCATCTGGCACATGATTTTGCCTTTTTCGCAAACTTGTTGGCCAGATCCTTGGTTTTTTCCGTGTTGGAATCACGTAGTAATGTTGTAGCACACTGAAGCAGTCAATTAAACCTGGTATCGATCAATATTATAGAGGATAACACCGGTTAGGTCTGGGTTAGGTCTGGGATATGTGCGCATCTGGCTTATACTTTCGCCTTTTTCGCAAACTTGTTGGCCAGATCCTGGGGTTTTTCCGTGTTTGAATCACGTAGTAATGTGGTAATTCACTGAAGCAGTCAATTAAACTTGGTTTCGATCAATATTTTAGAGGATAACACCGGTTAGGTCTGGGTTTGGTCTGGGTTATGCCCGCATCTGGCTCATGATTTTGCGTTCTTCGCATACTTGTTGGCCAGATCCGGATTTTTTTGTGTTTGAATCACGTAGTAATGTGGTAACACACTGAAGCAGTCAATTAACCCTGGTTTCGATCAATATTTTAGAGGATAACACCGGTTAGGTCTGGGTTAGGTCTGGGTTATGCCCGCATCTGGCTCATGATTTTGCAATCTTCGCATACTTGTTGGCCAGATCCTGGGTTTTTTTCGTATTTGAATCACGTAGTAATGTTGTACCACACTGAGGCAGTCAATTAAACCTGGTTTCGATCAATATTTCAGAGGATAACACCGGTTAGGTCTGGGTTAGGTCCGGGAAATGCACGCACCTGGCTCATGATTTCGCCTTTTTCGCAAACTTGTTGGCCAGATCCTGGGTTTTTTCCGTGTTTGAATCACGTAGTAATGTGGTAATACACTGAAGCAGTTAATTAAACCTGGTTTCGATCAATATTTTAGAGGATAACACCGGTTAGGACTGGGTTCGGTCCGGGAAATGCACGCATCTGGCTTATGTTTTCGCCTTTTTCGCAAACTTGTTGACCAGATCCTGGGTTTGTTCCGTGTTTGAATCACGTAGTAATGTGGTACCACACTGAGGCAGTCAATTAAACCTGGTTTCGATCAATATTTTAGAGGATAACACCGGTTAGGTCTGGGTTAGGTCTGGGTTATGCCCGCATCTGGCTCATGATTTTGCCTTCTTCGCATACTTGTTGGCCAGATCCTGGGTTTTTTTCGTGTTTGAATCACGTAGTAATGTGGTAACACACAGAAGCAGTCAATTAAACCTGGTTTCGATCAATATTTTAGAGGATAACACCGGTTAGGTCTGGGTTAGGTCTGGGTTATGCCCGCATCTGGCTCATGATTTTGCCATCTTCGCATACTTGTTGGCCAGATCCTGGGTTTTTTTCGTGTTTGAATCACGTAGTAATGTGGTAACACACTGAAGCAGTCAATTAAACCTGGTTCCGATCAATATTTTAGAGCATAACACCGGTTAGGTCTTGGTTAGGTCTGGGTTATGCCCGCATCTGGCTCATGATTTTGCCTTTTTCGCAAACTTGTTGGCCAGATCCTGGGAATTTTCCGTGTTTGAATCACGTAATAATGTTGTAGCACACTGAAGCAGTCAATTAAACCTGGTTTCGATCAATATTTTAGAGGATAACACCGGTTAGGTCTGGGTTAGGTCTGGGATATGTTCGCATCTGGCTTATACTTTCGCCTTTTTCGCAAACTTGTTGGCCAGATCCTGGGTTTTTTCCGTGTTTGAATCACGTAGTAATGTGGTAATTCACTGAAGCAGTCAATTAAACCTGGTTTCGATCAATATTTTAGAGGATAACACCGGGTTAGCGCTGGGTTAGGTCTGGGTTATGCCCGCATCTGGCTCATGATTTTGCCTTCTTCGGATACTTGTTGGCCAGATCCGGTTTTTTTTGTGTTTGAATCACGTAGTAATGTGGTAACACACTGAAGCAGTCAATAAAACCTGGTTTCGATCAATATTTTAGAGGATAACACCGGTTAGGTCTGGGTTAGGTCTGGGTTATGCCCGCATCTGGCTCATGATTTTGCCTTCTTCGCATACTTGTTGGCCAGATCCTGGGTTTTTTTCGTGTTTGAATCACGTAGTAATGTGGTAACACACTGAAGCAGTCAATTAAACCTGGTTTCGATCAATATTTTAGAGGATAACACAGGTTAGGTCTGGGTTAGGTCTGAGTTATGCCCGCATCTGGCTCATGATTTTGCCTTCTTCGCATACTTGTTGGCCAGATCCTGGGGTTTTTTCGTGTTTGAATCACGTAGTAATGTGGTAACACACTGAAGCAGTCAATTAAACCTGGTTTCGATCAATTTTTTTAGAAAATGACACCGGTTAGGTCTGGGTTAGGTCTGGGTTATGCCCGCATCTGGCTCATGATTTTGCCTTCTTCGCATACTTGTTGGCTAGATCCTGGGTTTTTTCGGGTTCGAATCACGTAGTAATGTGGTAACACACAGAAGCAGTCAATTAAACCTGGTTTCGATCAATATTTTAGAGGATAACACCGGTTAGGTCTGGGTTAGGACTGAGATATGCGCGCATCTGGCTTATACTTTCGCCTTTTTCGCAAACTTGTTGGCCAGATCCTGGGTTTTTTCCGTGTTTGAGTCACGTAGTAATGTGGTAATACACTGAAGCAGTCAACTAAGCCTGGTTTCGATCAATATTTTAGAGGATAACACCGGTTAGGTCTGGGTTAGGTCCGGGAAATGCACGCATCAGGCTTATGATTTCGCCTTTTTCGCTAACTTGTTGACCAGATCCTGGGTTTTTTCCGTGTTTGAATCACGTAGTAATGTGGTACCACACCGAGGCAGTCAATTAAACCTGGTTTCGATCAATATTTTAGAGGATAACACCGGTTTGGTCTGGGTTAGGTCTGAGTTATGCCCGCATCTGGCTTACACTTTCGCCATTTTCGCAAACTTGTTGGCCAGATCCTGGGTTTTTTTCGTGCTTGAATCACGTAGTAATGTGGTAACACACTGAAGCAGTCAATTAAACCTGGTTTCGATCAATATTTTGGAGGATGACACCGGTTAGGTCTGGGTTAGGTCTGGGTTATGCCCGCATCTGGCTCATGATTTTGCCTTCTTCGCATACTTGTTGGCCAGATCCTAGATTTTTTTCGTGTTTGAATCACGTAGTAATGTGGTAACACACTGAAGCAGTCAATTAAACCTGGTTTCGATCAATATTTTAGAGGATAACACCGGTTAGGACTGGGTTCGGTCCGGGAAATGCACGCATCTGGCTTATGATTTCGCCTTTTTCGCAAACTTGTTGACCAGATCCTGGGTTTGTTCCGTGTTTGAATCACGTAGTAATGTGGTACCACACTGAGGCAGTCAATTAAACCTGGTTTCGATCAATATTTTAGAGGATAACACCGGTTAGGTCTGGGTTAGGTCTGGGTTATGCCCGCATCTGGCTCATGATTTTGCCTTCTTCGCATACTTGTTGGCCAGATCCTGGGTTTTTTTCGTGTTTGAATCACGTAGTAATGTGGTAACACACAGAAGCAGTCAATTAAACCTGGTTTCGATCAATATTTTAGAGGATAACACCGGTTAGGTCTGGGTTAGGTCTGGGTTATGCCCGCATCTGGCTCATGATTTTGCCTTCTTCGCATACTTGTTGGCCAGATCCTGGGTTTTTTTCGTGTTTGAATCACGTAGTAATGTGGTAACACACTGAAGCAGTCAATTAAACCTGGTTCCGATCAATATTTTAGAGGATAACACCGGTTAGGTCTTGGTTAGGTCTGGGTTATGCCCGCATCTGGCTCATGATTTTGCCTTCTTCGCAAACTTGTTGGCCAGATCCTGGGTTTTTTCCGTGTTTGAATCACGTTGTAATGTTGTAGCACACTGAAGCAGTCAATTAAACCTGGTTTCGATCAATATTTTAGAGGATAACACCGGTTAGGTCTGGGTTAGGTCTGGGATATGTTCGCATCTGGCTTATACTTTCGCCTTTTTCGCAAACTTGTTGGCCAGATCCTGGGTTTTTTCCTTGTTTGAATCACGTAGTAATGTGGTAATTCACTGAAGCAGTCAATTAAACCTGGTTTCGATCAATATTTTAGAGGATAACACCGGGTTAGCGCTGGGTTAGGTCTGGGTTATGCCCGCATCTGGCTCATGATTTTGCCTTCTTCGGATACTTGTTGGCCAGATCCGGTTTTTTTTGTGTTTGAATCACGTAGTAATGTGGTAACACACTGAAGCAGTCAATTAAACCTGGTTTCGATCAATATTTTAGAGGACAACACCGGTTAGGTCTGGGTTAGGTCTGGGTTATGCCCGCATCTGGCTCATGATTTTGCCTTCTTCGCATACTTGTTGGCCAGATCCTGGGTTTTTTTCGTGTTTGAATCACGTAGTAATGTGGTAACACACTGAAGCAGTCAATTAAACCTGGTTTCGATCAATATTTTAGAGGATAACACCGGTTAGGTCTGGGTTAGGTCTGAGTTATGCCCGCATCTGGCTCATGATTTTGCCTTCTTCGCATACTTGTTGGCCAGATCCTGGGGTTTTTTCGTGTTTGAATCACGTAGTAATGTGGTAACACACTGAAGCAGTCAATTAAACCTGGTTTCGATCAATTTTTTTAGAAAATGACACCGGTTAGGTCTGGGTTAGGTCTGGGTTATGCCCGCATCTGGCTCATGATTTTGCCTTCTTCGCATACTTGTTGGCTAGATCCTGGGTTTTTTCGGGTTCGAATCACGTAGTAATGTGGTAACACACAGAAGCAGTCAATTAAACCTGGTTTCGATCAATATTTTAGAGGATAACACCGGTTAGGTCTGGGTTAGGACTGAGATATGCGCGCATCTGGCTTATACTTTCGCCTTTTTCGCAAACTTGTTGGCCAGATCCTGGGTTTTTTCCGTGTTTGAGTCACGTAGTAATGTGGTAATACACTGAAGCAGTCAACTAAGCCTGGTTTCGATCAATATTTTAGAGGATAACACCGGTTAGGTCTGGGTTAGGTCCGGGAAATGCACGCATCAGGCTTATGATTTCGCCTTTTTCGCTAACTTGTTGACCAGATCCTGGGTTTTTTCCGTGTTTGAATCACGTAGTAGTGTGGTACCACACCGAGGCAGTCAATTAAACCTGGTTTCGATCAATATTTTAGAGGATAACACCGGTTTGGTCTGGGTTAGGTCTGAGTTATGCCCGCATCTGGCTTACACTTTCGCCATTTTCGCAAACATGTTGGCCAGATCCTGGGTTTTTTTCGTGTTTGAATCACGTAGTAATGTGGTAACACACTGAAGCAGTCAATTAAACCTGGTCTCGATCAATATTTTGGAGGATGACACCGGTTAGGTCTGGGTTAGGTCTGGGTTATGCCCGCATCTGGCTCATGATTTTGCCTTCTTCGCATCCTTGTTGGCCAGATCCTGGATTTTTTTCGTGTTTGAATCACGTAGTAATGTGGTAACACACTGAAGCAGTTAATTTAACCTGGTTTTGATCAATATTTTAGAGGATAACACCGGTTAGGTCTGGGTTAGGTCTGGGATACCCGTGCATCTGGCTTATACTTTCGCCTTTTTCGCAAACTTGTTGGCCAGATCCTGGGTTTTTTCCGTGTTTGAATCACGTAGTAATGTGGTAACATAATGAAGCAGTCAATTAACCCTGGTTTCGATCAATATTTTGGAGGATGACACCGGTTAGGTCTGGGTTAGGTCTGGGTTATGCCCGCATCTGGCTCATGATTTTGCCTTCTTCGCATACTTGTTGGCCAGATCCTGGGTTTTTTTCGTGTTTGAATCACGTAGTAATGTGGTAACACAATGAAGCAGTCAGTTAACCCTGGTTTCGATCAATATTTTAGAGGATAACACCGGTTAGGTCTGGGTTAGGTCTGGGTTATGCCCGCATCTGGCTCATGATTTTGCCTTTTTCGCAAACTTGTTGGCCAGATCTTGGGTCTTTTTCGTGTTTGAATCACGTAGTAATGTGGTAACACACTGAAGCAGTCAATTAAACCTGGTTTTGATCAATATTTTGGAGGATGACACCGGTTAGGTCTGGGTTAGGTCTGGGTTATGCCCGCATCTGGCTCATGATTTTGCCTTCTTCGCATACTTGTTGGCCAGATCCTGGATTTTTTTTGTGTTTGAATCACGTAGTAATGTGGTAACACACTGAAGCAGTTAATTTAACCTGGTTTCGATCAATATTTTAGAGGATAACACCGGTTAGGTCTGGGTTAGGTCTGGGATACCCGTGCATCTGGCTTATACTTTTTTTTTTTTTTTTTTTTTTTTTTTTTTGTCGTGGGGAAAATCTTCGAAAGACTCCCTCCCACCTCTCCCCAAGGAGGTGGGAGGGAGTCTTTCGAAGATTTTCCCCACGACAAAAAAAAAAAAAAAAAAAAAAAAAAAAAAGTGTGTGGGATTCCCCGCGCCCGTACAACGACAGGCGCGGGACCTACCCACTAAAAACCCCACGGTGACCCTTCGGCACGCTTTGGGAGGATACCGGGAATCGCTCGAAGCATTCTTCCGGTATCCTCCCCGTGCCCGCGCTTTCGCGCCCATCCCCCGGGGGGACAATCGGTCCCCCCAGTAGACACACTGCCTCATAGCGGCGGGACGGGGCCACTCCATCCCGCCGCTATCCGTCCCGGGGCCACGTTTAGTGGCGGCTGCGAGCCCCAACTCGCAACCGCCCGCGACCCCGTTTCCACCCCTCGGCGGCCGGGCGTTCATGGCCGCACCAGACCGCCGAGGGTGCCTCCCCTTGCGTCGGACCGGTAGGGGGAGGCACTCCTACCCCCAACCGGTCCGACCCGGCGCCGCCTGGCGGGAGGAGGGTCCCCTCAGGACCCCCCTCCCAGCCTAGGTCATCCGCCACGCCGAGGCGGCCGCCCGCGACGCCTCGCGACCGGGCGACGACCTCGGGCCACCGCACGAGCGCGAGCTTCAGCACGCCGCTGAAGCTCGCGCTCCCTCCCCGCGGCCTCCTTCTGCAGCATTACGTTCTCGCAGAAGGAGGCCACGGCCCTCCACTTCTCCTCGCTGCCGGGCGTGGTGCGCGCCACGCCCGGCAGCGAGACATCCCGCCCGACGACGCCGACCAGGACACGGCGCTCCCCCTCCCACGCGGGGCATACCTCCAGGGTATGATCCGCCGTGTCCTGCTCAGCGTCGCAGTGGCAGCAACGCGCCGTCGGCTCCTTCCCTATCCGGCACAGGTATCTTCCGAAGCTGCCATGCCCGGAAAATACCTGTGCCATCCTGTAGGTGAGGCTGCCATGGCCTCTGTCCAGCCACTCCTTCAGGAGTGGCCGAACCGCCCCGACAGTCCGGTGCCCCGCGGTTGGCAGAGCCAGCCGCTCCTGCCACGCGAGCAACATGGACTGCCGGGCCTGGCGCTTCGAATCGCCCCAAACAGGTTCCTGCCCGCCCGGGACCGCCCCCACCCCCGCGCGACGGTCGACGCGGTGCCGGTACATCACCGCGTGCGACCGCGCGAGCAGGTCCATGGGCGGCATCCCCGCTAGAACCGTCGCCGCCTCATGTGACATGGTCCGATACCCGCGGACGACCCTGAGCGCCATGCGCCTCTGCACCCGACGCAGCATAGTCATGCTGCGCCGGGAGGCAGCCAGGTCGTCCGCCCAGACGGGGGCCCCGTATAGGGCCACCGAATGGACCATTGCCACATAGAGGCGACGAACCCGGCCCGCCGGGCCCCCCAGGTTGGGCAGGATCCGGCCCAGAGCCGCAACCATCCTTTCCAACCGGGGGACCAGGCAGCGGAAATGCTTCTCGAAACGCCAGTGGCTATCGAGGATAAGCCCCAGATACCTGATCTGGGGCTTCACCTCGATGTCAGCCCCACCCACCCGAATCAGGGGGGGTGGCGGATCCTGCCGAGGTGAATGAAACGCAATCACCTCGGTCTTATGGACCGCCACCGTCATCCCCATCCCCCTGATCCGGTCGACGACGCGTTGCGACCCCTCCTCCGCGCGACGCATGGCCCTCCCCCAGTGCGCCCCGACGGCCAGCACCAGTGTGTCATCCGCATAACACACCGTGCTGACGCCGTCGGGGAGGCCGGCCCGCAACACCGAGTCGTACGCGATGTTCCACAGGAGTGGCCCGAGGACCGACCCCTGCGGAACACCGCAGTACACCTCCCTCCGCATATCACCATCCCGGCCCGGATACTCGATCCACCTGCCGCGGAGATAATCCCCGACGACCGCCCTGAGACAAGGGGGGACTCGATGATATTCGAGCCCCCTCCTTATCCCTTCCCAGGGTAGGGTGTTAAAGGCATTGGCAATATCGAAGGATATTGCCAATGCCACCCCTCCCCGGGAGACGGCCGCCTCCGAGAGGGCCCTCACACGACCTATCGCGTCGATAGTCGATCGGCCCCCCCGGAAACCGAACTGGCAGTCGGCCAGACCGGGATCACCCCGCGACAGGTGCTCGACGAGGCGGGCAGCAATCACACGCTCGAAGAGCTTGCCCACCTCGTCGAGGAGACAAATGGGCCGGTATGCGGAGGGAGACTCCGCGGGCCGACCCTCCTTCCGGAGGAGGACCATCCTCGCCACCTTCCAACTGGGGGGGAATCGCCCGTCCCTCAGGCAGCGGTCGAACAACCGCCTGAGGTCGGCCCCAAGGACGCCCTGGGTCAAGACCCAAACCCGGCCGGGCACACCATCCGGACCCGGGGCCGTGTTACGAACCCCGAGCCGTCTGATGGCCGCTGCCAGCTCCTCCTGCGTGACCCCCAGCTCGGCCGTCCACTCCACTGGGACAGCCGCCGCCGCCGGAGGACGCGGTCCCCTCTCCCCAATTGGGAAGAGTGTATTGACCACGTCCTCCAGCAGCCGGGGGTCAAGACCCTCGGTGACGGGTGGCGCCCACGGGCGGAGCTTATTCAGCACCACCTTATATGGGCGCCCCCATGGATCGTCATCAAGGGTCTGGAGGAGCTCCTTCCATGCCTGGGTCTTGGCCCGTTTGATGGCGACCTGCAGAGCAACCCGCGCCACGCGGTATGCTCCATACAGGTCATCAGCTGCCCTCGCTCGCGCCACGCCGTCGCCTGTACGTTGACGACGGCGCGCGCGGGTGTACTGGCGTCGGGCGCGGACAGTCGCGACTCGCAACTCCGCGATCGCGTCCGACCACCAGTACACCGCCCGGCGAGGAGAAGCCCGCCCGACCCGAGGCATCGCCGCGTCGCAAATACCCGCGACCAATGCTCCGAGCCGGGCGACCTCCTCCTCTATGCTCGGCAACTCGGCCGCTCCCTGCGGCCAAGTTGCAGCGAGGGCAGCTGCCATCAGAGCGTCCTTGTCCAGGCGCCGAAGCGCCCAGCGGCGTGGTGGGGTGCCACGCAGGCGGCCGTGTCGGGATGCACTCGCGGCGGCAGAGACCTCCATCCGGATGTACCGGTGATCGGAGAGTGTCTCTGCCCCCGCGACCACGTGCCAACCCGACACCATGCGCACGGCGTTGGGGGTCGCGAATCCAACATCCACGATGGACCCCCCATATCGCCGCACGCATGTGTGCTCCGACCCCCGGTTCAATACCCGGAGGTCGAGCCCCGCCGCCCAATCGCCCAGGATCCCGCCGCGAACGGAGGTCCTGGGGGATCCCCAAGCCACCGACTTGGCATTAAAATCCCCCAGGACCAGCACCGGCCGGGCCGCGTAGCGCTGCACGCATGCCGCGACCTCGGCCAGGTACAGCTCGAACGCAGCGTGACCGCTACGGGGCGAAATGTAGCACCCCACCACAGCGACTCCCCCCCAGTCCACGGCGACGAATCCCCGACCGCGCTCCAACAAGGAGAACGGTGGGGACCCGTCGCCCCCTCCCCATACCGTCGCCACCAAGCCGTCCGCGTCGCCCACCCAATGAGGGTGATCAGGGACGCGGTACGGCTCGGCGGCGACCGCCAGGCCAACCCCCCACTCCGCGAGGACTTGGGACATCAAGTCCTGTGCCGCGCGGCAGTGGTTGAGGTTGGCCTGGTGGAGGAGGCGGGGCGGCATTAATTAATGGCCGCGCCAGCCTCCTCCCGGCCGTCCGTCCCAGTAGCACCGTCCACCTCCATGGAGGACGATGCCACCGCCCTCGGCACCGGAGCCGGTGCAGCCCGCCTCTTCCTCTCCTTCCGGGAGGGGGGGGAGCACTTCTTGCTCCCCACCCTGTGATCGGCTGGCCTCCCCATGTCCGCACACAGCGGGCAGTGGGGGGCCGCCGAGCACTGGCTCGCACGGTGCTCTTTGGCACCGCAGCGGTAACACTGACCGCTGCGGTCCACCGGCGAGGTGCACCACTGCCTCACGTGCCCCAATTCGAGGCAGCGGTGACACTGGAGCGGGCGCGGCGCGAGGATTTCCACTCGCGCCGAAACCCACCCCACCAACACCCTCCCGGATTCCGCCACCTTACGGGCGGCGGAGAGGGGGCACCGGGCCCACACCGACCCGAGGCCGGAGGGCGACCTGCGGATCTCTCCGATCCGCAGGTCCTCCACAGGACAGTCCCCCGCCCTCGCAAGGGCACGGGACACATCCTGTGCGCTGACCGAGTCGTCCAGCCCACAAACGCGCATCTCCGTGCGCTTCGTGGGCCGGGCGACCCGGACACCTCGCTCGCCCAGCTGCTCCCGGAGCCTCTGGGCGAGACGATCCGCCTTCGCGCCGCCTTCCGCACCGGGGATCTCCAGCAAGAGACCCCCGGTCACGGCCCTCTTCGCCCTCACGGAGGCGATGCCCAGCTCTTCCAGGGAGATATTCTCCCTGGCGAGCCGCATCGCCTCCGCGAGGGTCAGGTCGCCCCCCTGCGCAACGGTCAGCGTCACCGCTGCCGTTTTTGGGGGACGACCTGGTCGTGCCTTCCCGACCTTCGCGGCCTTTACCTTGGCCGCCGGCGGCGGAGGCGGAGGCTGCGGTTGCGAGGCCTTCCTCGCCGTCCGCTTCGCCTTCCGCCCCACCACCTCACTCCACGCCACCCCCCCTTGGGAGGGTGCTGTGGAGGACGCGACCACCGCGACCACGGGTACACCACCCCCCTTGGGGGTCGCGACCCGGGGCCCTGGTGCCGCAACGCTGGGCGGAGCCTTCACTCCGCCCTTCTTTGCCTTCCCCGACTGTACCGGAACAGGTCGGGGAGGCACCGCCTTCCTGCTGACCGCTCTTCCGGCGAGGAGCTCCTCCCGGAAGGCGGCCAGCTTGCCATCAATCATGTCCCCAATCCTCCTCAGAAGATCGTCTTCTGAGGAGGACGGGGACTTCTTCACGGGCGGAGTGCGGGTGGAGGGGCCCGCGGTGCCCCGCACCACTGCCGCCGCACTCCGCTTATTTACCTCCGCCGAGGGACGCGGCGGTGGAGGAGGAGGGAGGATGGGAGGGAGGGCCGCGCTGTTCCACAGCGCCTCTGCCCTCCTCCTCCCCTGTCGCTCCTCCTCCAACAGGAGCTGCAGACGGGCGTTCCGCCCTCTGAGCTCCCGCGCCGCCTCCCTCATTTCCTCCGCCGCGGCATTCAGGGCCTCCGCGCCACCGCTTTTCTGCCCCTTAAAGGCGCAGGCAGCGGCGACTTTCTCCACCCGCCTCAGGGACGAGGAGATCCTCTCCAATATCTCCTCGGTCACCTCGTCCCTGAGGCAACTCAGCCTCACCGACGGGCTCATCGCCCCGCCCACCTCGACGACGGCCTGCCCCGTCCTCTTCCTCTTAGAGCCTATGTGGCTCGTGCTGGAGGAGAAGGATGAGACCGACGCCGTCTCGTCGTCCTCCTCCACCCTCCACGAAGCTGGACCTGGCGCTGAGTGGGGCGCGAGCGCCGCCACCCTAACCCCAACCCCGTCTCCGTCCTCCCCAACCGACAAAACCCGCCCCATCCCCATTTTATTTTCTGTGTCCATAATAGTCCCACGAGATGGTCGGAAATAAAGGTCCACCCGGGCAGAGCCGCCTTACCCGGGTAAGCCTAATACTCCGGGGGTTCGGCAGGTTCCCCGGAGGTGGTCGCTTGGGATTGGGCCTTCTCCCCCAACCATGCATCCCATCGCCGCGCACCATAGCTTAGGATTGGAGGGCGATTTTATAGAGTCGCCATACTCGTGGCCCAGGCGGTTAAGCCAAGACCCCCGTTCCTCCTGCCGTCACGTACCATTCACAAAACCAATAGGGAATTGTGATTGGGTCGTTGTGACGACCAACAGGAGGCTTACGGTGTGTGTATGACTCGGGTACCCCGGGTTCGTTAAGCCCGTACTGCAGCTGAAAGGCTGGCAGCCCCTGAGGGAAATCTGGCTTATACTTTCGCCTTTTTCGCAAACTTGTTGGCCAGATCCTGGGTTTTTTCCGTGTTTGAATCACGTAGTAATGTGGTAACATAATGAAGCAGTCAATTAACCCTGGTTTCGATCAATATTTTGGAGGATGACACCGGTTAGGTCTGGCTTAGGTCTGGGTTATACCCGCAACTTGCTCATGATTTTGCCTTCTTCGCATACTTGTTGGCCAGATCCTGGGTTTTTTTCGGGTTTGAATCACGTGGTAATGTGGAACGACACAGAAACAATCCATTAAACCTGGATTCGGACTGTATTTAGAGGATAACACCGGTTAGGTCTGGGTTAGGTCTGGGATATGCGCGCATAAGGCTTATACTTTCGCCTTTTTCGCAAACTTGTTGGCTAGATCCTGGGTTTTTTTCGGGTTTGAATAACGCAGTAATGTGGTACCACACTGAAGCAGTCTATCAAACCTGGTTTCGATCAATATTTTAGAGGATAGCACCGGTAGGGTCTGGGTTTCGTCTGGGTTATGCCCGCATCTGGCTCATGATCTTGCCTTCTTCGCATACTTGTTGGCCAGATCCTGGGTTTTTTTCGTGTTTGAATCACGTAGTAATGTGGTAACACACTGAAGCAGTCAATTAAACCTGGTTTCGATCAATATTTTAGAGGATAACACCGGTTAGGTCTGGGTTAGGTCTGGGTTATGCCCGCATCTGGCTCATGATTTTGCCTTCTTCGCAAACTTGTTGGCCAGATCCTGGGTTTTTTTCGTGTTTGAATCACGTAGTAATGTGGTAACACACTGAAGCAGTTAATTTAACCTGGTTTCGATCAATATTTTAGAGGATAACACCGGTTAGGTCTGGGTTAGGTCTGGGATACCCGTGCATCTGGCTTATACTTTCGCCTTTTTCGCAAACTTGTTGTCCAGATCCTGGGTTTTTCCGTGTTTGAATCACGTAGTAATGTGGTAACATAATGAAGCAGTCAATTAACCCTGGTTTCGATCAATATTTTGGAGGATGACACCGGTTAGGTCTGGGTTAGGTCTGGGTTATGCCCGCATCTGGCTCATGATTTTGCCTTCTTCGCATACTTGTTGGCCAGATCCTGGGTTTTTTTCGTGTTTGAATCACGTAGTAATGTGGTAACACACTGAAGCAATCATTTAAACCTGGTTTCGATCAATATTTTAGAGGATAACACCGGTTAGGTTTGGGTTAGGTCTGGGATATGCGCGCATCTGGCTCATGATTTCGCCTTTTTCGCAAACTTGTTGGCCAGATCCTCGGTTTTTTCCGTGTTTGAATCACGTAGTAATGTGGTAATTCACTGAAGCAGTCAATTAAACCTGGTTTCGATCAATATTTTAGAGGATAACACCGGTTAGGTCTGGGTTAGGCTTGGGTTATGCCCGCATCTGGCTCATGATTTTGCCTTCTTCGCATACTTGTTGGCCAGATCCTGGGTTTTTTTCGTGTTTGAATCACGTAGTAATGTGGTAACACACTGAAGCAGACAATTAAACCTGGTTTCGATCACTATTTTGGAGGATAACACCGGTTAGGTCTGGGTTAGGTCTGGGATATGCGCGCATCTGGCTCATGATTTCGCCTTTTTCGCAAACTTGTTGGCCAGATCCTCGGTTCTTTCCGTGTTTGAATCACGTAGTAATGTGGTAATTCACTGAAGCAGTCAACTAAGCCTGGTTTCGATCAATATTTTAGAGGATAACACCGGTTAGGTCTGGGTTAGGTCCGGGAAATGCACGCATCTGGCTTATGATTTCGCCTTTTTCGCAAACTTGTTGACCAGATCCTGGGTTTTTTCCGTGCTTGAATCACGTAGTAATGTGGTACCACACCGAGGCAGTCAATTAAACCTGGTTTCGATCAATATTTTAGAGGATAACACCGGTTTGGTCTGGGTTAGGTCTGAGTTATGCCCGCATCTGGCTTACACTATCGCCATTTTCGCAAACTTGTTGGCCAGATCCTGGGTTTTTTTCGTGTTTGAATCACGTAGTAATGTGGTAACACACTGAAGCAGTCAATTAAACCTGGTTTCGATCAATATTTTGGTGGATGACACCGGTTAGGTCTGGGTTAGGTCTGGGTTATGCCCGCATCTGGCTCATGATTTTGCCTTCTTCGCATACTTGTTGGCCAGATCCTGGATTTTTTTCGTGTTTGAATCAGGTAGTAATGTGGTAACACACTGAAGCAGTTAATTTAACCTGGTTTCGATCAATATTTTAGAGGATAACACCGGTTAGGTCTGGGTTAGGTCTGGGATACCCGTGCATCTGGCTTATACTTTCGCCTTCTTCGCAAACTTGTTGGCCAGTTCCTGGGTTTTTTCCGTGTTTGAATCACGTAGTAATGTGGTAACATAATGAAGCAGTCAATTAACCCTGGTTTCGATCAATATTTTGGAGGATGACACCGGTTAGGTCTGGGTTAGGTCTGGGTTATGCCCGCATCTGGCTCATGATTTTGCCTTCTTCGCATACTTGTTGGCCAGATCCTGGGTTTTTTTCGTGTTTGAATCACGTAGTAATGTGGTAACACAATGAAGCAGTCAATTAAACCTGGTTTCGATCAATATTTTGGAGTATAACACCGGTTAGGTCTGGCTTAGGTCTGGGTTATACCCGCATCTGGCTCATGATTTTGCCTTCTTCGCATACTTGTTGGCCAGATCCTGGGTTTTTTTCGGGTTTGAATCACGTGGTAATGTGGAACGACACAGAAACAATCCATTAAACCTGGATTCGGACAGTATTTTAGAGGATAACACCGGTTAGGTCTGGGTTAGGTCTGGGATATGCGCGCATAAGGCTTATACTTTCGCCTTTTTCGCAAACTTGTTGGCTAGATCCTGGGTTTTTTTCGGGTTTGAATAACGCAGTAATGTGGTACCACACTGAAGCAGTCTATCAAACCTGGTTTCGATCAATATTTTAGAGGATAGCACCGGTTAGGTCTGGGTTTCGTCTGGGTTATGCCCGCATCTGGCTCATGATCTTGCCTTCTTCGCATACTTGTTGGCCAGATCCTGGGTTTTTTTCGTGTTTGAATCACGTAGTAATGTGGTAACACACTGAAGCAGTCAATTAAACCTGGTTTCGATCAATATTTTAGAGGATAACACCGGTTAGGTCTGGGTTAGGTCTGGGTTATGCCCGCATCTGGCTCATGATTTTGCCTTCTTCGCAAACTTGTTGGCCAGATCCTGGGTTTTTTTCGTGTTTGAATCACGTAGTAATGTGGTAACACACTGAAGCAGTCAATTAAACCTGGTTTCGATCAATATTTTGGTGGATGACACCGGTTAGGTCTGGGTTAGGTCTGGGTTATGCCCGCATCTGGCTCATGATTTTGCCTTCTTCGCATACTTGTTGGCCAGATCCTGGATTTTTTTCGTGTTTGAATCACGTAGTAATGTGGTAACACACTGAAGCAGTTAATTTAACCTGGTTTCGATCAATATTTTAGAGGATAACACCGGTTAGGTCTGGGTTAGGTCTGGGATACCCGTGCATCTGGCTTATACTTTCGCCTTCTTCGCAAACTTGTTGGCCAGTTCCTGGGTTTTTTCCGTGTTTGAATCACGTAGTAATGTGGTAACATAATGAAGCAGTCAATTAACCCTGGTTTCGATCAATATTTTGGAGGATGACACCGGTTAGGTCTGGGTTAGGTCTGGGTTATGCCCGCATCTGGCTCATGATTTTGCCTTCTTCGCATACTTGTTGGCCAGATCCTGGGTTTTTTTCGTGTTTGAATCACGTAGTAATGTGGTAACACAATGAAGCAGTCAATTAACCCTGGTTTCGATCAATATTTTAGAGGATAACACCGGTTAGGTCTGGGTTAGGTCTGGGTTATGCCCGCATCTGGCTCATGATTTTGCCTTTTTCGCAAACTTGTTGGCCAGATCTTGGGTCTTTTTCGTGTTTGAATCACGTAGTAATGTGGTAACACACTGAAGCAGTCAATTAAACCTGGTTTCGATCAATATTTTGGAGTATAACACCGGTTAGGTCTGGCTTAGGTCTGGGTTATACCCGCATCTTGCTCATGATTTTGCCTTCTTCGCATACTTGTTGGCCAGATCCTGGGTTTTTTTCGGGTTTGAATCACGTGGTAATGTGGAACGACACAGAAACAATCCATTAAACCTGGATTCGGACAGTATTTTAGAGGATAACACCGGTTAGGTCTGGGTTAGGTCTGGGATATGCGCGCATAAGGCTTATACTTTCGCCTTTTTCGCAAACTTGTTGGCTAGATCCTGGGTTTTTTTCGGGTTTGAATAACGCAGTAATGTGGTACCACACTGAAGCAGTCTATCAAACCTGGTTTCGATCAATATTTTAGAGGATAGCACCGGTTAGGTCTGGGTTTCGTCTGGGTTATGCCCGCATCTGGCTCATGATCTTGCCTTCTTCGCATACTTGTTGGCCAGATCCTGGGTTTTTTTCGTGTTTGAATCACGTAGTAATGTGGTAACACACTGAAGCAGTCAATTAAACCTGGTTTCGATCAATATTTTAGAGGATAACACCGATTAGGTCTGGGTTAGGTCTGGGTTATGCCCGCATCTGGCTCATGATTTTGCCTTCTTCGCAAACTTGTTGGCCAGATCCTGGGTTTTTTTCGTGTTTGAATCACGTAGTAATGTGGTAACACACTGAAGCAGTCAATTAAACCTGGTTTCGATCAATATTTTAGAGGATGACACCGGTTAGGTCTGGGTTAGGTCTGGGTTATGCCCGCATCTGGCTCATGATTTTGCCTTCTTCGCATACTTGTTGGCCAGATCCTGGATTTTTTTCGTGTTTGAATCACGTAGTAATGTGGTAACACACTGAAGCAGTTAATTTAACCTGGTTTCGATCAATATTTTGGAGGATAACACCGGTTAGGTCTGGGTTAGGTCTGGGATACCCGTGCATCTGGCTTATACTTTCGCCTTTTTCGCAAACTTGTTGGCCAGATCCTGGGTTTTTTCCGTGTTTGAATCACGTAGTAATGTGGTAACATAATGAAGCAGTCAATTAACCCTGGTTTCGATCAATATTTTGGAGGATGACACCGGTTAGGTCTGGGTTAGGTCTGGGTTATGCCCGCATCTGGCTCATGATTTTGCGTTCTTCGCATACTTGTTGGCCAGATCCTGGGTTTTTTTCGTGTTTGAATCACGTAGTAATGTGGTAACACACTGAAGCAGTCAATTAAACCTGGTTTCGATCAATATTTTAGAGGATAACACCGGTTAGGTCTGGGTTAGGTCTGGGTTATGCCCGCATCTGGCTCATGATTTTGCCTTCTTCGCATACTTGTTGGCCAGATCCTGGGTTTTTTTCGTGTTTGAATCACGTAGTAATGTGGTAACACACTGAAGCAATCATTTAAACCTGGTTTCGATCAATATTTTAGAGGATAACACCGGTTAGGTCTGGGTTAGGTCTGGGATATGCGCGCATCTGGCTCATGATTTCGCCTTTTTCGCAAACTTGTTGGCCAGATCCTCGGTTTTTTCCGTGTTTGAATTACGTAGTAATGTGGTAATTCACTGAAGCAGTCAATTAAACCTGGTTTCGATCAATATTTTAGAGGATAACACCGGTTAGGTCTGGGTTAGGCTTGGGTTATGCCCGCATCTGGCTCATGATTTTGCCTTCTTCGCATACTTGTTGGCCAGATCCTGGGTTTTTTTCGTGTTTGAATCACGTAGTAATGTGGTAACACACTGAAGCAGACAATTAAACCTGGTTTCGATCAATATTTTAGAGGATAACACCGGTTAGGTCTGGGTTAGGTCTGGGATATGCGCGCATCTGGCTTATACTTTCGCCTTTTTCGCAAACTTGTTGGCCAGATCCTGGGTTTTTTCCGTGTTTGAGTCACGTAGTAATGTGGTAATACACTGAAGCAGTCAACTAAGCCTGGTTTCGATCAATATTTTAGAGGATAACACCGGTTAGGTCTGGGTTAGGTCCGGGAAATGCACGCATCTGGCTTATGATTTCGCCTTTTTCGCAAACTTGTTGACCAGATCCTGGGTTTTTTCCGTGCTTGAATCACGTAGTAATGTGGTACCACACCGAGGCAGTCAATTAAACCTGGTTTCGATCAATATTTTAGAGGATAACACCGGTTTGGTCTGGGTGAGGTCTGAGTTATGCCCGCATCTGGCTTACACTTTCGCTATTTTCGCAAACTTGTTGGCCAGATCCTGGGTTTTTTTCGTGTTTGAATCACGTAGTAATGTGGTAACACACTGAAGCAGTCAATTAAACCTGGTTTCGATCAATATTTTGGAGGATGACACCGGTTAGGTCTGGGTTAGGTCTGGGTTATGCCCGCATCTGGCTCATGATTTTGCCTTCTTCGCATACTTGTTGGCCAGATCCTGGATTTTTTTCGTGTTTGAATCACGTAGTAATGTGGTAACACAGTGAAGCAGTTAATTTAACCTGGTTTCGATCAATATTTTAGAGGATAACACCGGTTAGGTCTGGGTTAGGTCTGGGATACCCGTGCATCTGGCTTATACTTTCGCCTTCTTCGCAAACTTGTTGGCCAGTTCCTGGGTTTTTTCCGTGTTTGAATCACGTAGTAATGTGGTAACATAATGAAGCAGTCAATTAACCCTGGTTTCGATCAATATTTTGGAGGATGACACCGGTTAGGTCTGGGTTAGGTCTGGGTTATGCCCGCATCTGGCTCATGATTTTGCCTTCTTCGCATACTTGTTGGCCAGATCCTGGGTTTTTTTCGTGTTTGAATCACGTAGTAATGTGGTAACACAATGAAGCAGTCAATTAGCCCTGTTTTCGATCAATATTTTAGAGGATAACACCGGTTAGGTCTGGGTTAGGTCTGGGTTATGCCCGCATCTGGCTCATGATTTTGCCTTTTTCGCAAACTTGTTGGCCATATCTTGGGTCTTTTTCGTGTTTGAATCACGTAGTAATGTGGTAACACACTGAAGCAGTCAATTAAACCTGGTTTCGATCAATATTTTGGAGTATAACACCGGTTAGGTCTGGGTTAGGTCTGGGTTATACCCGCATCTTGCTCATGATTTTGCCTTCTTCGCATACTTGTTGGCCAGATCCTGGGTTTTTTTCGGGTTTGAATCACGTGGTAATGTGGAACGACACAGAAACAATCCATTAAACCTGGATTCGGACAGTATTTTAGAGGATAACACCGGTTAGGTCTGGGTTAGGTCTGGGATATGCGCGCATGAGGCTTATACTTTCGCCTTTTGCGCAAACTTGTTGGCTAGATCCTGGGTTTTTTTCGGGTTTGAATAACGCAGTAATGTGGTACCACACTGAAGCAGTCAATCAAACCTGGTTTCGATCAATATTTTAGAGGATAGCACTGGTTAGGTCTGGGTTTCGTCTGGGTTATGGCCGCATCTGGCTCATGATTTTGCCTTCTTCGCATACTTGTTGGACAGATCCTGGGTTTTTTTCGTGTTTGAATCACGTAGTAATGTGGTAACACACTGAAGCAGTCAATTAAACCTGGTTTCGATCAATATTTTAGAGGATAACACCGGTTTGGTCTGGGTTAGGTCTGAGTTATGCCCGCATCTGGCTTACACTATCGCCATTTTCGCAAACTTGTTGGCCAGATCCTGGGTTTTTTTCGTGTTTGAATCACGTAGTAATGTGGTAACACACTGAAGCAGTCAATTAAACCTGGTTTCGATCAATATTTTGGTGGATGACACCGGTTAGGTCTGGGTTAGGTCTGGGTTATGCCCGCATCTGGCTCATGATTTTGCCTTCTTCGCATACTTGTTGGCCAGATCCTGGATTTTTTTCGTGTTTGAATCACGTAGTAATGTGGTAACACACTGAAGCAGTTAATTTAACCTGGTTTCGATCAATATTTTAGAGGATAACACCGGTTAGGTCTGGGTTAGGTCTGGGATACCCGTGCATCTGGCTTATACTTTCGCCTTCTTCGCAAACTTGTTGGCCAGTTCCTGGGTTTTTTCCGTGTTTGAATCACGTAGTAATGTGGTAACATAATGAAGCAGTCAATTAACCCTGGTTTCGATCAATATTTTGGAGGATGACACCGGTTAGGTCTGGGTTAGGTCTGGGTTATGCCCGCATCTGGCTCATGATTTTGCCTCCTTCGCATACTTGTTGGCCAGATCCTGGGTTTTTTTCGTGTTTGAATCACGTAGTAATGTGGTAACACAATGAAGCAGTCAATTAAACCTGGTTTCGATCAATATTTTGGAGTATAACACCGGTTAGGTCTGGCTTAGGTCTGGGTTATACCCGCATCTGGCTCATGATTTTGCCTTCTTCGCATACTTGTTGGCCAGATCCTGGGTTTTTTTCGGGTTTGAATCACGTGGTAATGTGGAACGACACAGAAACAATCCATTAAACCTGGATTCGGACAGTATTTTAGAGGATAACACCGGTTAGGTCTGGGTTAGGTCTGGGATATGCGCGCATAAGGCTTATACTTTCGCCTTTTTCGCAAACTTGTTGGCTAGATCCTGGGTTTTTTTCGGGTTTGAATAACGCAGTAATGTGGTACCACACTGAAGCTGTCTATCAAACCTGGTTTCGATCAATATTTTAGAGGATAGCACCGGTTAGGTCTGGGTTTCGTCTGGGTTATGCCCGCATCTGGCTCATGATCTTGCCTTCTTCGCATACTTGTTGGCCAGATCCTGGGTTTTTTTCGTGTTTGAATCACGTAGTAATGTGGTAACACACTGAAGCAGTCAATTAAACCTGGTTTCGATCAATATTTTAGAGGATAACACCGGTTAGGTCTGGGTTAGGTCTGGGTTATGCCCGCATCTGGCTCATGATTTTGCCTTCTTCGCAAACTTGTTGGCCAGATCCTGGGTTTTTTTCGTGTTTGAATCACGTAGTAATGTGGTAACACACTGAAGCAGTCAATTAAACCTGGTTTCGATCAATATTTTGGTGGATGACACCGGTTAGGTCTGGGTTAGGTCTGGGTTATGCCCGCATCTGGCTCATGATTTTGCCTTCTTCGCATACTTGTTGGCCAGATCCTGGATTTTTTTCGTGTTTGAATCACGTAGTAATGTGGTAACACACTGAAGCAGTTAATTTAACCTGGTTTCGATCAATATTTTAGAGGATAACACCGGTTAGGTCTGGGTTAGGTCTGGGATACCCGTGCATCTGGCTTATACTTTCGCCTTCTTCGCAAACTTGTTGGCCAGTTCCTGGGTTTTTTCCGTGTTTGAATCACGTAGTAATGTGGTAACATAATGAAGCAGTCAATTAACCCTGGTTTCGATCAATATTTTGGAGGATGACACCGGTTAGGTCTGGGTTAGGTCTGGGTTATGCCCGCATCTGGCTCATGATTTTGCCTTCTTCGCATACTTGTTGGCCAGATCCTGGGTTTTTTTCGTGTTTGAATCACGTAGTAATGTGGTAACACAATGAAGCAGTCAATTAACCCTGGTTTCGATCAATATTTTAGAGGATAACACCGGTTAGGTCTGGGTTAGGTCTGGGTTATGCCCGCATCTGGCTCATGATTTTGCCTTTTTCGCAAACTTGTTGGCCAGATCTTGGGTCTTTTTCGTGTTTGAATCACGTAGTAATGTGGTAACACACTGAAGCAGTCAATTAAACCTGGTTTCGATCAATATTTTGGAGTATAACACCGGTTAGGTCTGGCTTAGGTCTGGGTTATACCCGCATCTTGCTCATGATTTTGCCTTCTTCGCATACTTGTTGGCCAGATCCTGGGTTTTTTTCGGGTTTGAATCACGTGGTAATGTGGAACGACACAGAAACAATCCATTAAACCTGGATTCGGACAGTATTTTAGAGGATAACACCGGTTAGGTCTGGGTTAGGTCTGGGATATGCGCGCATAAGGCTTATACTTTCGCCTTTTTCGCAAACTTGTTGGCTAGATCCTGGGTTTTTTTCGGGTTTGAATAACGCAGTAATGTGGTACCACACTGAAGCAGTCTATCAAACCTGGTTTCGATCAATATTTTAGAGGATAGCACCGGTTAGGTCTGGGTTTCGTCTGGGTTATGCCCGCATCTGGCTCATGATCTTGCCTTCTTCGCATACTTGTTGGCCAGATCCTGGGTTTTTTTCGTGTTTGAATCACGTAGTAATGTGGTAACACACTGAAGCAGTCAATTAAACCTGGTTTCGATCAATATTTTAGAGGATAACACCGATTAGGTCTGGGTTAGGTCTGGGTTATGCCCGCATCTGGCTCATGATTTTGCCTTCTTCGCAAACTTGTTGGCCAGATCCTGGGTTTTTTTCGTGTTTGAATCACGTAGTAATGTGGTAACACACTGAAGCAGTCAATTAAACCTGGTTTCGATCAATATTTTGGAGGATGACACCGGTTAGGTCTGGGTTAGGTCTGGGTTATGCCCGCATCTGGCTCATGATTTTGCCTTCTTCGCATACTTGTTGGCCAGATCCTGGATTTTTTTCGTGTTTGAATCACGTAGTAATGTGGTAACACACTGAAGCAGTTAATTTAACCTGGTTTCGATCAATATTTTGGAGGATAACACCGGTTAGGTCTGGGTTAGGTCTGGGATACCCGTGCATCTGGCTTATACTTTCGCCTTTTTCGCAAACTTGTTGGCCAGATCCTGGGTTTTTTCCGTGTTTGAATCACGTAGTAATGTGGTAACATAATGAAGCAGTCAATTAACCCTGGTTTCGATCAATATTTTGGAGGATGACACCGGTTAGGTCTGGGTTAGGTCTGGGTTATGCCCGCATCTGGCTCATGATTTTGCGTTCTTCGCATACTTGTTGGCCAGATCCTGGGTTTTTTTCGTGTTTGAATCACGTAGTAATGTGGTAACACACTGAAGCAGTCAATTAAACCTGGTTTCGATCAATATTTTAGAGGATAACACCGGTTAGGTCTGGGTTAGGTCTGGGTTATGCCCGCATCTGGCTCATGATTTTGCCTTCTTCGCATACTTGTTGGCCAGATCCTGGGTTTTTTTCGTGTTTGAATCACGTAGTAATGTGGTAACACACTGAAGCAATCATTTAAACCTGGTTTCGATCAATATTTTAGAGGATAACACCGGTTAGGTCTGGGTTAGGTCTGGGATATGCGCGCATCTGGCTCATGATTTCGCCTTTTTCGCAAACTTGTTGGCCAGATCCTCGGTTTTTTCCGTGTTTGAATTACGTAGTAATGTGGTAATTCACTGAAGCAGTCAATTAAACCTGGTTTCGATCAATATTTTAGAGGATAACACCGGTTAGGTCTGGGTTAGGCTTGGGTTATGCCCGCATCTGGCTCATGATTTTGCCTTCTTCGCATACTTGTTGGCCAGATCCTGGGTTTTTTTCGTGTTTGAATCACGTAGTAATGTGGTAACACACTGAAGCAGACAATTAAACCTGGTTTCGATCAATATTTTAGAGGATAACACCGGTTAGGTCTGGGTTAGGTCTGGGATATGCGCGCATCTGGCTTATACTTTCGCCTTTTTCGCAAACTTGTTGGCCAGATCCTGGGTTTTTTCCGTGTTTGAGTCACGTAGTAATGTGGTAATACACTGAAGCAGTCAACTAAGCCTGGTTTCGATCAATATTTTAGAGGATAACACCGGTTAGGTCTGGGTTAGGTCCGGGAAATGCACGCATCTGGCTTATGATTTCGCCTTTTTCGCAAACTTGTTGACCAGATCCTGGGTTTTTTCCGTGCTTGAATCACGTAGTAATGTGGTACCACACCGAGGCAGTCAATTAAACCTGGTTTCGATCAATATTTTAGAGGATAACACCGGTTTGGTCTGGGTGAGGTCTGAGTTATGCCCGCATCTGGCTTACACTTTCGCTATTTTCGCAAACTTGTTGGCCAGATCCTGGGTTTTTTTCGTGTTTGAATCACGTAGTAATGTGGTAACACACTGAAGCAGTCAATTAAACCTGGTTTCGATCAATATTTTGGAGGATGACACCGGTTAGGTCTGGGTTAGGTCTGGGTTATGCCCGCATCTGGCTCATGATTTTGCCTTCTTCGCATACTTGTTGGCCAGATCCTGGATTTTTTTCGTGTTTGAATCACGTAGTAATGTGGTAACACAGTGAAGCAGTTAATTTAACCTGGTTTCGATCAATATTTTAGAGGATAACACCGGTTAGGTCTGGGTTAGGTCTGGGATACCCGTGCATCTGGCTTATACTTTCGCCTTCTTCGCAAACTTGTTGGCCAGTTCCTGGGTTTTTTCCGTGTTTGAATCACGTAGTAATGTGGTAACATAATGAAGCAGTCAATTAACCCTGGTTTCGATCAATATTTTGGAGGATGACACCGGTTAGGTCTGGGTTAGGTCTGGGTTATGCCCGCATCTGGCTCATGATTTTGCCTTCTTCGCATACTTGTTGGCCAGATCCTGGGTTTTTTTCGTGTTTGAATCACGTAGTAATGTGGTAACACAATGAAGCAGTCAATTAGCCCTGTTTTCGATCAATATTTTAGAGGATAACACCGGTTAGGTCTGGGTTAGGTCTGGGTTATGCCCGCATCTGGCTCATGATTTTGCCTTTTTCGCAAACTTGTTGGCCATATCTTGGGTCTTTTTCGTGTTTGAATCACGTAGTAATGTGGTAACACACTGAAGCAGTCAATTAAACCTGGTTTCGATCAATATTTTGGAGTATAACACCGGTTAGGTCTGGGTTAGGTCTGGGTTATACCCGCATCTTGCTCATGATTTTGCCTTCTTCGCATACTTGTTGGCCAGATCCTGGGTTTTTTTCGGGTTTGAATCACGTGGTAATGTGGAACGACACAGAAACAATCCATTAAACCTGGATTCGGACAGTATTTTAGAGGATAACACCGGTTAGGTCTGGGTTAGGTCTGGGATATGCGCGCATGAGGCTTATACTTTCGCCTTTTGCGCAAACTTGTTGGCTAGATCCTGGGTTTTTTTCGGGTTTGAATAACGCAGTAATGTGGTACCACACTGAAGCAGTCAATCAAACCTGGTTTCGATCAATATTTTAGAGGATAGCACTGGTTAGGTCTGGGTTTCGTCTGGGTTATGGCCGCATCTGGCTCATGATTTTGCCTTCTTCGCATACTTGTTGGACAGATCCTGGGTTTTTTTCGTGTTTGAATCACGTAGTAATGTGGTAACACACTGAAGCAGTCAATTAAACCTGGTTTCGATCAATATTTTGGTGGATGACACCGGTTAGGTCTGGGTTAGGTCTGGGTTATGCCCGCATCTGGCTCATGATTTTGCCTTCTTCGCATACTTGCTGGCCAGATCCTGGATTTTTTTCGTGTTTGAATCACGTAGTAATGTGGTAACACACTGAAGCAGTTAATTTAACCTGGTTTCGATCAATATTTTAGAGGATAACACCGGTTAGGTCTGGGTTAGGTCTGGGATACCCGTGCATCTGGCTTATACTTTCGCCTTCTTCGCAAACTTGTTGGCCAGTTCCTGGGTTTTTTCCGTGTTTGAATCACGTAGTAATGTGGTAACATAATGAAGCAGTCAATTAACCCTGGTTTCGATCAATATTTTGGAGGATGACACCGGTTAGGTCTGGGTTAGGTCTGGGTTATGCCCGCATCTGGCTCATGATTTTGCCTTCTTCGCATACTTGTTGGCCAGATCCTGGGTTTTTTTCGTGTTTGAATCACGTAGTAATGTGGTAACACACTGAAGCAGTCAATTAAACCTGGTTTCGATCAATATTTTGGAGTATAACACCGGTTAGGTCTGGGTTAGGTCTGGGTTATACCCGCATCTTGCTCATGATTTTGCCTTCTTCGCATACTTGTTGGCCAGATCCTGGGTTTTTTTCGGGTTTGAATCACGTGGTAATGTGGAACGACACAGAAACAATCCATTAAACCTGGATTCGGACAGTATTTTAGAGGATAACACCGGTTAGGTCTGGGTTAGGTCTGGGATATGCGCGCATGAGGCTTATACTTTCGCCTTTTGCGCAAACTTGTTGGCTAGATCCTGGGTTTTTTTCGGGTTTGAATAACGCAGTAATGTGGTACCACACTGAAGCAGTCAATCAAACCTGGTTTCGATCAATATTTTAGAGGATAGCACTGGTTAGGTCTGGGTTTCGTCTGGGTTATGCCCGCATCTGGCTCATGATTTTGCCTTCTTCGCATACTTGTTGGCCAGATCCTGGGTTTTTTTCGGGTTTGAATCACGTGGTAATGTGGAACGACACAGAAACAATCCATTAAACCTGGATTCGGACAGTATTTTAGAGGATAACACCGGTTAGGTCTGGGTTAGGTCTGGGATATGCGCGCATAAGGCTTATACTTTCGCCTTTTTCGCAAACTTGTTGGCTAGATCCTGGGTTTTTTTCGGGTTTGAATAACGCAGTAATGTGGTACCACACTGAAGCAGTCTATCAAACCTGGTTTCGATCAATATTTTAGAGGATAGCACCGGTTAGGTCTGGGTTTCGTCTGGGTTATGCCCGCATCTGGCTCATGATCTTGCCTTCTTCGCATACTTGTTGGCCAGATCCTGGGTTTTTTTCGTGTTTGAATCACGTAGTAATGTGGTAACACACTGAAGCAGTCAATTAAACCTGGTTTCGATCAATATTTTAGAGGATAACACCGGTTAGGTCTGGGTTAGGTCTGGGTTATGCCCGCATCTGGCTCATGATTTTGCCTTCTTCGCAAACTTGTTGGCCAGATCCTGGGTTTTTTTCGTGTTTGAATCACGTAGTAATGTGGTAACACACTGAAGCAGTCAATTAAACCTGGTTTCGATCAATATTTTGGAGGATGACACCGGTTAGGTCTGGGTTAGGTCTGGGTTATGCCCGCATCTGGCTCATGATTTTGCCTTCTTCGCATACTTGTTGGCCAGATCCTGGATTTTTTTCGTGTTTGAATCACGTAGTAATGTGGTAACACACTGAAGCAGTTAATTTAACCTGGTTTCGATCAATATTTTGGAGGATAACACCGGTTAGGTCTGGGTTAGGTCTGGGATACCCGTGCATCTGGCTTATACTTTCGCCTTTTTCGCAAACTTGTTGGCCAGATCCTGGGTTTTTTCCGTGTTTGAATCACGTAGTAATGTGGTAACATAATGAAGCAGTCAATTAACCCTGGTTTCGATCAATGTTTTGGAGGATGACACCGGTTAGGTCTGGGTTAGGTCTGGGATATGTTCGCATCTGGCTTATACTTTCGCCTTTTTCGCAAACTTGTTGGCCAGATCCTGGGTTTTTTCCTTGTTTGAATCACGTAGTAATGTGGTAATTCACTGAAGCAGTCAATTAAACCTGGTTTCGATCAATATTTTAGAGGATAACACCGGGTTAGCGCTGGGTTAGGTCTGGGTTATGCCCGCATCTGGCTCATGATTTTGCCTTCTTCGGATACTTGTTGGCCAGATCCGGTTTTTTTTGTGTTTGAATCACGTAGTAATGTGGTAACACACTGAAGCAGTCAATTAAACCTGGTTTCGATCAATATTTTGGAGGATGACACCGGTTAGGTCTGGGTTAGGTCTGGGTTATGCCCGCATCTGGCTCATGATTTTGCCTTCTTCGCATACTTGTTGGCCAGATCCTGGATTTTTTTCGTGTTTGAATCACGTAGTAATGTGGTAACACACTGAAGCAGTTAATTTAACCTGGTTTCGATCAATATTTTAGAGGATAACACCGGTTAGGTCTGGGTTAGGTCTGGGATACCCGTGCATCTGGCTTATACTTTCGCCTTTTTCGCAAACTTGTTGGCCAGATCCTGGGTTTTTTCCGTGTTTGAATCAGGTAGTAATGTGGTAACATAATGAAGCAGTCAATTAACCCTGGTTTCGATCAATATTTTGGAGGATGACACCGGTTAGGTCTGGGTTAGGTCTGGGTTATGCCCGCATCTGGCTCATGATTTTGCCTTCATCGCATACTTGTTGGCCAGATCCTAGGTTTTTCCGTGTTTGAATCACGTAGTAATGTGGTAACACACTGAAGCAGTCAATTAAACCTGGTTTCGATCAATATTTCAGAGGATGACACCGGTTAGGTCTGGGTTAGGTCTGGGAAATGCGCGCATCTGGCTTATTCTTTCGCCTTCTTCGCATAATTCTTGGCCAGATCCTGGGTTTTTTTCGTGTTTGAATCACGTAGGAATGTGGTAACACACTGAAGCTGTCAATTAAACCTGGTTTCGATCAATATTTTAGAGGATAACACCGGTTAGGTCTGGGTTAGGTCCGGGATATGCCCGCATCTGGCTCATGATTTTGCCTTCTTCGCATACTTGCTGGCCAGATCCTGGGTTTTTTTCGTGTTTGAATCACGTAGTAATGTGGTAACACACTGAAGCTGTCAATTAAACCTGGTTTCGATCAATATTTTAGAGGATAACACCGGTTAGGTCTGGGTTAGGTCTGGGTTATGCCGTCATCTGGCTCATGATTTTGCCTTCATCGCATACTTGTTGGCCAGATCCTAGGTTTTTTCCGTGTTTGAATCACGTAGTAATGTGGTAACACACTGAAGCTGTCAATTAAACCTGGTTTCGATCAATATTTTAGAGGATAACACCGGTCAGGTCTGGGTTAGGTCTGGGAAATGCGCGGATCTGGCTTATTCTTTCGCCTTCTTCGCATACTTCTTGGCCAGATCCTGGGTTTTTTTCGTGTTTGAGTCACGTAGTAATGTGGTAACACACTGAGGCAGTCAATAAAACCTGGTTTCGATCTATACTTTAGAGGATAACACCGGTTAGGTCTGGGTTAGGTCTGGGATTTGCGCGCATCTGGCTTATACTTTCGCCTTTTTCGCAAACTTGTTGGCCAGATCCTGGGATTTTTTCGTGTTTGAATCACGTAGGAATGTGGTAACACACTGAAGCAGTCAATTAAACCTGGTTTCTATCAATATTTTAGAGGATAACACCGGTTAGGTCTGGGTTAGGTCCGGGATATGCCCGCATCTGGCTCATGATTTTGCCTTCTTCGCATACTTGTTGGCCAGATCCTGGGTTTTTTTCGTGTTTGATTCACGTAGTAATGTGGTAACACACTGAAGCTGTCAATTAAACCTGGTTTCGATCAATATTTTAGAGGATAACACCGGTTAGGTCTGGGTTAGGTCTGGGTTATGCCAGCATCTGGCTCATGATTTTGCCTTCTTCGCATACTTGTTGGCCAGATCCTGGGTTTTCTTCGTGTTTGAATCACGTAGTAATGTGGGAACACACTGAAGCTGTCAATTAAACCTGGTTTCGATCAATATTTTAGAGGATAACACCGGTTAGGTCTGGGTTAGGTCTGGGTTATGCCCGCATCTGGCTCATGATTTTGCCTTCTTCGCATACTTGTTGGCCAGATCCTGGGTTTTTTTCGTGTTTGAATCACGTAGTAATGTGGTCATACACTGAAGCAGTCAATAAAACCTAGTTTCGACCAATATTTTAGAGGATAACACCGGTTAGGTCTGGGTTAGGTCTGGGTTATGCCCGCATCTGGCTCATGATTTTGCCTTCTTCGCATACTTGTTGGCCAGATCCTGGGTTTTTTTCGTGTTTGAATCACGTAGTAATGTGGTAACACACTGAAGCTGTCAATTAAACCTGGTTTCGATCAATATTTTAGCGGATAACACCGGTTAGGTCTGGGTTAGGACTGGGAAATGCGCGCATCTGGCTTATTCTTTCGCCTTCTTCGTATACTTCTTGGCCAGATCCTGGGTTTTTTTCGTGTTTGAATCACGTAGGAATGTGGTAACACACTGAAGCAGTCAATTAAACCTGGTTTCGATCAATATTTTAGAGGATAACACCGGTTAGGTCTGGGTTAGGTCTCGAATTTGCGCGCATCTGGCTTATACTTTCGCCTTTTTCGCAAACTTGATGGCAGATCCTGGGTATTTTCCGTGTTTGAATCACGTAGTAATGTGGTAACAAACTGAAGCAGTCAATAAAACCTGGTTTCGATCAATATTTTAGAGGATAACACCGGTTAGGTCTGGGTTAGGTCTGGGTTATGCCCGCATCTGGCTCATGATTTTGCTTTCTTCGCATACTTGTTGGCCAGATCTTGGGTTTTTTTCGAGTTTGAATCACGTAGTAATGTGGTAACACACTGAAGCAGTCAATTAAACCTGGTTTCGATCAATATTTTAGAGGATAACACCGGTTAGGTCTGGGTTAGGTCTGGGTTATGCCCGCATCTGGCTCATGATTTTGCCTTCATCGCATACTTGTTGGCCAGATCCTAGGTTTTTTCCGTGTTTGAATCACGTAGTAATGTGGTAACACACTGAAGCAGTCAATTAAACCTGGTTTCGATCAATATTTCAGAGGATAACACCGGTTAGGTCTGGGTTAGGTCTGGGAAATGCGCGCATCTGGCTTATTCTTTCGCCTTCTTCGCATACTTGTTGGCCAGATCCTGGACTTTTTCCTGTTTGAATCACGTAGTAATGTGGTAACATACTGAAGCAGTCAATAAAACCTGGTTTCGATCAATATTTTAGACGATAACACCGGTTAGGTCTGGGTAAGGTCTGGGATTTGCGCGCATCTGGCTTATCCTTACGCCTTTTTCGCAAACTTGTTGGCCAGATCCTGGGTTTTTTTCGTGTTTGAATCACGTAGGAATGTGGTAACACACTGAAGCAGTCAATTAAACCTGGTTTCTATCAATATTTTAGAGGATAACACCGGTTAGGTCTGGGTTAGGTCCGGGATATGCCCGCATCTGGCTCATGATTTTGCCTTCTTCGCATACTTGTTGGCCAGATCCTGGGTTTTTTTCGTGTTTGATTCACGTAGTAATGTGGTAACACACTGAAGCTGTCAATTAAACCTGGTTTCGATCAATATTTTAGAGGATAACACCGGTTAGGTCTGGGTTAGGTCTGGGTTATGCCCGCATCTGGCTCATGATTTTGCCTTCTTCGCATACTTGTTGGCCAGATCCTGGGATTTTTCCGTGTTTGAATCACGTAGAAATGTGGTAACACACTGAAGCTGTCAATTAAACCTGGTTTCGATCAATATTTTAGAGGATAACACCGGTTAGGTCTGGGTTAGGTCTGGGATATGCGCGCATCTGGCTTATACTTTCACCTTTTTCGCAAACTTGTTGGCCAGATCCTGGGTTTTTTCCGTGTTTGATCACGTAGTAATGTGGTAACACACTGAAGCAGTCAATAAAACCTGGTTTCGATCAATATTTTAGAGGATAACACCGGTTTGGTCTGGGTTAGGTCTGGGATATGCGCGCATCTGGCTTATACTTTCGCCTTTTTCGCAAACTTGTTGGCCAGATCCTGGGTATTTTTCGTGTTTGAATCACGTAGTAATGTGGTAACACACTGAAGCAGTCAATTAAACCTGGTTTCGATCAATATTTTAGAGGATAACACCGGTTAGGTCTGGGTTAGGTCTGGGATATGCGCGCATCTGGCTTATACTTTCACCTTTTTCGCAAACTTGTTGGCCAGATCCTGGGTTTTTTCCGTGTTTGATCACGTAGTAATGTGGTAACACACTGAAGCAGTCAATAAAACCTGGTTTCGATCAATATTTCAGAGGATAACACCGGTTAGGTCTGGGTTAGGTCTGGGATTTGCGCGCATCTGGCTTATACTTTCGCCTTTTTCGCAAACTTATTGGCCAGATCCTGGGTTTTTTCCGTGTTTGAATCACGTAGGAATGTGGTAACACACTGAAGCAGTCAATTAAACCTGGTTTCTATCAATATTTTAGAGGATAACACCGGTTAGGTCTGGGTTAGGTCCGGGATATGCCCGCATCTGGCTCATGATTTTGCCTTCTTCACATACTTGTTGGCCAGATCCTGGGTTTTTTTCGTGTTTGATTCACGTAGTAATGTGGTAACACACTGAAGCTGTCAATTAAACCTGGTTTCGATCAATATTTTAGAGGATAACACCGGTTAGGTCTGGGTTAGGTCTGGGTTATGCCCGCATCTGGCTCATGATTTTGCCTTCTTCGCATACTTGTTGGCCAGATCCTGGGATTTTTCCGTGTTTGAATCACGTAGAAATGTGGTAACACACTGAAGCTGTCAATTAAACCTGGTTTCGATCAATATTTTAGAGGATAACACCGGTTAGGTCTGGGTTAGGTCTGGGATATGCGCGCATCTGGCTTATACTTTCACCTTTTTCGCAAACTTGGCCAGATCCTGGGTTTTTTCCGTGTTTGATCACGTAGTAATGAGGTAACACACTGAAGCAGTCAATAAAACCTGGTTTCGATCAATATTTTAGAGGATAACACCGGTTTGGTCTGGGTTAGGTCTGGGATATGCGCGCATCTGGCTTATACTTTCGCCTTTTTCGCAAACTTGTTGGCCAGATCCTGGGTATTTTTCGTGTTTGAATCACGTAGTAATGTGGTAACACACTGAAGCAGTCAATTAAACCTGGTTTCGATCAATATTTCAGAGGATGACACCGGTTAGGTCTGGGTTAGGTCTGGGAAATGCGCGCATCTGGCTTATTCTTTCGCCTTCTTCGCATAATTCTTGGCCAGATCCTGGGTTTTTTTCGTGTTTGAATCACGTAGGAATGTGGTAACACACTGAAGCTGTCAATTAAACCTGGTTTCGATCAATATTTTAGAGGATAACACCGGTTAGGTCTGGGTTAGGTCCGGGATATGCCCGCATCTGGCTCATGATTTTGCCTTCTTCGCATACTTGCTGGCCAGATCCTGGGTTTTTTTCGTGTTTGAATCACGTAGTAATGTGGTAACACACTGAAGCTGTCAATTAAACCTGGTTTCGATCAATATTTTAGAGGATAACACCGGTTAGGTCTGGGTTAGGTCTGGGTTATGCCGTCATCTGGCTCATGATTTTGCCTTCATCGCATACTTGTTGGCCAGATCCTAGGTTTTTTCCGTGTTTGAATCACGTAGTAATGTGGTAACACACTGAAGCTGTCAATTAAACCTGGTTTCGATCAATATTTTAGAGGATAACACCGGTCAGGTCTGGGTTAGGTCTGGGAAATGCGCGGATCTGGCTTATTCTTTCGCCTTCTTCGCATACTTCTTGGCCAGATCCTGGGTTTTTTTCGTGTTTGAGTCACGTAGTAATGTGGTAACACACTGAGGCAGTCAATAAAACCTGGTTTCGATCTATACTTTAGAGGATAACACCGGTTAGGTCTGGGTTAGGTCTGGGATTTGCGCGCATCTGGCTTATACTTTCGCCTTTTTCGCAAACTTGTTGGCCAGATCCTGGGATTTTTTCGTGTTTGAATCACGTAGGAATGTGGTAACACACTGAAGCAGTCAATTAAACCTGGTTTCTATCAATATTTTAGAGGATAACACCGGTTAGGTCTGGGTTAGGTCCGGGATATGCCCGCATCTGGCTCATGATTTTGCCTTCTTCGCATACTTGTTGGCCAGATCCTGGGTTTTTTTCGTGTTTGATTCACGTAGTAATGTGGTAACACACTGAAGCTGTCAATTAAACCTGGTTTCGATCAATATTTTAGAGGATAACACCGGTTAGGTCTGGGTTAGGTCTGGGTTATGCCAGCATCTGGCTCATGATTTTGCCTTCTTCGCATACTTGTTGGCCAGATCCTGGGTTTTCTTCGTGTTTGAATCACGTAGTAATGTGGGAACACACTGAAGCTGTCAATTAAACCTGGTTTCGATCAATATTTTAGAGGATAACACCGGTTAGGTCTGGGTTAGGTCTGGGTTATGCCCGCATCTGGCTCATGATTTTGCCTTCTTCGCATACTTGTTGGCCAGATCCTGGGTTTTTTTCGTGTTTGAATCACGTAGTAATGTGGTCATACACTGAAGCAGTCAATAAAACCTAGTTTCGACCAATATTTTAGAGGATAACACCGGTTAGGTCTGGGTTAGGTCTGGGTTATGCCCGCATCTGGCTCATGATTTTGCCTTCTTCGCATACTTGTTGGCCAGATCCTGGGTTTTTTTCGTGTTTGAATCACGTAGTAATGTGGTAACACACTGAAGCTGTCAATTAAACCTGGTTTCGATCAATATTTTAGCGGATAACACCGGTTAGGTCTGGGTTAGGACTGGGAAATGCGCGCATCTGGCTTATTCTTTCGCCTTCTTCGTATACTTCTTGGCCAGATCCTGGGTTTTTTTCGTGTTTGAATCACGTAGGAATGTGGTAACACACTGAAGCAGTCAATTAAACCTGGTTTCGATCAATATTTTAGAGGATAACACCGGTTAGGTCTGGGTTAGGTCTCGAATTTGCGCGCATCTGGCTTATACTTTCGCCTTTTTCGCAAACTTGATGGCAGATCCTGGGTATTTTCCGTGTTTGAATCACGTAGTAATGTGGTAACAAACTGAAGCAGTCAATAAAACCTGGTTTCGATCAATATTTTAGAGGATAACACCGGTTAGGTCTGGGTTAGGTCTGGGTTATGCCCGCATCTGGCTCATGATTTTGCTTTCTTCGCATACTTGTTGGCCAGATCTTGGGTTTTTTTCGAGTTTGAATCACGTAGTAATGTGGTAACACACTGAAGCAGTCAATTAAACCTGGTTTCGATCAATATTTTAGAGGATAACACCGGTTAGGTCTGGGTTAGGTCTGGGTTATGCCCGCATCTGGCTCATGATTTTGCCTTCATCGCATACTTGTTGGCCAGATCCTAGGTTTTTTCCGTGTTTGAATCACGTAGTAATGTGGTAACACACTGAAGCAGTCAATTAAACCTGGTTTCGATCAATATTTCAGAGGATAACACCGGTTAGGTCTGGGTTAGGTCTGGGAAATGCGCGCATCTGGCTTATTCTTTCGCCTTCTTCGCATACTTGTTGGCCAGATCCTGGACTTTTTCCTGTTTGAATCACGTAGTAATGTGGTAACATACTGAAGCAGTCAATAAAACCTGGTTTCGATCAATATTTTAGACGATAACACCGGTTAGGTCTGGGTAAGGTCTGGGATTTGCGCGCATCTGGCTTATCCTTACGCCTTTTTCGCAAACTTGTTGGCCAGATCCTGGGTTTTTTTCGTGTTTGAATCACGTAGGAATGTGGTAACACACTGAAGCAGTCAATTAAACCTGGTTTCTATCAATATTTTAGAGGATAACACCGGTTAGGTCTGGGTTAGGTCCGGGATATGCCCGCATCTGGCTCATGATTTTGCCTTCTTCGCATACTTGTTGGCCAGATCCTGGGTTTTTTTCGTGTTTGATTCACGTAGTAATGTGGTAACACACTGAAGCTGTCAATTAAACCTGGTTTCGATCAATATTTTAGAGGATAACACCGGTTAGGTCTGGGTTAGGTCTGGGTTATGCCCGCATCTGGCTCATGATTTTGCCTTCTTCGCATACTTGTTGGCCAGATCCTGGGATTTTTCCGTGTTTGAATCACGTAGAAATGTGGTAACACACTGAAGCTGTCAATTAAACCTGGTTTCGATCAATATTTTAGAGGATAACACCGGTTAGGTCTGGGTTAGGTCTGGGATATGCGCGCATCTGGCTTATACTTTCACCTTTTTCGCAAACTTGTTGGCCAGATCCTGGGTTTTTTCCGTGTTTGATCACGTAGTAATGTGGTAACACACTGAAGCAGTCAATAAAACCTGGTTTCGATCAATATTTTAGAGGATAACACCGGTTTGGTCTGGGTTAGGTCTGGGATATGCGCGCATCTGGCTTATACTTTCGCCTTTTTCGCAAACTTGTTGGCCAGATCCTGGGTATTTTTCGTGTTTGAATCACGTAGTAATGTGGTAACACACTGAAGCAGTCAATTAAACCTGGTTTCGATCAATATTTTAGAGGATAACACCGGTTAGGTCTGGGTTAGGTCTGGGATATGCGCGCATCTGGCTTATACTTTCACCTTTTTCGCAAACTTGTTGGCCAGATCCTGGGTTTTTTCCGTGTTTGATCACGTAGTAATGTGGTAACACACTGAAGCAGTCAATAAAACCTGGTTTCGATCAATATTTCAGAGGATAACACCGGTTAGGTCTGGGTTAGGTCTGGGATTTGCGCGCATCTGGCTTATACTTTCGCCTTTTTCGCAAACTTATTGGCCAGATCCTGGGTTTTTTCCGTGTTTGAATCACGTAGGAATGTGGTAACACACTGAAGCAGTCAATTAAACCTGGTTTCTATCAATATTTTAGAGGATAACACCGGTTAGGTCTGGGTTAGGTCCGGGATATGCCCGCATCTGGCTCATGATTTTGCCTTCTTCACATACTTGTTGGCCAGATCCTGGGTTTTTTTCGTGTTTGATTCACGTAGTAATGTGGTAACACACTGAAGCTGTCAATTAAACCTGGTTTCGATCAATATTTTAGAGGATAACACCGGTTAGGTCTGGGTTAGGTCTGGGTTATGCCCGCATCTGGCTCATGATTTTGCCTTCTTCGCATACTTGTTGGCCAGATCCTGGGATTTTTCCGTGTTTGAATCACGTAGAAATGTGGTAACACACTGAAGCTGTCAATTAAACCTGGTTTCGATCAATATTTTAGAGGATAACACCGGTTAGGTCTGGGTTAGGTCTGGGATATGCGCGCATCTGGCTTATACTTTCACCTTTTTCGCAAACTTGGCCAGATCCTGGGTTTTTTCCGTGTTTGATCACGTAGTAATGAGGTAACACACTGAAGCAGTCAATAAAACCTGGTTTCGATCAATATTTTAGAGGATAACACCGGTTTGGTCTGGGTTAGGTCTGGGATATGCGCGCATCTGGCTTATACTTTCGCCTTTTTCGCAAACTTGTTGGCCAGATCCTGGGTATTTTTCGTGTTTGAATCACGTAGTAATGTGGTAACACACTGAAGCAGTCAATTAAACCTGGTTTCGATCAATATTTTAGAGGATAACACCGGTTAGGTCTGGGTTAGGTCTGGGATATGCGCGCATCTGGCTTATACTTTCACCTTTTTCGCAAACTTGTTGGCCAGATCCTGGGTTTTTTCCGTGTTTGATCACGTAGTAATGTGGTAACACACTGAAGCAGTCAATAAAACCTGGTTTCGATCAATATTTCAGAGGATAACACCGGTTAGGTCTGGGTTAGGTCTGGGATTTGCGCGCATCTGGCTTATACTTTCGCCTTTTTCGCAAACTTATTGGCCAGATCCTGGGTTTTTTTCGTGTTTGAATCACGTAGGAATGTGGTAACACACTGAAGCAGTCAATTAAACCTGGTTTCTATCAATATTTTAGAGGATAACACCGGTTTGGTCTGGGTTAGGTCCGGGATATGCCCGCATCTAGCTCATGATTTTGCCTTCTTCGCATACTTGTTGGCCAGATCCTGGGTTTTTTTCGTGTTTGAATCACGTAGTAATGTGGTAACACACTGAAGCTGTCAATTAAACCTGGTTTCGATCAATATTTTAGAGGATAACACCGGTTAGGTCTGGGTTAGGTCTGGGTTATGCCCGCATCTGGCTCATGATTTTGCCTTCTTCGCATACTTGTTGGCCAGATCCTGGGATTTTTCCGTGTTTGAATCACCTAGAAATGTGGTAACACACTGAAGCTGTCAATTAAACCTGGTTTCGATCAATATTTTAGAGGATAACACCGGTTAGGTCTGGGTTAGGTCTGGGATATGCGCGCATCTGGCTTATACTTTCACCTTTTTCGCAAACTTGTTGGCCAGATCCTGGGTGTTTTCCGTGTTTGAATCACGTAGTAATGTGGTAACACACTGAAGCAGTCAATAAAACCTGGTTTCGATCAATATTTTAGAGGATAACAGCGGTTAGGTCTGGGTTAGGTCTGGGTTATGCCCGCATCTGGCTCATGATTTTGCCTTCTTCGCATACTTGTTGGCCAGATCTTGGGCTTTTTTCGAGTTTGAATCACGTAGTAATGTGGTAACACACTGAAGCAGTCAATTAAACCTGGTTTCGATCAATATTTTAGAGGATAACACCGGTTAGGTCTGGGTTAGGTCTGGGTTATGCCCGCATCTGGCTCATGATTTTGCCTTCATCGCATACTTGTTGGCCAGATCCTGGGTTTTTTCCGTGTTTGAATCACGTAGTAATGTGGTAACACACTGAAGCAGTCAATTAAACCTGGTTTCGATCAATATTTCAGAGGATAACACCGGTTAGGTCTGGGTTAGGTCTGGGAAATGCGCGTCTGGCTTATTCTTTCGCCTTCTTCGCATAATTCTTGGCCAGATCCTGGGTTTTTTTCGTGTTTGAATCACGTAGGAATGTGGTAACACGCTGAAGCAGTCAATAAAACCTGGTTTCGATCAATATTTTAGAGGATAACAGTGGTTAGGTCTGGGTTAGGTCTGGGTTATGCCCGCATCTGGCTCATGATTTTGCGTTCATCGCATACTTGTTGGCCAGATCCTGGGTTTTTTCCGTGTTTGAATCACGTAGTAATGTGGTAACACACTGAAGCTGTCAATTAAACCTGGTTTCGATCAATATTTTAGAGGATAACACCGGTTAGGTCTGGGTTAGGACTGGGAAATGCGCGCATCTGGCTTATTCTTTCGCCTTCTTCGTATACTTCTTGGCCAGATCCTGGGTTTTTTTCGTGTTTGAATCACGTAGGAACGTGGTAACACACTGAAGCAGTCAATTAAACCTGGTTTCGATCAATATTTTAGAGGATAACACCGGTTAGGTCTGGGTTAGGTCTCGGATTTGCGCGCATCTGGCTTATACTTTCGCCTTTTTCGCAAACTTGATGGCAGATCCTGGGTATTTTCCGTGTTTGAATCACGTAGTAATGTGGTAACAAACTGAAGCAGTCAATAAAACCTGGTTTCGATCAATATTTTAGAGGATAACACCGGTTAGGTCTGGGTTAGGTCTCGGATTTGCGCGCATCTGGCTTATACTTTCGCCTTTTTCGCAAACTTGATGGCAGATCCTGGGTATTTTCCGTGTTTGAATCACGTAGTAATGTGGTAACAAACTGAAGCAGTCAATAAAACCTGGTTTCGATCAATATTTTAGAGGATAACATCGGTTAGGTCTGGGTTAGGTCTGGGATATGCGCGCATCTGGCTTATACTTTCACCTTTTTCGCAAACTTGTTGGCCAGATCCTGGGTGTTTTCCGTGTTTGAATCACGTAGTAATGTGGTAACACACTGAAGCAGTCAATAAAACCTGGTTTCGATCAATATTTTAGAGGATAACAGCGGTTAGGTCTGGGTTAGGTCTGGGTTATGCCCGCATCTGGCTCATGATTTTGCCTTCTTCGCATACTTGTTGTCCAGATCTTGGGCTTTTTTCGAGTTTGAATCACGTAGTAATGTGGTAACACACTGAAGCAGTCAATTAAACCTGGTTTCGATCAATATTTCAGAGGATAACACCGGTTAGGTCTGGGTTAGGTCTGGGAAATGCGCGCATCTGGCTTATTCTTTCGCCTTCTTCGCATAATTCTTGGCCAGATCCTGGGTTTTTTTCGTGTTTGAATCACGTAGGAATGTGGTAACACGCTGAAGCAGTCAATAAAACCTGGTTTCGATCAATATTTTAGAGGATAACAGTGGTTAGGTCTGGGTTAGGTCTGGGTTATGCCCGCATCTGGCTCATGATTTTGCGTTCATCGCATACTTGTTGGCCAGATCCTGGGTTTTTTCCGTGTTTGAATCACGTAGTAATGTGGTAACACACTGAAGCTGTCAATTAAACCTGGTTTCGATCAATATTTTAGAGGATAACACCGGTTAGGTCTGGGTTAGGACTGGGAAATGCGCGCATCTGGCTTATTCTTTCGCCTTCTTCGTATACTTCTTGGCCAGATCCTGGGTTTTTTTCGTGTTTGAATCACGTAGGAATGTGGTAACACACTGAAGCAGTCAATTAAACCTGGTTTCGATCAATATTTTAGAGGATAACACCGGTTAGGTCTGGGTTAGGTCTCGGATTTGCGCGCATCTGGCTTATACTTTCGCTTTTTTCGCAAACTTGATGGCAGATCCTGGGTATTTTCCGTGTTTGAATCACGTAGTAATGTGGTAACAAACTGAAGCAGTCAATAAAACCTGGTTTCGATCAATATTTTAGAGGATAACACCGGTTAGGTCTGGGTTAGGTCTGGGTTATGCCCGCATCTGGCTCATGATTTTGCTTTCTTCGCATACTTGTTGGCCAGATCTTGGGTTTTTTTCGAGTTTGAATCACGTAGTAATGTGGTAACACACTGAAGCAGTCAATTAAACCTGGTTTCGATCAATATTTTAGAGGATAACACCGGTTAGGTCTGGGTTAGGTCTGGGTTATGCCCGCATCTGGCTCATGATTTTGCCTTCTTCGCATACTTGTTGGCCAGATCCTGGGTTTTTTTCGTGTTTGAATCACGTAGTAATGTGGTAACACACTGAAGCAGTCAATTAAACCTGGTTTCGATCAATATTTCAGAGGATAACACCGGTTAGGTCTGGGTTAGGTCTGGGAAATGCGCGCATCTGGCTTATTCTTTCGCCTTCTTCGCATAATTCTTGGCCAGATCCTGGGTTTTTTTCGTGTTTGAATCACGTAGTAATGTGGTAACACACTGAAGCTGTCAATTAAACCTGGTTTCGATCAATATTTTAGAGGATAACACCGGTTAGGTCTGGGTTAGGACTGGGAAATGCGCGCATCTGGCTTATTCTTTCGCCTTCTTCGTATACTTCTTGGCCAGATCCTGGGTTTTTTTCGTGTTTGAATCACGTAGGAACGTGGTAACACACTGAAGCAGTCAATTAAACCTGGTTTCGATCAATATTTTAGAGGATAACACCGGTTAGGTCTGGGTTAGGTCTCGGATTTGCGCGCATCTGGCTTATACTTTCGCCTTTTTCGCAAACTTGATGGCAGATCCTGGGTATTTTCCGTGTTTGAATCACGTAGTAATGTGGTAACAAACTGAAGCAGTCAATAAAACCTGGTTTCGATCAATATTTTAGAGGATAACACCGGTTAGGTCTGGGTTAGGTCTCGGATTTGCGCGCATCTGGCTTATACTTTCGCCTTTTTCGCAAACTTATTGGCCAGATCCTGGGTTTTTTTCGTGTTTGAATCACGTAGGAATGTGGTAACACACTGAAGCAGTCAATTAAACCTGGTTTCGATCAATATTTTAGAGGATAACATCGGTTAGGTCTGGGTTAGGTCTGGGATATGCGCGCATCTGGCTTATACTTTCACCTTTTTCGCAAACTTGTTGGCCAGATCCTGGGTGTTTTCCGTGTTTGAATCACGTAGTAATGTGGTAACACACTGAAGCAGTCAATAAAACCTGGTTTCGATCAATATTTTAGAGGATAACAGCGGTTAGGTCTGGGTTAGGTCTGGGTTATGCCCGCATCTGGCTCATGATTTTGCCTTCTTCGCATACTTGTTGTCCAGATCTTGGGCTTTTTTCGAGTTTGAATCACGTAGTAATGTGGTAACACACTGAAGCAGTCAATTAAACCTGGTTTCGATCAATATTTTAGAGGATAACACCGGTTAGGTCTGGGTTAGGTCTGGGTTATGCCCGCATCTGGCTCATGATTTTGCCTTCATCGCATACTTGTTGGCCAGATCCTGGGTTTTTTCCGTGTTTGAATCACGTAGTAATGTGGTAACACACTGAAGCAGTCAATTAAACCTGGTTTCGATCAATATTTCAGAGGATAACACCGGTTAGGTCTGGGTTAGGTCTGGGAAATGCGCGCATCTGGCTTATTCTTTCGCCTTCTTCGCATAATTCTTGGCCAGATCCTGGGTTTTTTTCGTGTTTGAATCACGTAGGAATGTGGTAACACGCTGAAGCAGTCAATAAAACCTGGTTTCGATCAATATTTTAGAGGATAACAGTGGTTAGGTCTGGGTTAGGTCTGGGTTATGCCCGCATCTGGCTCATGATTTTGCGTTCATCGCATACTTGTTGGCCAGATCCTGGGTTTTTTCCGTGTTTGAATCACGTAGTAATGTGGTAACACACTGAAGCTGTCAATTAAACCTGGTTTCGATCAATATTTTAGAGGATAACACCGGTTAGGTCTGGGTTAGGACTGGGAAATGCGCGCATCTGGCTTATTCTTTCGCCTTCTTCGTATACTTCTTGGCCAGATCCTGGGTTTTTTTCGTGTTTGAATCACGTAGGAATGTGGTAACACACTGAAGCAGTCAATTAAACCTGGTTTCGATCAATATTTTAGAGGATAACACCGGTTAGGTCTGGGTTAGGTCTCGGATTTGCGCGCATCTGGCTTATACTTTCGCTTTTTTCGCAAACTTGATGGCAGATCCTGGGTATTTTCCGTGTTTGAATCACGTAGTAATGTGGTAACAAACTGAAGCAGTCAATAAAACCTGGTTTCGATCAATATTTTAGAGGATAACACCGGTTAGGTCTGGGTTAGGTCTGGGTTATGCCCGCATCTGGCTCATGATTTTGCTTTCTTCGCATACTTGTTGGCCAGATCTTGGGTTTTTTTCGAGTTTGAATCACGTAGTAATGTGGTAACACACTGAAGCAGTCAATTAAACCTGGTTTCGATCAATATTTTAGAGGATAACACCGGTTAGGTCTGGGTTAGGTCTGGGTTATGCCCGCATCTGGCTCATGATTTTGCCTTCATCGCATACTTGTTGGCCAGATCCTAGGTTTTTTCCGTGTTTGAATCACGTAGTAATGTGGTAACACACTGAAGCAGTCAATTAAACCTGGTTTCGATCAATATTTCAGAGGATAACACCGGTTAGGTCTGGGTTAGGTCTGGGAAATGCGCGCATCTGGCTTATTCTTTCGCCTTCTTCGCATAATTCTTGGCCAGATCCTGCGTTTTTTTCGTGTTTGAATCACGTAGTAATGTGGTAACACACTGAAGCTGTCAATTAAACCTGGTTTCGATCAATATTTTAGAGGATAACACCGGTTAGATCTGGGTTAGGTCTGGGTTATGCCCGCATCTGGCTCATGATTTTGCCTTCTTCGCATACTTGTTGGCCAGATCCTGGGTTTTTTCGTGTTTGAATCACGTAGGAATGTGGTAACACACTGAAGCAGTCAATTAAACCTGGTTTCTATCAATATTTTAGAGGATAACACTGGTTAGGTCTGGGTTAGGTCCGGGATATGCCCGCATCTGGCTCATGATTTTGCCTTCTTCGCATACTTGTTGGCCAGATCCTGGGTTTTTTCCGTGTTTGATCACGTAGTAATGTGGTAACACACTGAAGCAGTCAATAAAACCTGGTTTCGATCAATATTTGAGAGGATAACACCGGTTTGGTCTGGGTTAGGTCTGGGATATGCGCGCATCTGGCTTATACTTTCGCCTTTTTCGCAAACTTGTTGGCCAGATCCTGGGTATTTTTCGTGTTTGAATCACGTAGTAATGTGGTAACACACTGAAGCAGTCAATTAAACCTGGTTTCGATCAATATTTTAGAGGATAACACCGGTTAGGTCTGGGTTAGGTCTGGGATATGCGCGCATCTGGCTTATACTTTCACCTTTTTCGCAAACTTGTTGGCCAGATCCTGGGTTTTTTCCGTGTTTGATCACGTAGTAATGTGGTAACACACTGAAGCAGTCAATAAAACCTGGTTTCGATCAATATTTTAGAGGATAACACCGGTTAGGTCTGGGTTAGGTCTGGGATTTGCGCGCATCTGGCTTATACTTTCGCCTTTTTCGCAAACTTATTGGCCAGATCCTGGGTTTTTTTCGTGTTTGAATCACGTAGGAATGTGGTAACACACTGAAGCAGTCAATTAAACCTGGTTTCTATCAATATTTTAGAGGATAACACCGGTTTGGTCTGGGTTAGGTCCGGGATATGCCCGCATCTAGCTCATGATTTTGCCTTCTTCGCATACTTGTTGGCCAGATCCTGGGTTTTTTTCGTGTTTGAATCACGTAGTAATGTGGTAACACACTGAAGCTGTCAATTAAACCTGGTTTCGATCAATATTTTAGAGGATAACACCGGTTAGGTCTGGGTTAGGTCTGGGTTATGCCCGCATCTGGCTCATGATTTTGCCTTCTTCGCATACTTGTTGGCCAGATCCTGGGATTTTTCCGTGTTTGAATCACCTAGAAATGTGGTAACACACTGAAGCTGTCAATTAAACCTGGTTTCGATCAATATTTTAGAGGATAACACCGGTTAGGTCTGGGTTAGGTCTGGGATATGCGCGCATCTGGCTTATACTTTCACCTTTTTCGCAAACTTGTTGGCCAGATCCTGGGTGTTTTCCGTGTTTGAATCACGTAGTAATGTGGTAACACACTGAAGCAGTCAATAAAACCTGGTTTCGATCAATATTTTAGAGGATAACAGCGGTTAGGTCTGGGTTAGGTCTGGGTTATGCCCGCATCTGGCTCATGATTTTGCCTTCTTCGCATACTTGTTGGCCAGATCTTGGGCTTTTTTCGAGTTTGAATCACGTAGTAATGTGGTAACACACTGAAGCAGTCAATTAAACCTGGTTTCGATCAATATTTTAGAGGATAACACCGGTTAGGTCTGGGTTAGGTCTGGGTTATGCCCGCATTTGGCTCATGATTTTGCCTTCATCGCATACTTGTTGGCCAGATCCTGGGTTTTTTCCGTGTTTGAATCACGTAGTAATGTGGTAACACACTGAAGCAGTCAATTAAACCTGGTTTCGATCAATATTTCAGAGGATAACACCGGTTAGGTCTGGGTTAGGTCTGGGAAATGCGCGCATCTGGCTTATTCTTTCGCCTTCTTCGCATAATTCTTGGCCAGATCCTGGGTTTTTTTCGTGTTTGAATCACGTAGGAATGTGGTAACACACTGAAGCAGTCAATAAAACCTGGTTTCGATCAATATTTTAGAGGATAACAGCGGTTAGGTCTGGGTTAGGTCTGGGTTATGCCCGCATCTGGCTCATGATTTCGCCTTTTTCGCAAACTTGTTGGCCAGATCCTGGGTTTTTTTCGTGTTTGAATCACGTAGGAATGTGGTAACACACTGAAGCAGTCAATTAAACCTGGTTTCTATCAATATTTTAGAGGATAACACCGGTTTGGTCTGGGTTAGGTCCGGGATATGCCCGCATCTGGCTCATGATTTTGCCTTCTTCGCATACTTGTTGGCCAGATCCTGGGTTTTTTTCGTGTTTGAATCACGTAGTAATGTGGTAACACACTGAAGCTGTCAATTAAACCTGGTTTCGATCAATATTTTAGAGGTTAACACCGGTTAGGTCTGGGTTAGGTCTGGGAAATGCGCGGATCTGGCTTATTCTTTCGCCTTCTTCGCATACTTCTTGGCCAGATCCTGGGTTTTTTTCGTGTTTGAGTCACGTAGTAATGTGGTAACATACTGAAGCAGTCAATAAAACCTGGTTTCGATCAATATTTTAGAGGATAACACCGGTTAGGTCTGGGTTAGGTCTGGGATTTGCGCGCATCTGGCTTATACTTTCGCCTTTTTCGCAAACTTGTTGGCCAGATCCTGGGTTTTTTTCGTGTTTGAATCACGTAGGAATGTGGTAACACACTGAAGCAGTCAATTAAACCTGGTTTCTATCAATATTTTAGAGGATAACACCGGTTAGGTCTGGGTTAGGTCCGGGATATGCCCGCATCTGGCTCATGATTTTGCCTTCTTCGCATACTTGTTGGCCAGATCCTGGGTTTTTTTCGTGTTTGATTCACGTAGTAATGTGGTAACACACTGAAGCTGTCAATTAAACCTGGTTTCGATCAATATTTTAGAGGATAACAGCGGTTAGGTCTGGGTTAGGTCTGGGTTATGCCCGCATCTGGCTCATGATTTTGCCTTCATCGCATACTTGTTGGCCAGATCCTGGGTTTTTTCCGTGTTTGAATCACGTAGTAATGTGGTAACACACTGAAGCTGTCAATTAAACCTGGTTTCGATCAATATTTTGGAGGATAACACCGGTTAGATCTGGGTTAGGTCTGGGTTATGCCCGCATCTGGCTCATGATTTTGCCTTCTTCGCATACTTGTTGGCCAGATCTTGGGTTTTTTTCGAGTTTGAATCACGTAGTAATGTGGTAACACACTGAAGCAGTCAATTAAACCTGGTTTCGATCAATATTTTAGAGGATAACACCGGTTAGGTCTGGGTTAGGTCTGGGTTATGCCCGCATCTGGCTCATGATTTTGCCTTCATCGCATACTTGTTGGCCAGATCCTGGGTTTTTTCCGTGTTTGAATCACGTAGTAATGTGGTAACACACTGAAGCTGTCAATTAAACCTGGTTTCGATCAATATTTTAGAGGATAACACCGGTTAGGTCTGGGTTAGGTCTGGGATATGCGCGCATCTGGCTTATACTTTCACCTTTTTCGCAAACTTGTTGGCCAGATCCTGGGTGTTTTCCGTGTTTGAATCACGTAGTAATGTGGTAACACACTGAAGCAGTCAATAAAACCTGGTTTCGATCAATATTTTAGAGGATAACAGCGGTTAGGTCTGGGTTAGGTCTGGGTTATGCCCGCATCTGGCTCATGATTTTGCCTTCTTCGCATACTTGTTGTCCAGATCTTGGGCTTTTTTCGAGTTTGAATCACGTAGTAATGTGGTAACACACTGAAGCAGTCAATTAAACCTGGTTTCGATCAATATTTTAGAGGATAACACCGGTTAGGTCTGGGTTAGGTCTGGGTTATGCCCGCATCTGGCTCATGATTTTGCCTTCATCGCATACTTGTTGGCCAGATCCTGGGTTTTTTCCGTGTTTGAATCACGTAGTAATGTGGTAACACACTGAAGCAGTCAATTAAACCTGGTTTCGATCAATATTTCAGAGGATAACACCGGTTAGGTCTGGGTTAGGTCTGGGAAATGCGCGCATCTGGCTTATTCTTTCGCCTTCTTCGCATAATTCTTGGCCAGATCCTGGGTTTTTTTCGTGTTTGAATCACGTAGGAATGTGGTAACACGCTGAAGCAGTCAATAAAACCTGGTTTCGATCAATATTTTAGAGGATAACAGTGGTTAGGTCTGGGTTAGGTCTGGGTTATGCCCGCATCTGGCTCATGATTTTGCGTTCATCGCATACTTGTTGGCCAGATCCTGGGTTTTTTCCGTGTTTGAATCACGTAGTAATGTGGTAACACACTGAAGCTGTCAATTAAACCTGGTTTCGATCAATATTTTAGAGGATAACACCGGTTAGGTCTGGGTTAGGACTGGGAAATGCGCGCATCTGGCTTATTCTTTCGCCTTCTTCGTATACTTCTTGGCCAGATCCTGGGTTTTTTTCGTGTTTGAATCACGTAGGAATGTGGTAACACACTGAAGCAGTCAATTAAACCTGGTTTCGATCAATATTTTAGAGGATAACACCGGTTAGGTCTGGGTTAGGTCTCGGATTTGCGCGCATCTGGCTTATACTTTCGCCTTTTTCGCAAACTTGATGGCAGATCCTGGGTATTTTCCGTGTTTGAATCACGTAGTAATGTGGTAACAAACTGAAGCAGTCAATAAAACCTGGTTTCGATCAATATTTTAGAGGATAACACCGGTTAGGTCTGGGTTAGGTCTGGGTTATGCCCGCATCTGGCTCATGATTTTGCTTTCTTCGCATACTTGTTGGCCAGATCTTGGGTTTTTTTCGAGTTTGAATCACGTAGTAATGTGGTAACACACTGAAGCAGTCAATTAAACCTGGTTTCGATCAATATTTTAGAGGATAACACCGGTTAGGTCTGGGTTAGGTCTGGGTTATGCCCGCATCTGGCTCATGATTTTGCCTTCATCGCATACTTGTTGGCCAGATCCTAGGTTTTTTCCGTGTTTGAATCACGTAGTAATGTGGTAACACACTGAAGCAGTCAATTAAACCTGGTTTCGATCAATATTTCAGAGGATAACACCGGTTAGGTCTGGGTTAGGTCTGGGAAATGCGCGCATCTGGCTTATTCTTTCGCCTTCTTCGCATAATTCTTGGCCAGATCCTGCGTTTTTTTCGTGTTTGAATCACGTAGTAATGTGGTAACACACTGAAGCTGTCAATTAAACCTGGTTTCGATCAATATTTTAGAGGATAACACCGGTTAGATCTGGGTTAGGTCTGGGTTATGCCCGCATCTGGCTCATGATTTTGCCTTCTTCGCATACTTGTTGGCCAGATCCTGGGTTTTTTCGTGTTTGAATCACGTAGTAATGTGGTAACACACTGAAGCTGTCAATTAAACCTGGTTTCGATCAATATTTTAGAGGATAACACCGGTTAGGTCTGGGATAGGTCTGGGAAATGCGCGGATCTGGCTTATTCTTTAGCCTTCTTCGCATACTTCTTGGCCAGATCCTGGGTTTTTTTCGTGTTTGAGTCACGTAGTAATGTGGTAACATACTGAAGCAGTCAATAAAACCTGGTTTCGATCAATATTTTAGAGGATAACACCGGTTAGGTCTGGGTTAGGTCTGGGATTTGCGCGCATCTGGCTTATACTTTCGCCTTTTTCGCAAACTTGTTGGCCAGATCCTGGGTTTTTTTCGTGTTTGAATCACGTAGGAATGTGGTAACACACTGAAGCAGTCAATTAAACCTGGTTTCTATCAATATTTTAGAGGATAACACTGGTTAGGTCTGGGTTAGGTCCGGGATATGCCCGCATCTGGCTCATGATTTTGCCTTCTTCGCATACTTGTTGGCCAGATCCTGGGATTTTTCCGTGTTTGAATCACGTAGAAATGTGGTAACACACTGAAGCTGTCAATTAAACCTGGTTTCGATCAATATTTTAGAGGATAACACCGGTTAGGTCTGGGTTAGGTCTGGGATATGCGCGCATCTGGCTTATACTTTCACCTTTTTCGCAAACTTGTTGGCCAGATCCTGGGTTTTTTCCGTGTTTGATCACGTAGTAATGTGGTAACACACTGAAGCAGTCAATAATACCTGGTTTCGATCAATATTTTAGAGGATAACACCGGTTTGGTCTGGGTTAGGTCTGGGATATGCGCGCATCTGGCTTATACTTTCGCCTTTTTCGCAAACTTGTTGGCCAGATCCTGGGTATTTTTCGTGTTTGAATCACGTAGTAATGTGGTAACACACTGAAGCAGTCAATTAAACCTGGTTTCGATCAATATTTTAGAGGATAACACCGGTTAGGTCTGGGTTAGGTCTGGGATATGCGCGCATCTGGCTTATACTTTCACCTTTTTCGCAAACTTGTTGGCCAGATCCTGGGTTTTTTCCGTGTTTGATCACGTAGTAATGTGGTAACACACTGAAGCAGTCAATAAAACCTGGTTTCGATCAATATTTTAGAGGATAACACCGGTTAGGTCTGGGTTAGGTCTGGGATTTGCGCGCATCTGGCTTATACTTTCGCCTTTTTCGCAAACTTATTGGCCAGATCCTGGGTTTTTTTCGTGTTTGAATCACGTAGGAATGTGGTAACACACTGAAGCAGTCAATTAAACCTGGTTTCTATCAATATTTTAGAGGATAACACCGGTTTGGTCTGGGTTAGGTCCGGGATATGCCCGCATCTAGCTCATGATTTTGCCTTCTTCGCATACTTGTTGGCCAGATCCTGGGTTTTTTTCGTGTTTGAATCACGTAGTAATGTGGTAACACACTGAAGCTGTCAATTAAACCTGGTTTCGATCAATATTTTAGAGGATAACACCGGTTAGGTCTGGGTTAGGTCTGGGTTATGCCCGCATCTGGCTCATGATTTTGCCTTCTTCGCATACTTGTTGGCCAGATCCTGGGATTTTTCCGTGTTTGAATCACCTAGAAATGTGGTAACACACTGAAGCTGTCAATTAAACCTGGTTTCGATCAATATTTTAGAGGATAACACCGGTTAGGTCTGGGTTAGGTCTGGGATATGCGCGCATCTGGCTTATACTTTCACCTTTTTCGCAAACTTGTTGGCCAGATCCTGGGTGTTTTCCGTGTTTGAATCACGTAGTAATGTGGTAACACACTGAAGCAGTCAATAAAACCTGGTTTCGATCAATATTTTAGAGGATAACAGCGGTTAGGTCTGGGTTAGGTCTGGGTTATGCCCGCATCTGGCTCATGATTTTGCCTTCTTCGCATACTTGTTGGCCAGATCTTGGGCTTTTTTCGAGTTTGAATCACGTAGTAATGTGGTAACACACTGAAGCAGTCAATTAAACCTGGTTTCGATCAATATTTTAGAGGATAACACCGGTTAGGTCTGGGTTAGGTCTGGGTTATGCCCGCATCTGGCTCATGATTTTGCCTTCATCGCATACTTGTTGGCCAGATCCTGGGTTTTTTCCGTGTTTGAATCACGTAGTAATGTGGTAACACACTGAAGCAGTCAATTAAACCTGGTTTCGATCAATATTTCAGAGGATAACACCGGTTAGGTCTGGGTTAGGTCTGGGAAATGCGCGCATCTGGCTTATTCTTTCGCCTTCTTCGCATAATTCTTGGCCAGATCCTGGGTTTTTTTCGTGTTTGAATCACGTAGGAATGTGGTAACACACTGAAGCAGTCAATAAAACCTGGTTTCGATCAATATTTTAGAGGATAACAGCGGTTAGGTCTGGGTTAGGTCTGGGTTATGCCCGCATCTGGCTCATGATTTCGCCTTTTTCGCAAACTTGTTGGCCAGATCCTGGGTTTTTTTCGTGTTTGAATCACGTAGGAATGTGGTAACACACTGAAGCAGTCAATTAAACCTGGTTTCTATCAATATTTTAGAGGATAACACCGGTTTGGTCTGGGTTAGGTCCGGGATATGCCCGCATCTGGCTCATGATTTTGCCTTCTTCGCATACTTGTTGGCCAGATCCTGGGTTTTTTTCGTGTTTGAATCACGTAGTAATGTGGTAACACACTGAAGCTGTCAATTAAACCTGGTTTCGATCAATATTTTAGAGGTTAACACCGGTTAGGTCTGGGTTAGGTCTGGGAAATGCGCGGATCTGGCTTATTCTTTCGCCTTCTTCGCATACTTCTTGGCCAGATCCTGGGTTTTTTTCGTGTTTGAGTCACGTAGTAATGTGGTAACATACTGAAGCAGTCAATAAAACCTGGTTTCGATCAATATTTTAGAGGATAACACCGGTTAGGTCTGGGTTAGGTCTGGGATTTGCGCGCATCTGGCTTATACTTTCGCCTTTTTCGCAAACTTGTTGGCCAGATCCTGGGTTTTTTTCGTGTTTGAATCACGTAGGAATGTGGTAACACACTGAAGCAGTCAATTAAACCTGGTTTCTATCAATATTTTAGAGGATAACACCGGTTAGGTCTGGGTTAGGTCCGGGATATGCCCGCATCTGGCTCATGATTTTGCCTTCTTCGCATACTTGTTGGCCAGATCCTGGGTTTTTTTCGTGTTTGATTCACGTAGTAATGTGGTAACACACTGAAGCTGTCAATTAAACCTGGTTTCGATCAATATTTTAGAGGATAACAGCGGTTAGGTCTGGGTTAGGTCTGGGTTATGCCCGCATCTGGCTCATGATTTTGCCTTCATCGCATACTTGTTGGCCAGATCCTGGGTTTTTTCCGTGTTTGAATCACGTAGTAATGTGGTAACACACTGAAGCTGTCAATTAAACCTGGTTTCGATCAATATTTTGGAGGATAACACCGGTTAGATCTGGGTTAGGTCTGGGTTATGCCCGCATCTGGCTCATGATTTTGCCTCCTTCGCATACTTGTTGGCCAGATCTTGGGTTTTTTTCGAGTTTGAATCACGTAGTAATGTGGTAACACACTGAAGCAGTCAATTAAACCTGGTTTCGATCAATATTTTAGAGGATAACACCGGTTAGGTCTGGGTTAGGTCTGGGTTATGCCCGCATCTGGCTCATGATTTTGCCTTCATCGCATACTTGTTGGCCAGATCCTGGGTTTTTTCCGTGTTTGAATCACGTAGTAATGTGGTAACACACTGAAGCTGTCAATTAAACCTGGTTTCGATCAATATTTTAGAGGATAACACCGGTTAGGTCTGGGTTAGGTCTGGGATATGCGCGCATCTGGCTTATACTTTCACCTTTTTCGCAAACTTGTTGGCCAGATCCTGGGTTTTTTCCGTGTTTGAATCACGTAGTAATGTGGTAACACACTGAAGCTGTCAATTAAACCTGGTTTCGATCAATATTTTGGAGGATAACACCGGTTAGATCTGGGTTAGGTCTGGGTTATGCCCGCATCTGGCTCATGATTTTGCCTTCTTCGCATACTTGTTGGCCAGATCTTGGGTTTTTTTCGAGTTTGAATCACGTAGTAATGTGGTAACACACTGAAGCAGTCAATTAAACCTGGTTTCGATCAATATTTTAGAGGATAACACCGGTTAGGTCTGGGTTAGGTCTGGGTTATGCCCGCATCTGGCTCATGATTTTGCCTTCATCGCATACTTGTTGGCCAGATCCTGGGTTTTTTCCGTGTTTGAATCACGTAGTAATGTGGTAACACACTGAAGCTGTCAATTAAACCTGGTTTCGATCAATATTTTAGAGGATAACACCGGTTAGGTCTGGGTTAGGTCTGGGATATGCGCGCATCTGGCTTATACTTTCACCTTTTTCGCAAACTTGTTGGCCAGATCCTGGGTGTTTTCCGTGTTTGAATCACGTAGTAATGTGGTAACACACTGAAGCAGTCAATAAAACCTGGTTTCGATCAATATTTTAGAGGATAACAGCGGTTAGGTCTGGGTTAGGTCTGGGTTATGCCCGCATCTGGCTCATGATTTTGCCTTCTTCGCATACTTGTTGGCCAGATCTTGGGCTTTTTTCGAGTTTGAATCACGTAGTAATGTGGTAACACACTGAAGCAGTCAATTAAACCTGGTTTCGATCAATATTTTAGAGGATAACACCGGTTAGGTCTGGGTTAAGTCTGGGTTATGCCCGCATCTGGCTCATGATTTTGCCTTCATCGCATACTTGTTGGCCAGATCCTGGGTTTTTTCCGTGTTTGAATCACGTAGTAATGTGGTAACACACTGAAGCAGTCAATTAAACCTGGTTTCGATCAATATTTCAGAGGATAACACCGGTTAGGTCTGGGTTAGGTCTGGGAAATGCGCGCATCTGGCTTATTCTTTCGCCTTCTTCGCATAATTCTTGGCCAGATCCTGGGTTTTTTTCGTGTTTGAATCACGTAGGAATGTGGTAACACACTGAAGCAGTCAATAAAACCTGGTTTCGATCAATATTTTAGAGGATAACAGCGGTTAGGTCTGGGTTAGGTCTGGGTTATGCCCGCATCTGGCTCATGATTTTGCCTTCATCGCATACTTGTTGGCCAGATCCTGGGTTTTTTCCGTGTTTGAATCACGTAGTAATGTGGTAACACACTGAAGCTGTCAATTAAACCTGGTTTCGATCAATATTTTAGAGGATAACACCGGTTAGGTCTGGGTTAGGTCTGGGTTATGCCCGCATCTGGCTCATGATTTTGCCTTCTTCGCATACTTGTTGGCCAGATCCTGGGTTTTTTTCGTGTTTGAATCACGTAGTAATGTGGTACCACACTGAAGCAGTCAATTAAACCTGGTTTCGATCAATATTTTAGAGGATAACACCGGTTAGGTCTGGGTTAGGTCTGGGATATGCCCGCATCTGGCTCATGATTTTGCCTTCTTCGCATACTTGTTGGCCAGATCCTGGGTTTTTTTCGTGTTTGAATCACGTAGTAATGTGGTAACACACTGAAGCTGTCAATTAAACCTGGTTTCGATCAATATTTTAGAGGATACCACCGGTTAGGTCTGGGTTAGGTCTGGGATATGCGCGCATCTGGCTTATACTTTCACCTTTTTCGCAAACTTGTTGGCCAGATCCTGGGTTTATTCCGTGTTTGATCACGTAGTAATGTGGTAATACACTGAAGCAGTCAATAAAACCTGGTTTCGATCAATATTTTAGAGGATAACACCGGTTAGGTCTGGGTTAGGTCTGGGTTATGCCCGCATCTGGCACATGATTTTGCCTTCTTCGCATACTTGTTGGCCAGATCCTGGACTTTTTTCGTGTTTGAATCACGTAGTAATGTGGTGATACACTGAAGCAGTCAATTAAACCTGGTTTCGATCAATATTTTAGAGGATAACACCGGTTAGGTCTGGGTTAGGTCTGGGTTATGCCCGCATCTGGCTCATGATTTTGCCTTCTTCGCATACTTGCTGGCCAGATCCTGGGTTTTTTTCGTGTTTGAATCACGTAGTAATGTGGTAACACACTGAAGCTGTCAATTAAGCCTGGTTTCGATCAATATTTTAGAGGATAACACCGGTTAGGTCTGGGTTAGGTCTGGGATATGCCCGCATCTGGCTCATGATTTTGCCTTCTTCGCATACTTGCTGGCCAGATCCTGGGTTTTTTTCGTGTTTGAATCACGTAGTAATGTGGTAACACACTGAAGCTGTCAATTAAGCCTGGTTTCGATCAATATTTTAGAGGATAACACCGGTTAGGTCTGGGTTAGGTCTGGGAAATGCGTGCATCTGGCTTATTCTTTCGCCTTCTTCGTATAATTCTTGGCCAGATCCTGGGTCTTTTTCGTGTTTGAATCACGTAGGAATGTGGTAACACACTGAAGCAGTCAATTAAACCTGGTTTCGATCAATATTTTAGAGGATAACACCGGTTAGGTCTTGGTTAGGTCTGGGTTATGCCCGCATCTGGCTCATGATTTTGCCTTCTTCGCATACTTGCTGGCCAGATCCTCGGTTTTTTTCGTGTTTGAATCACGTAGTAATGTGGTAACACACTGAAGCTGTCAATTAAGCCTGGTTTCGATCAATATTTTAGAGGATAACACCGGTTAGGTCTGGGTTAGGTCTGGGATATGCCCGCATCTGGCTCATGATTTTGCCTTCTTCGCATACTTGTTGGCCAGAGCCTGGGTTTTTTTCGTGTTTGAATCACGTAGTAATGTGGTAACACACTGAAGCTGTCAATTAAACCTGGTTTCGATCAATATTTTAGAGGATAACACCGGTTAGGTCTGGGTTAGGTCTGGGTTATGCCCGCATCTGGCTCATGATTTTGCCTTCTTCGCATACTTGTTGGCCAGATCTTGGGTTTTTTTCGAGTTTGAATCACGTAGTAATGTGGTAACACACTGAAGCAGTCAATTAAACCTGGTTTCGATCAATATTTCAGAGGATAACACCGGTTAGGTCTGGGTTAGGTCTGGGAAATGCGCGCATCTGGCTTATTCTTTCGCCATCTTCGCATAATTCTCGGCCAGATCCTGGGTTTTTTTCGTGTTTGAATCACGTAGGAATGTGGTAACACACTGAAGCAGTCAATTAAACCTGGGTTCGATCAATATTTTAGAGGATAACACCGGTTAGGTCTGGGTTAGGTCCGGGATATGCCCGCATCTGGCTCATGATTTTGCCTTCTTCGCATACTTGCTGGCCAGATCCTGGGTTTTTTTCGTGTTTGAATCACGTAGTAATGTGGTAACACACTGAAGCTGTCAATTAAACATGGTTTCGATCAATATTTCAGAGGATGACACCGGTTAGGTCTGGGTTAGGTCTGGGAAATGCGCGCATCTGGCTTATTCTTTCGCCTTCTTCGCATAATTCTTGGCCAGATCCTGGGTTTTTTTCGTGTTTGAATCACGTAGGAATGTGGTAACACACTGAAGCAGTCAATTAAACCTGGTTTCGATCAATATTTTAGAGGATAACACCGGTTAGGTCTGGGTTAGGTCCGGGATATGCCCGCATCTGGCTCATGATTTTGCCTTCTTCGCATACTTGCTGGCCAGATCCTGGGTTTTTTTCGTGTTTGAATCACGTAGTAATGTGGTAACACACTGAAGCTGTCAATTAAACATGGTTTCGATCAATATTTTAGAGGATAACACCGGTTAGGTCTGGGTTAGGTCTGGGTTATGCCCGCATCTGGCTCATGATTTTGCCTTCTTCGCATACTTGTTGGCCAGATCCTGGGTTTTCTTCGTGTTTGAATCACGTAGTAATGTGGGAACACACTGAAGCTGTCAATTAAACCTGGTTTCGATCAATATTTCAGAGGATAACACCGGTTAGGTCTAGGTTAGGTCTGGGTTATGCCCGCATCTGGCTCATGATTTTGCCTTCTTCGCATACTTGTTGGCCAGATCCTGGGTTTTTTTCGTGTTTGAATCACGTAGTAATGTGGTCATACACTGAAGCAGTCAATAAAACCTAGTTTCGACCAATATTTTAGAGGATAACACCGGTTAGGTCTGGGTTAGGTCCGGGATATGCCCGCGTCTGGCTCATGATTTTGCCTTCTTCGCATACTTCTTGGCCAGATCCTGGGTTTTTTTCGTGATTGAATCACGTAGTAATGTGGTAACACACTGAAGCTGTCAATTAAACCAGGTTTCGGTCAATATTTTAGAGGATAACACCTGTTAGGTCTGGGTTAGGTCTGGGTTATGCCCGCATCTGGCTCATGATTTTGCCTTCTTCGCATACTTGTTGGCCAGATCTTGGGTTTTTTTCGAGTATGAATCACGTAGTAATGTGGTAACACACTGAAGCAGTCAATTAATCCTGGTTTCGATCAATATTTCTGAGGATAACACCGGTTAGGTCTGGGTAAGGTCTGGGAAATGCGCGCATCTGGCTTATTCTTTCGCCTTCTTCGCATAATTCTTGGCCAGATCCTGGGTTTTTTTCGTGTTTGAATCACGTAGGAATGTGGTAACACACTGAAGCAGTCAATTAAACCTGGTTTCGATCAATATTTTAGATGATAACACCGGTTAGGTCTGGGTTAGGTCCGGGATATGCCCGCATCTGGCTCATGATTTTGCCTTCTTCGCATACTTGCTGGCCAGATCCTGGGTTTTTTTCGTGTTTGAATCACGTAGTAATGTGGTAACACACTGAAGCTGTCAATTAAACCTGGTTTCGATCAATATTTTAGAGGATAACACCGGTTAGGTCTGGGTTAGGTCTGGGTTATGCCCGCATCTGGCTCATGATTTTGCCTTCTTCGCATACTTGTTGGCCAGATCCTGGGTTTTTTTCGAGTTTGAATCACGTAGTAATGTGGTAACACACTGAAGCTGTCAATTAAACCTGGTTTCGATCAATATTTTAGCGGATAACACCGGTTAGGTCTGGGTTAGGTCTGGGAAATGCGCGCATCTGGCTTATTCTTTCGCCTTCTTCGTATACATCTTGGCCAGATCCTGGGTTTTTTTCGTGTTTGAATCACGTAGGAATGTGGTAACACACTGAAGCAGTCAATTAAACCTGATTTCGATCAATATTTTAGAGGATAACACCGGTTAGGTCTGGGTTAGGTCTCGGATTTGCGCGCACCTGGCTTATACTTTCGCCTTTTTCGCAAACTTGATGGCAGATCCTGGGTATTTTCCGTGTTTGAATCACGTAGTAATGTGGTAACAAACTGAAGCAGTCAATAAAACCTGGTTTCGATCAATATTTTAGAGGATAACACCGGTTAGGTCTGGGTTAGGTCTGGGTTATGCCCGCATCTGGCTCATGATTTTGCTTTCTTCGCATACTTGTTGGCCAGATCTTGGGTTTTTTTCGAGTTTGAATCACGTAGTAATGTGGTAACACACTGAAGCAGTCAATTAAACCTGGTTTCGATCAATATTTTAGAGGATAACACCGGTTAGGTCTGGGTTAGGTCTGGGTTATGCCCGCATCTGGCTCATGATTTTGCCTTCATCGCATACTTGTTGGCCAGATCCTAGGTTTTTCCGTGTTTGAATCACGTAGTAATGTGGTAACACACTGAAGCAGTCAATTAAACCTGGTTTCGATCAATATTTCAGAGGATGACACCGGTTAGGTCTGGGTTAGGTCTGGGAAATGCGCGCATCTGGCTTATTCTTTCGCCTTCTTCGCATAATTCTTGGCCAGATCCTGGGTTTTTTTCGTGTTTGAATCACGTAGTAATGTGGTAACAAACTGAAGCAGTCAATAAAACCTGGTTTCGATCAATATTTTAGAGGATAACACCGGTTAGGTCTGGGTTAGGTCTGGGTTATGCCCGCATCTGGCTCATGATTTTGCTTTCTTCGCATACTTGTTGGCCAGATCTTGGGTTTTTTTCGAGTTTGAATCACGTAGTAATGTGGTAACACACTGAAGCAGTCAATTAAACCTGGTTTCGATCAATATTTTAGAGGATAACACCGGTTAGGTCTGGGTTAGGTCTGGGTTATGCCCGCATCTGGCTCATGATTTTGCCTTCATCGCATACTTGTTGGCCAGATCCTAGGTTTTTCCGTGTTTGAATCACGTAGTAATGTGGTAACACACTGAAGCAGTCAATTAAACCTGGTTTCGATCAATATTTCAGAGGATGACACCGGTTAGGTCTGGGTTAGGTCTGGGAAATGCGCGCATCTGGCTTATTCTTTCGCCTTCTTCGCATAATTCTTGGCCAGATCCTGGGTTTTTTTCGTGTTTGAATCACGTAGGAATGTGGTAACACACTGAAGCAGTCAATTAAACCTGGTTTCGATCAATATTTTAGAGGATAACACCGGTTAGGTCTGGGTTAGGTCCGGGATATGCCCGCATCTGGCTCATGATTTTGCCTTCTTCGCATACTTGCTGGCCAGATCCTGGGTTTTTTTCGTGTTTGAATCACGTAGTAATGTGGTAACACACTGAAGCTGTCAATTAAACCTGGTTTCGATCAATATTTTAGAGGATAACACCGGTTAGGTCTGGGTTAGGTCTGGGTTATGCCGTCATCTGGCTCATGATTTTGCCTTCATCGCATACTTGTTGGCCAGATCCTAGGTTTTTTCCGTGTTTGAATCACGTAGTAATGTGGTAACACACTGAAGCTGTCAATTAAACCTGGTTTCGATCAATATTTTAGAGGATAACACCGGTCAGGTCTGGGTTAGGTCTGGGAAATGCGCGGATCTGGCTTATTCTTTCGCCTTCTTCGCATACTTCTTGGCCAGATCCTGGGTTTTTTTCGTGTTTGAGTCACGTAGTAATGTGGTAACACACTGAAGCAGTCAATAAAACCTGGTTTCGATCAATACTTTAGAGGATAACACCGGTTAGGTCTGGGTTAGGTCTGGGATTTGCGCGCATCTGGCTTATACTTTCGCCTTTTTCGCAAACTTGTTGGCCAGATCCTGGGATTTTTTCGTGTTTGAATCACGTAGGAATGTGGTAACACACTGAAGCAGTCAATTAAACCTGGTTTCTATCAATATTTTAGAGGATAACACCGGTTAGGTCTGGGTTAGGTCCGGGATATGCCCGCATCTGGCTCATGATTTTGCCTTCTTCGCATACTTGTTGGCCAGATCCTGGGTTTTTTTCGTGTTTGATTCACGTAGTAATGTGGTAACACACTGAAGCTGTCAATTAAACCTGGTTTCGATCAATATTTTAGAGGATAACACCGGTTAGGTCTGGGTTAGGTCTGGGTTATGCCAGCATCTGGCTCATGATTTTGCCTTCTTCGCATACTTGTTGGCCAGATCCTGGGTTTTCTTCGTGTTTGAATCACGTAGTAATGTGGGAACACACTGAAGCTGTCAATTAAACCTGGTTTCGATCAATATTTTAGAGGATAACACCGGTTAGGTCTGGGTTAGGTCTGGGTTATGCCCGCATCTGGCTCATGATTTTGCCTTGTTCGCATACTTGTTGGCCAGATCCTGGGTTTTTTTCGTGTTTGAATCACGTAGTAATGTGGTCATACACTGAAGCAGTCAATAAAACCTAGTTTCGACCAATATTTTAGAGGATAACACCGTTTAGGTCTGGGTTAGGTCTGGGTTATGCCCGCATCTGGCTCATGATTTTGCCTTCTTCGCATACTTGTTGGCCAGATCCTGGGTTTTTTTCGTGTTTGAATCACGTAGTAATGTGGTACCACACTGAAGCAGTCAATTAAACCTGGTTTCGATCAATATTTTAGAGGATAACACCGGTTAGGTCTGGGTTAGGTCTGGGATATGCCCGCATCTGGCTCATGATTTTGCCTTCTTCGCATACTTGTTGGCCAGATCCTGGGTTTTTTTCGTGTTTGAGTCACGCAGTAATGTGGTAACACACTGAAGCTGTCAATTAAACCTGGTTTCGATCAATATTTTAGAGGATACCACCGGTTAGGTCTGGGTTAGGTCTGGGATATGCGCGCATCTGGCTTATACTTTCACCTTTTTCGCAAACTTGTTGGCCAGATCCTGGGTTTATTCCGTGTTTGATCACGTAGTAATGTGGTAATACACTGAAGCAGTCAATAAAACCTGGTTTCGATCAATATTTTAGAGGATAACACCGGTTAGGTCTGGGTTAGGTCTGGGTTATGCCCGCATCTGGCACATGATTTTGCCTTCTTCGCATACTTGTTGGCCAGATCCTGGACTTTTTTCGTGTTTGAATCACGTAGTAATGTGGTGATACACTGAAGCAGTCAATTAAACCTGGTTTCGATCAATATTTTAGAGGATAACACCGGTTAGGTCTGGGTTAGGTCTGGGATATGCCCGCATCTGGCTCATGATTTTGCCTTCCTCGCATACTTGTTGGCCAGATCCTGGGGTTTTTTCGTGTTTGAATCACGTAGTAATGTGGTAACACATTGAAGCAGTCAATTAAACCTGGTTTCGATGAATATTTTAGAGGATAACACCGGATAGGTCTGGGATAGGTCCGGGATATGCCCGCATCTGGCTCATGATTTTGCCTTTTTCGGATACTTGTTGGCCAGATCCTGGGTTTTTTCCGTGTTTGAATCACGTAGTAATGTGGTAACACACTGAAGCAGTCAATTAAACCTGGTTTCGATCAATATTTCAGAGGATAACACCGGTTACGTCTGGGTTACGTCTGGGATATGCGCGCATCTGGCTTATACTTTCGCCTTTTTCGCAAACTTGTTGGCTAGATCCTGGGTTTTTTTCCGGTTTGAATAACGCAGTAATGTGGTACCACACTGAAGCAGTCAATTAAACCTGGTTTCGATCAATATTTTAGAGGATATCGCCGGTTAGGTCTGGGTCAGGTCTGGGAAATGCGCGCATCTGGCTTATACTTTCGACTTTTTCGCAAACTTGTTGGCTAGATCCTGGGTTTTTTTCGGGTTTGAATAACGCAGTAATGTGGTAACACACTGAAGCAGTCAATTAGACCTGGTTTCGATCAATATTTCAGAGGATAACACCGGTTAGGTCTGGGTTAGGTCTGGGATATGCGCGCATCTGGCTTATACTTTCGCCTTTTTCGCAAACTTGTTGGCTAGATCCTGGGTTTTTTTCCGGTTTGAATCACGTAGTAATGTGGTAACATACTGAAGCTGTCAATTAAACCTGGTTTCGATCAATATTTCAGAGGATAACACCGGTTAGGTCTGGGTTAGGTCTGGGAAATGCGTGCATCTGGCTTATTCTTTCGCCTTCTTCGTATAATTCTTGGCCAGATCCTGGGTTTTTTTCGTGTTTGAATCACGTAGGAATGTGGTAACACACTGAAGCAGTCAATTAAACCTGGTTTCGATCAATATTTTAGAGGATAACACCGGTTAGGTCTGGGTTAGGTCTGGGTTATGCCCGCATCTGGCTCATGATTTTGCCTTCTTCGCATACTTGCTGGCCAGATCCTGGGTTTTTTTCGTGTTTGAATCACGTAGTAATGTGGTAACACACTGAAGCTGTCAATTAAGCCTGGTTTCGATCAATATTTTAGAGGATAACACCGGTTAGGTCTGGGTTAGGTCTGGGATATGCCCGCATCTGGCTCATGATTTTGCCTTCTTCGCATACTTGCTGGCCAGATCCTGGGTTTTTTTCGTGTTTGAATCACGTAGTAATGTGGTAACACACTGAAGCTGTCAATTAAGCCTGGTTTCGATCAATATTTTAGAGGATAACACCGGTTAGGTCTGGGTTAGGTCTGGGAAATGCGTGCATCTGGCTTATTCTTTCGCCTTCTTCGTATAATTCTTGGCCAGATCCTGGGTTTTTTTCGTGTTTGAATCACGTAGGAATGTGGTAACACACTGAAGCAGTCAATTAAACCTGGTTTCGATCAATATTTTAGAGGATAACACCGGTTAGGTCTGGGTTAGATCTGGGTTATGCCCGCATCTGGCTCATGATTTTGCCTTCTTCGCATACTTGCTGGCCAGATCCTCGGTTTTTTTCGTGTTTGAGTCACGTAGTAATGTGGTAACACACTGAAGCTGTCAATTAAGCCTGGTTTCGATCAATATTTTAGAGGATAACACCGGTTAGGTCTGGGTTAGGTCTGGGATATGCCCGCATCTGGCTCATGATTTTGCCTTCTTCGCATACTTGTTGGCCAGAGCCTGGGTTTTTTTCGTGTTTGAATCACGTAGTAATGTGGTAACACACTGAAGCTGTCAATTAAACCTGGTTTCGATCAATATTTTAGAGGATAACACCGGTTAGGTCTGGGTTAGGTCTGGGTTATGCCCGCATCTGGCTCATGATTTTGCCTTCTTCGCATACTTGTTGGCCAGATCTTGGGTTTTTTTCGAGTTTGAATCACGTAGTAATGTGGTAGCACACTGAAGCAGTCAATTAAACCTGGTTTCGATCAATATTTTAGAGGATAACACCGGTTAGGTCTGGGTTAGGTCTGGGTTATGCCCGCATCTGGCTCATGATTTTGCCTTCATCGCATACTTGTTGGCCAGATCCTGGGTTTTTTCCGTGTTTGAATCACGTAGTAATGTGGTAACACACTGAAGCAGTCAATTAAACCTGGTTTCGATCAATATTTCAGAGGATAACACCGGTTAGGTCTGGGTTATGTCTGGGAAATGCGCGCATCTGGCTTATTCTTTCGCCTTCTTCGCATAATTCTCGGCCAGATCCTGGGTTTTTTTCGTGTTTGAATCACGTAGGAATGTGGTAACACACTGAAGCAGTCAATTAAACCTGGTTTCGATCAATATTTTAGAGGATAACACCGGTTAGGTCTGGGTTAGGTCCGGGATATGCCCGCATCTGGCTCATGATTTTGCCTTCTTCGCATACTTGCTGGCCAGATCCTGGGTTTTTTTCGTGTTTGAATCACGTAGTAATGTGGTAACACACTGAAGCTGTCAATTAAACATGGTTTCGATCAATATTTCAGAGGATGACACCGGTTAGGTCTGGGTTAGGTCTGGGAAATGCGCGCATCTGGCTTATTCTTTCGCCTTCTTCGCATAATTCTTGGCCAGATCCTGGGTTTTTTTCGTGTTTGAATCACGTAGGAATGTGGTAACACACTGAAGCAGTCAATTAAACCTGGTTTCGATCAATATTTTAGAGGATAACACCGGTTAGGTCTGGGTTAGGTCCGGGATATGCCCGCATCTGGCTCATGATTTTGCCTTCTTCGCATACTTGCTGGCCAGATCCTGGGTTTTTTTCGTGTTTGAATCACGTAGTAATGTGGTAACACACTGAAGCTGTCAATTAAACATGGTTTCGATCAATATTTTAGAGGATAACACCGGTTAGGTCTGGGTTAGGTCTGGGTTATGCCCGCATCTGGCTCATGATTTTGCCTTCTTCGCATACTTGTTGGCCAGATCTTGGGTTTTTTTCGAGTTTGAATCACGTAGTAATGTGGTAACACACTGAAGCAGTCAATTAAACCTGGTTTCGATCAATATTTTAGAGGATAACACCGGTTAGGTCTGGGTTAGGTCTGGGTTATGCCCGCATCTGGCTCATGATTTTGCCTTCTTCGCATACTTGCTGGCCAGATCCTGGGTTTTTTCCGGTTTGAATCACGTAGTAATGTGGTAACATACTGAAGCTGTCAATTAAACCTGGTTTCGATCAATATTTCAGAGGATAACACCGGTTAGGTCTGGGTTAGGTCTGGGAAATGCGTGCATCTGGCTTATTCTTTCGCCTTCTTCGTATAATTCTTGGCCAGATCCTGGGTTTTTTTCGTGTTTGAATCACGTAGGAATGTGGTAACACACTGAAGCAGTCAATTAAACCTGGTTTCGATCAATATTTTAGAGGATAACACCGGTTAGGTCTGGGTTAGGTCTGGGTTATGCCCGCATCTGGCTCATGATTTTGCCTTCTTCGCATACTTGTTGGCCAGATCCTGGGTTTTCTTCGTGTTTGAATCACGTAGTAATGTGGGAACACACTGAAGCTGTCAATTAAACCTGGTTTCGATCAATATTTCAGAGGATAACACCGGTTAGGTCTGGGTTAGGTCTGGGTTATGCCCGCATCTGGCTCATGATTTTGCCTTCTTCGCATACTTGTTGGCCAGATCCTGGGTTTTTTTCGTGTTTGAATCACGTAGTAATGTGGTCATACACTGAAGCAGTCAATAAAACCTAGTTTCGACCAATATTTTAGAGGATAACACCGGTTAGGTCTGGGTTAGGTCCGGGATATGCCCGCGTCTGGCTCATGATTTTGCCTTCTTCGCATACTTCTTGGCCAGATCCTGGGTTTTTTTCGTGATTGAATCACGTAGTAATGTGGTAACACACTGAAGCTGTCAATTAAACCTGGTTTCGGTCAATATTTTAGAGGATAACACCTGTTAGGTCTGGGTTAGGTCTGGGTTATGCCCGCATCTGGCTCATGATTTTGCCTTCTTCGCATACTTGTTGGCCAGATCTTGGGTTTTTTTCGAGTATGAATCACGTAGTAATGTGGTAACACACTGAAGCAGTCAATTAATCCTGGTTTCGATCAATATTTCTGAGGATAACACCGGTTAGGTCTGGGTAAGGTCTGGGAAATGCGCGCATCTGGCTTATTCTTTCGCCTTCTTCGCATAATTCTTGGCCAGATCCTGGGTTTTTTTCGTGTTTGAATCACGTAGGAATGTGGTAACACACTGAAGCAGTCAATTAAACCTGGTTTCGATCAATATTTTAGATGATAACACCGGTTAGGTCTGGGTTAGGTCCGGGATATGCCCGCATCTGGCTCATGATTTTGCCTTCTTCGCATACTTGCTGGCCAGATCCTGGGTTTTTTTCGTGTTTGAATCACGTAGTAATGTGGTAACACACTGAAGCTGTCAATTAAACCTGGTTTCGATCAATATTTTAGAGGATAACACCGGTTAGGTCTGGGTTAGGTCTGGGTTATGCCCGCATCTGGCTCATGATTTTGCCTTCTTCGCATACTTGTTGGCCAGATCCTGGGTTTTTTTCGTGTTTGAATCACGTAGTAATGTGGTAACACACTGAAGCTGTCAATTAAACCTGGTTTCGATCAATATTTTAGCGGATAACACCGGTTAGGTCTGGGTTAGGTCTGGGAAATGCGCGCATCTGGCTTATTCTTTCGCCTTCTTCGTATACATCTTGGCCAGATCCTGGGTTTTTTTCGTGTTTGAATCACGTAGGAATGTGGTAACACACTGAAGCAGTCAATTAAACCTGATTTCGATCAATATTTTAGAGGATAACACCGGTTAGGTCTGGGTTAGGTCTCGGATTTGCGCGCACCTGGCTTATACTTTCGCCTTTTTCGCAAACTTGATGGCAGATCCTGGGTATTTTCCGTGTTTGAATCACGTAGTAATGTGGTAACAAACTGAAGCAGTCAATAAAACCTGGTTTCGATCAATATTTTAGAGGATAACACCGGTTAGGTCTGGGTTAGGTCTGGGTTATGCCCGCATCTGGCTCATGGTTTTGCTTTCTTCGCATACTTGTTGGCCAGATCTTGGGTTTTTTTCGAGTTTGAATCACGTAGTAATGTGGTAACACACTGAAGCAGTGAATTAAACCTGGTTTCGATCAATATTTTAGAGGATAACACCGGTTAGGTCTGGGTTAGGTCTGGGTTATGCCCACATCTGGCTCATGATTTTGCCTTCATCGCATACTTGTTGGCCAGATCCTAGGTTTTTCCGTGTTTGAATCACGTAGTAATGTGGTAACACACTGAAGCAGTCAATTAAACCTGGTTTCGATCAATATTTCAGAGGATGACACCGGTTAGGTCTGGGTTAGGTCTGGGAAATGCGCGCATCTGGCTTATTCTTTCGCCTTCTTCGCATAATTCTTGGCCAGATCCTGGGTTTTTTTCGTGTTTGAATCACGTAGTAATGTGGTAACAAACTGAAGCAGTCAATAAAACCTGGTTTCGATCAATATTTTAGAGGATAACACCGGTTAGGTCTGGGTTAGGTCTGGGTTATGCCCGCATCTGGCTCATGATTTTGCTTTCTTCGCATACTTGTTGGCCAGATCTTGGGTTTTTTTCGAGTTTGAATCACGTAGTAATGTGGTAACACACTGAAGCAGTCAATTAAACCTGGTTTCGATCAATATTTTAGAGGATAACACCGGTTAGGTCTGGGTTAGGTCTGGGTTATGCCCGCATCTGGCTCATGATTTTGCCTTCATCGCATACTTGTTGGCCAGATCCTAGGTTTTTCCGTGTTTGAATCACGTAGTAATGTGGTAACACACTGAAGCAGTCAATTAAACCTGGTTTCGATCAATATTTCAGAGGATGACACCGGTTAGGTCTGGGTTAGGTCTGGGAAATGCGCGCATCTGGCTTATTCTTTCGCCTTCTTCGCATAATTCTTGGCCAGATCCTGGGTTTTTTTCGTGTTTGAATCACGTAGGAATGTGGTAACACACTGAAGCAGTCAATTAAACCTGGTTTCGATCAATATTTTAGAGGATAACACCGGTTAGGTCTGGGTTAGGTCCGGGATATGCCCGCATCTGGCTCATGATTTTGCCTTCTTCGCATACTTGCTGGCCAGATCCTGGGTTTTTTTCGTGTTTGAATCACGTAGTAATGTGGTAACACACTGAAGCTGTCAATTAAACCTGGTTTCGATCAATATTTTAGAAGATAACACCGGTTAGGTCTGGGTTAGGTCTGGGTTATGCCGTCATCTGGCTCATGATTTTGCCTTCATCGCATACTTGTTGGCCAGATCCTAGGTTTTTTCCGTGTTTGAATCACGTAGTAATGTGGTAACACACTGAAGCTGTCAATTAAACCTGGTTTCGATCAATATTTTAGAGGATAACACCGGTCAGGTCTGGGTTAGGTCTGGGAAATGCGCGGATCTGGCTTATTCTTTCGCCTTCTTCGCATACTTCTTGGCCAGATCCTGGGTTTTTTTCGTGTTTGAGTCACGTAGTAATGTGGTAACACACTGAAGCAGTCAATAAAACCTGGTTTCGATCAATACTTTAGAGGATAACACCGGTTAGGTCTGGGTTAGGTCTGGGATTTGCGCGCATCTGGCTTATACTTTCGCCTTTTTCGCAAACTTGTTGGCCAGATCCTGGGATTTTTTCGTGTTTGAATCACGTAGGAATGTGGTAACACACTGAAGCAGTCAATTAAACCTGGTTTCTATCAATATTTTAGAGGATAACACCGGTTAGGTCTGGGTTAGGTCCGGGATATGCCCGCATCTGGCTCATGATTTTGCCTTCTTCGCATACTTGTTGGCCAGATCCTGGGTTTTTTTCGTGTTTGATTCACGTAGTAATGTGGTAACACACTGAAGCTGTCAATTAAACCTGGTTTCGATCAATATTTTAGAGGATAACACCGGTTAGGTCTGGGTTAGGTCTGGGTTATGCCAGCATCTGGCTCATGATTTTGCCTTCTTCGCATACTTGTTGGCCAGATCCTGGGTTTTCTTCGTGTTTGAATCACGTAGTAATGTGGGAACACACTGAAGCTGTCAATTAAACCTGGTTTCGATCAATATTTTAGAGGATAACACCGGTTAGGTCTGGGTTAGGTCTGGGTTATGCCCGCATCTGGCTCATGATTTTGCCTTCTTCGCATACTTGTTGGCCAGATCCTGGGTTTTTTTCGTGTTTGAATCACGTAGGAATGTGGTAACACACTGAAGCAGTCAATTAAACCTGGTTTCGATCAATATTTTAGAGGATAACACCGGTTAGGTCTGGGTTAGGTCTGGGTTATGCCCGCATCTGGCTCATGATTTTGCTTTCTTCGCATACTTGTTGGCCAGATCTTGGGTTTTTTTCGAGTTTGAATCACGTAGTAATGTGGTAACACACTGAAGCAGTCAATTAAACCTGGTTTCGATCAATATTTTAGAGGATAACACCGGTTAGGTCTGGGTTAGGTCTGGGTTATGCCCGCATCTGGCTCATGATTTTGCCTTCATCGCATACTTGTTGGCCAGCTCCTAGGTTTTTCCGTGTTTGAATCACGTAGTAATGTGGTAACACACTGAAGCAGTCAATTAAACCTGGTTTCGATCAATATTTCAGAGGATGACACCGGTTAGGTCTGGGTTAGGTCTGGGAAATGCGCGCATCTGGCTTATTCTTTCGCCTTCTTCGCATAATTCTTGGCCAGATCCTGGGTTTTTTTCGTGTTTGAATCACGTAGGAATGTGGTAACACACTGAAGCAGTCAATTAAACCTGGTTTCGATCAATATTTTAGAGGATAACACCGGTTAGGTCTGGGTTAGGTCCGGGATATGCCCGCATCTGGCTCATGATTTTGCCTTCTTCGCATACTTGCTGGCCAGATCCTGGGTTTTTTTCGTGTTTGAATCACGTAGTAATGTGGTAACACACTGAAGCTGTCAATTAAACCTGGTTTCGATCAATATTTTAGAGGATAACACCGGTTAGGTCTGGGTTAGGTCTGGGTTATGCCGTCATCTGGCTCATGATTTTGCCTTCATCGCATACTTGTTGGCCAGATCCTAGGTTTTTTCCGTGTTTGAATCACGTAGTAATGTGGTAACACACTGAAGCTGTCAATTAAACCTGGTTTCGATCAATATTTTAGAGGATAACACCGGTCAGGTCTGGGTTAGGTCTGGGAAATGCGCGGATCTGGCTTATTCTTTCGCCTTCTTCGCATACTTCTTGGCCAGATCCTGGGTTTTTTTCGTGTTTGAGTCACGTAGTAATGTGGTAACACACTGAAGCAGTCAATAAAACCTGGTTTCGATCAATACTTTAGAGGATAACACCGGTTAGGTCTGGGTTAGGTCTGGGATTTGCGCGCATCTGGCTTATACTTTCGCCTTTTTCGCAAACTTGTTGGCCAGATCCTGGGATTTTTTCGTGTTTGAATCACGTAGGAATGTGGTAACACACTGAAGCAGTCAATTAAACCTGGTTTCTATCAATATTTTAGAGGATAACACCGGTTAGGTCTGGGTTAGGTCCGGGATATGCCCGCATCTGGCTCATGATTTTGCCTTCTTCGCATACTTGTTGGCCAGATCCTGGGTTTTTTTCGTGTTTGATTCACGTAGTAATGTGGTAACACACTGAAGCTGTCAATTAAACCTGGTTTCGATCAATATTTTAGAGGATAACACCGGTTAGGTCTGGGTTAGGTCTGGGTTATGCCAGCATCTGGCTCATGATTTTGCCTTCTTCGCATACTTGTTGGCCAGATCCTGGGTTTTCTTCGTGTTTGAATCACGTAGTAATGTGGGAACACACTGAAGCAGTCAATTAAACCTGGTTTCGATCAATATTTTAGAGGATAACACCGGTTAGGTCTGGGTTAGGTCTGGGTTATGCCCGCATCTGGCTCATGATTTTGCCTTCTTCGCATACTTGTTGGCCAGATCCTGGGTTTTTTTCGTGTTTGAATCACGTAGTAATGTGGTCATACACTGAAGCAGTCAATAAAACCTAGTTTCGACCAATATTTTAGAGGATAACACCGTTTAGGTCTGGGTTAGGTCTGGGTTATGCCCGCATCTGGCTCATGATTTTGCCTTCTTCGCATACATGTTGGCCAGATCCTGGGTTTTTTTCGTGTTTGAATCACGTAGTAATGTGGTAACACACTGAAGCTGTCAATTAAACCTGGTTTCGATCAATATTTTAGCGGATAACACCGGTTAGGTCTGGGTTAGGACTGGGAAATGCGCGCATCTGGCTTATTCTTTCGCCTTCTTCGTATACTTCTTGGCCAGATCCTGGGTTTTTTTCGTGTTTGAATCACGTAGGAATGTGGTAACACACTGAAGCAGTCAATTAAACCTGGTTTCGATCAATATTTTAGAGGATAACACCGGTTAGGTCTGGGTTAGGTCTCGGATTTGCGCGCATCTGGCTTATACTTTCGCCTTTTTCGCAAACTTGATGGCAGATCCTGGGTATTTTCCGTGTTTGAATCACGTAGTAATGTGGTAACAAACTGAAGCAGTCAATAAAACCTGGTTTCGATCAATATTTTAGAGGATAACACCGGTTAGGTCTGGGTTAGGTCTGGGTTATGCCCGCATCTGGCTCATGATTTTGCTTTCTTCGCATACTTGTTGGCCAGATCTTGGGTTTTTTTCGAGTTTGAATCACGTAGTAATGTGGTAACACACTGAAGCAGTCAATTAAACCTGGTTTCGATCAATATTTTAGAGGATAACACCGGTTAGGTCTGGGTTAGGTCTGGGTTATGCCCGCATCTGGCTCATGATTTTGCCTTCATCGCATACTTGTTGGCCAGATCCTAGGTTTTTTCCGTGTTTGAATCACGTAGTAATGTGGTAACACACTGAAGCAGTCAATTAAACCTGGTTTCGATCAATATTTCAGAGGATAACACCGGTTAGGTCTGGGTTAGGTCTGGGAAATGCGCGCATCTGGCTTATTCTTTCGCCTTCTTCGCATAATTCTTGGCCAGATCCTGGGTTTTTTTCGTGTTTGAATCACGTAGGAATGTGGTAACACACTGAAGCAGTCAATTAAACCTGGTTTCGATCAATATTTTAGAGGATAACACCGGTTAGGTCTGGGTTAGGTCCGGGATATGCCCGCATCTGGCTCATGATTTTGCCTTCTTCGCATACTTGCTGGCCAGATCCTGCGTTTTTTTCGTGTTTGAATCACGTAGTAATGTGGTAACACACTGAAGCTGTCAATTAAACCTGGTTTCGATCAATATTTTAGAGGATAACACCGGTTAGATCTGGGTTAGGTCTGGGTTATGCCCGCATCTGGCTCATGATTTTGCCTTCTTCGCATACTTGTTGGCCAGATCCTGGGTTTTTTTCGTGTTTGAATCACGTAGTAATGTGGTAACACACTGAAGCTGTCAATTAAACCTGGTTTCGATCAATATTTTAGAGGATAACACCGGTTAGGTCTGGGTTAGGTCTGGGAAATGCGCGGATCTGGCTTATTCTTTCGCCTTCTTCGCATACTTCTTGGCCAGATCCTGGTTGTTTTTCGTGTTTGAGTCACGTAGTAATGTGGTAACATACTGAAGCAGTCAATAAAACCTGGTTTCGATCAATATTTTAGAGGATAACACCGGTTAGGTCTGGGTTAGCTCTGGGATTTGCGCGCATCTGGCTTATACTTTCGCCTTTTTCGCAAACTTGTTGGCCAGATCCTGGGTTTTTTTCGTGTTTGAATCGCGTAGGAATGTGGTAACACACTGAAGCAGTCAATTAAACCTGGTTTCTATCAATATTTTAGAGGATAACACCGGTTAGGTCTGGGTTAGGTCCGGGATATGCCCGCATCTGGCTCATGATTTTGCCTTCTTCGCATACTTGTTGGCCAGATCCTGGGTTTTTTTCGTGTTTGATTCACGTAGTAATGTGGTAACACACTGAAGCTGTCAATTAAACCTGGTTTCGATCAATATTTTAGAGGATAACACCGGTTAGGTCTGGGTTAGGTCTGGGTTATGCCCGCATCTGGCTCATGATTTTGCCTTCTTCGCATACTTGTTGGCCAGATCCTGGGATTTTTCCGTGTTTGAATCACGTAGAAATGTGGTAACACACTGAAGCTGTCAATTAAACCTGGTTTCGATCAATATTTTAGAGGATAACACCGGTTAGGTCTGGGTTAGGTCTGGGATATGCGCGCATCTGGCTTATACTTTCACCTTTTTCGCAAACTTGTTGGCCAGATCCTGGGTATTTTTCGTGTTTGAATCACGTAGTAATGTGGTAACACACTGAAGCAGTCAATTAAACCTGGTTTCGATCAATATTTTAGAGGATAACACCGGTTAGGTCTGGGTTAGGTCTGGGATATGCGCGCATCTGGCTTATACTTTCACCTTTTTCGCAAACTTGTTGGCCAGATCCTGGGTCTTTTCCGTGTTTGATCACGTAGTAATGTGGTAACACACTGAAGCAGTCAATAAAACCTGGTTTCGATCAATATTTCAGAGGATAACACCGGTTAGGTCTGGGTTAGGTCTGGGATTTGCGCGCATCTGGCTTATACTTTCGCCTTTTTCGCAAACTTATTGGCCAGATCCTGGGTTTTTTTCGTGTTTGAATCACGTAGGAATGTGGTAACACACTGAAGCAGTCAATAAAACCTGGTTTCGATCAATATTTCAGAGGATAACAGTGGTTAGGTCTGGGTTAGGTCTGGGTTATGCCCGCATCTGGCTCATGATTTTGCCTTCATCGCATACTTGTTGGCCAGATCCTGGGTTTTTTTCGTGTTTGAATCACGTAGGAATGTGGTAACACACTGAAGCAGTCAATTAAACCTGGTTTCGATCAATATTTTGAGGATAACACCGGTTAGGTCTGGGTTAGGTCTCGGATTTGCGCGCATCTGGCTTATACTTTCGCCTTTTTCGCAAACTTGATGGCAGATCCTGGGTATTTTCCGTGTTTGAATCACGTAGTAATGTGGTAACAAACTGAAGCAGTCAATAAAACCTGGTTTCGATCAATATTTTAGAGGATAACACCGGTTAGGTCTGGGTTAGGTCTGGGTTATGCCCGCATCTGGCTCATGATTTTGCTTTCTTCGCATACTTGTTGGCCAGATCTTGGGTTTTTTTCGAGTTTGAATCACGTAGTAATGTGGTAACACACTGAAGCAGTCAATTAAACCTGGTTTCGATCAATATTTTAGAGGATAACACCGGTTAGGTCTGGGTTAGGTCTGGGTTATGCCCGCATCTGGCTCATGATTTTGCCTTCATCGCATACTTGTTGGCCAGATCCTAGGTTTTTTCCGTGTTTGAATCACGTAGTAATGTGGTAACACACTGAAGCTGTCAATTAAACCTGGTTTCGATCAATATTTTAGAGGATAACACCGGTTAGGTCTGGGTTAGGTCTGGGTTATGCCCGCATCTGGCTCATGATTTTGCCTTCTTCGCATACTTGTTGGCCAGATCCTGGGATTTTTCCGTGTTTGAATCACGTAGAAATGTGGTAACACACTGAAGCTGTCAATTAAACCTGGTTTCGATCAATATTTTAGAGGATAACACCGGTTAGGTCTGGGTTAGGTCTGGGATATGCGCGCATCTGGCTTATACTTTCACCTTTTTCGCAAACTTGTTGGCCAGATCCTGGGTTTTTTCCGTGTTTGATCACGTAGTAATGTGGTAACACACTGAAGCGGTCAATAAAACCTGGTTTCGATCAATATTTTAGAGGATAACACCGGTTTGGTCTGGGTTAGGTCTGGGATATGCGCGCATCTGGCTTATACTTTCGCCTTTTTCGCAAACTTGTTGGCCAGATCCTGGGTATTTTTCGTGTTTGAATCACGTAGTAATGTGGTAACACACTGAAGCAGTCAATTAAACCTGGTTTCGATCAATATTTTAGAGGATAACACCGGTTAGGTCTGGGTTAGGTCTGGGATATGCGCGCATCTGGCTTATACTTTCACCTTTTTCGCAAACTTGTTGGCCAGATCCTGGGTCTTTTCCGTGTTTGATCACGTAGTAATGTGGTAACACACTGAAGCAGTCAATAAAACCTGGTTTCGATCAATATTTTAGAGGATAACACCGGTTAGGTCTGGGTTAGGTCTGGGATTTGCGCGCATCTGGCTTATACTTTCGCCTTTTTCGCAAACTTATTGGCCAGATCCTGGGTTTTTTTCGTGTTTGAATCACGTAGGAATGTGGTAACACACTGAAGCAGTCAATTAAACCTGGTTTCTATCAATATTTTAGAGGATAACACCGGTTTGGTCTGGGTTAGGTCCGGGATATGCCCGCATCTAGCTCATGATTTTGCCTTCTTCGCATACTTGTTGGCCAGATCCTGGGTTTTTTTCGTGTTTGAATCACGTAGTAATGTGGTAACACACTGAAGCTGTCAATTAAACCTGGTTTCGATCAATATTTTAGAGGATAACACCGGTTAGGTCTGGGTTAGGTCTGGGTTATGCCCGCATCTGGCTCATGATTTTGCCTTCTTCGCATACTTGTTGGCCAGATCCTGGGATTTTTCCGTGTTTGAATCACCTAGAAATGTGGTAACACACTGAAGCTGTCAATTAAACCTGGTTTCGATCAATATTTTAGAGGATAACACCGGTTAGGTCTGGGTTAGGTCTGGGATATGCGCGCATCTGGCTTATACTTTCACATTTTTCGCAAACTTGTTGGCCAGATCCTGGGTGTTTTCCGTGTTTGAATCACGTAGTAATGTGGTAACACACTGAAGCAGTCAATTAAACCTGGTTTCGATCAATATTTTAGAGGATAACACCGGTTAGGTCTGGGTTAGGTCTGGGTTATGCCCGCATCTGGCTCATGATTTTGCCTTCATCGCATACTTGTTGGCCAGATCCTGGGTTTTTTCCGTGTTTGAATCACGTAGTAATGTGGTAACACACTGAAGCAGTCAATTAAACCTGGTTTCGATCAATATTTCAAAGGATAACACCGGTTAGGTCTGGGTTAGGTCTGGGAAATGCGCGCATCTGGCTTATTCTTTCGCCTTCTTCGCATAATTCTTGGCCAGATCCTGGGTTTTTTTCGTGTTTGAATCACGTAGGAATGTGGTAACACACTGAAGCAGTCAATAAAACCTGGTTTCGATCAATATTTCAGAGGATAACAGTGGTTAGGTCTGGGTTAGGTCTGGGTTATGCCCGCATCTGGCTCATGATTTTGCCTTCATCGCATACTTGTTGGCCAGATCCTGGGTTTTTTTCGTGTTTGAATCACGTAGGAATGTGGTAACACACTGAAGCAGTCAATTAAACCTGGTTTCGATCAATATTTTGAGGATAACACCGGTTAGGTCTGGGTTAGGTCTCGGATTTGCGCGCATCTGGCTTATACTTTCGCCTTTTTCGCAAACTTGATGGCAGATCCTGGGTATTTTCCGTGTTTGAATCACGTAGTAATGTGGTAACAAACTGAAGCAGTCAATAAAACCTGGTTTCGATCAATATTTTAGAGGATAACACCGGTTAGGTCTGGGTTAGGTCTGGGTTATGCCCGCATCTGGCTCATGATTTTGCTTTCTTCGCATACTTGTTGGCCAGATCTTGGGTTTTTTTCGAGTTTGAATCACGTAGTAATGTGGTAACACACTGAAGCAGTCAATTAAACCTGGTTTCGATCAATATTTTAGAGGATAACACCGGTTAGGTCTGGGTTAGGTCTGGGTTATGCCCGCATCTGGCTCATGATTTTGCCTTCATCGCATACTTGTTGGCCAGATCCTAGGTTTTTTCCGTGTTTGAATCACGTAGTAATGTGGTAACACACTGAAGCAGTCAATTAAACCTGGTTTCGATCAATATTTCAGAGGATAACACCGGTTAGGTCTGGGTTAGGTCTGGGAAATGCGCGCATCTGGCTTATTCTTTCGCCTTCTTCGCATAATTCTTGGCCAGATCCTGGGTTTTTTTCGTGTTTGAATCACGTAGGAATGTGGTAACACACTGAAGCAGTCAATTAAACCTGGTTTCGATCAATATTTTAGAGGATAACACCGGTTAGGTCTGGGTTAGGTCCGGGATATGCCCGCATCTGGCTCATGATTTTGCCTTCTTCGCATACTTGCTGGCCAGATCCTGCGTTTTTTTCGTGTTTGAATCACGTAGTAATGTGGTAACACACTGAAGCTGTCAATTAAACCTGGTTTCGATCAATATTTTAGAGGATAACACCGGTTAGATCTGGGTTAGGTCTGGGTTATGCCCGCATCTGGCTCATGATTTTGCCTTCTTCGCATACTTGTTGGCCAGATCCTGGGTTTTTTCGTGTTTGAATCACGTAGTAATGTGGTAACACACTGAAGCTGTCAATTAAACCTGGTTTCGATCAATATTTTAGAGGATAACACCGGTTAGGTCTGGGTTAGGTCTGGGAAATGCGCGGATCTGGCTTATTCTTTCGCCTTCTTCGCATACTTCTTGGCCAGATCCTGGGTTTTTTTCGTGTTTGAGTCACGTAGTAATGTGGTAACATACTGAAGCAGTCAATAAAACCTGGTTTCGATCAATATTTTAGAGGATAACACCGGTTAGGTCTGGGTTAGGTCTGGGATTTGCGCGCATCTGGCTTATACTTTCGCCTTTTTCGCAAACTTGTTGGCCAGATCCTGGGTTTTTTTCGTGTTTGAATCACGTAGGAATGTGGTAACACACTGAAGCAGTCAATTAAACCTGGTTTCTATCAATATTTTAGAGGATAACACCGGTTAGGTCTGGGTTAGGTCCGGGATATGCCCGCATCTGGCTCATGATTTTGCCTTCTTCGCATACTTGTTGGCCAGATCCTGGGATTTTTCCGTGTTTGAATCACGTAGAAATGTGGTAACACACTGAAGCTGTCAATTAAACCTGGTTTCGATCAATATTTTAGAGGATAACACCGGTTAGGTCTGGGTTAGGTCTGGGATATGCGCGCATCTGGCTTATACTTTCACCTTTTTCGCAAACTTGTTGGCCAGATCCTGGGTGTTTTCCGTGTTTGAATCACGTAGTAATGTCGTAACACACTGAAGCAGTCAATAAAACCTGGTTTCGATCAATATTTTAGAGGATAACAGCGGTTAGGTCTGGGTTAGGTCTGGGTTATGCCCGCATCTGGCTCATGATTTTGCCTTCTTCGCATACTTGTTGGCCAGATCTTGGGCTTTTTTCGAGTTTGAATCACGTAGTAATGTGGTAACACACTGAAGCAGTCAATTAAACCTGGTTTCGATCAATATTTTAGAGGATAACACCGGTTAGGTCTGGGTTAGGTCTGGGATATGCGCGCATCTGGCTTATACTTTCACCTTTTTCGCAAACTTGTTGGCCAGATCCTGGGTTTTTTCCGTGTTTGATCACGTAGTAATGTGGTAACACACTGAAGCAGTCAATAAAACCTGGTTTCGATCAATATTTTAGAGGATAACACCGGTTAGGTCTGGGTTAGGTCTGGGATTTGCGCGCATCTGGCTTATACTTTCGCCTTTTTCGCAAACTTATTGGCCAGATCCTGGGCTTTTTCGTGTTTGAATCACGTAGGAATGTGGTAACACACTGAAGCAGTCAATTAAACCTGGTTTCTATCAATATTTTAGAGGATAACACCGGTTTGGTCTGGGTTAGGTCTGGGATATGCGCGCATCTGGCTTATACTTTCGCCTTTTTCGCAAACTTGTTGGCCAGATCCTGGGTATTTTTCGTGTTTGAATCACGTAGTAATGTGGTAACACACTGAAGCAGTCAATTAAACCTGGTTTCGATCAATATTTTAGAGGATAACACCGGTTAGGTCTGGGTTAGGTCTGGGATATGCGCGCATCTGGCTCATGATTTTGCCTTCTTCGCATACTTGTTGGCCAGATCTTGGGCTTTTTTCGTGTTTGAATCACGTAGTAATGTGGTAACACACTGAAGCTGTCAATTAAACCTGGTTTCGATCAATATTTTAGAGGATAACACCGGTTAGGTCTGGGTTAGGTCTGGGTTATGCCCGCATCTGGCTCATGATTTTGCCTTCTTCGCATACTTGTTGGCCAGATCCTGGGATTTTTCCGTGTTTGAATCACCTAGAAATGTGGTAACACACTGAAGCTGTCAATTAAACCTGGTTTCGATCAATATTTTAGAGGATAACACCGGTTAGGTCTGGGTTAGGTCTGGGATATGCGCGCATCTGGCTTATACTTTCACCTTTTTCGCAAACTTGTTGGCCAGATCCTGGGTGTTTTCCGTGTTTGAATCACGTAGTAATGTGGTAACACACTGAAGCAGTCAATAAAACCTGGTTTCGATCAATATTTTAGAGGATAACAGCGGTTAGGTCTGGGTTAGGTCTGGGTTATGCCCGCATCTGGCTCATGATTTTGCCTTCTTCGCATACTTGTTGGCCAGATCTTGGGCTTTTTTCGAGTTTGAATCACGTAGTAATGTGGTAACACACTGAAGCAGTCAATTAAACCTGGTTTCGATCAATATTTTAGAGGATAACACCGGTTAGGTCTTGGTTAGGTCTGGGTTATGCCCGCATCTGGCTCATGATTTTGCCTTCATCGCATACTTGTTGGCCAGATCCTGGGTTTTTTCCGTGTTTGAATCACGTAGTAATGTGGTAACACACTGAAGCAGTCAATTAAACCTGGTTCCGATCAATATTTCAGAGGATAACACCGGTTAGGTCTGGGTTAGGTCTGGGAAATGCGCGCATCTGGCTTATTCATTCGCCTTCTTCGCATAATTCTTGGCCAGATCCTGGGTTTTTTTCGTGTTTGAATCACGTAGGAATGTGGTAACACACTGAAGCAGTCAATAAAACCTGGTTTCGATCAATATTTCAGAGGATAACAGTGGTTAGGTCTGGGTTAGGTCTGGGTTATGCCCGCATCTGGCTCATGATTTTGCCTTCATCGCATACTTGTTGGCCAGATCCTGGGTTTTTTCCGTGTTTGAATCACGTAGTAATGTGGTAACACACTGAAGCTGTCAATTAAACCTGGTTTCGATCAATATTTTAGAGGATAACACCGGTTAGGTCTGGGTTAGGACTGGGAAATGCGCGCATCTGGCTTATTCTTTCGCCTTCTTCGTATACTTCTTGGCCAGATCCTGGGTTTTTTTCGTGTTTGAATCACGTAGGAATGTGGTAACACACTGAAGCAGTCAATTAAACCTGGTTTCGATCAATATTTTAGAGGATAACACCGGTTAGGTCTGGGTTAGGTCTCGGATTTGCGCGCATCTGGCTTATACTTTCGCCTTTTTCGCAAACTTGATGGCAGATCCTGGGTATTTTCCGTGTTTGAATCACGTAGTAATGTGGTAACAAACTGAAGCAGTCAATAAAACCTGGTTTCGATCAATATTTTAGAGGATAACACCGGTTAGGTCTGGGTTAGGTCTGGGTTATGCCCGCATCTGGCTCATGATTTTGCTTTCTTCGCATACTTGTTGGCCAGATCTTGGGTTTTTTTCGAGTTTGAATCACGTAGTAATGTGGTAACACACTGAAGCAGTCAATTAAACCTGGTTTCGATCAATATTTTAGAGGATAACACCGGTTAGGTCTGGGTTAGGTCTGGGTTATGCCCGCATCTGGCTCATGATTTTGCCTTGATCGCATACTTGTTGGCCAGATCCTAGGTTTTTTCCGTGTTTGAATCACGTAGTAATGTGGTAACACACTGAAGCAGTCAATTAAATCTGGTTTCGATCAATATTTCAGAGGATAACACCGGTTAGGTCTGGGTTAGGTCTGGGAAATGCGCGCATCTGGCTTATTCTTTCGCCTTCTTCGCATAATTCTTGGCCAGATCCTGGGTTTTTTTCGTGTTTGAATCACGTAGGAATGTGGTAACACACTGAAGCAGTCAATTAAACCTGGTTTCGATCAATATTTTAGAGGATAACACCGGTTAGGTCTGGGTTAGGTCCGGGATATGCCCGCATCTGGCTCATGATTTTGCCTTCTTCGCATACTTGCTGGCCAGATCCTGCGTTTTTTTCGTGTTTGAATCACGTAGTAATGTGGTAACACACTGAAGCTGTCAATTAAACCTGGTTTCGATCAATATTTTAGAGGATAACACCGGTTAGATCTGGGTTAGGTCTGGGTTATGCCCGCATCTGGCTCATGATTTTGCCTTCTTCGCATACTTGTTGGCCAGATCCTGGGTTTTTTCGTGTTTGAATCACGTAGTAATGTGGTAACACACTGAAGCTGTCAATTAAACCTGGTTTCGATCAATATTTTAGAGGATAACACCGGTTAGGTCTGGGTTAGGTCTGGGAAATGCGCGGATCTGGCTTATTCTTTCGCCTTCTTCGCATACTTCTTGGCCAGATCCTGGGTTTTTTTCGTGTTTGAGTCACGTAGTAATGTGGTAACATACTGAAGCAGTCAATAAAACCTGGTTTCGATCAATATTTTAGAGGATAACACCGGTTAGGTCTGGGTTAGGTCTGGGATTTGCGCGCATCTGGCTTATACTTTCGCCTTTTTCGCAAACTTGTTGGCCAGATCCTGGGTTTTTTTCGTGTTTGAATCACGTAGGAATGTGGTAACACACTGAAGCAGTCAATTAAACCTGGTTTCTATCAATATTTTAGAGGATAACACCGGTTAGGTCTGGGTTAGGTCCGGGATATGCCCGCATCTGGCTCATGATTTTGCCTTCTTCGCATACTTGTTGGCCAGATCCTGGGTTTTTTTCGTGTTTGATTCACGTAGTAATGTGGTAACACAGTGAAGCTGTCAATTAAACCTGGTTTCGATCAATATTTTAGAGGATAACACCGGTTAGGTCTGGGTTAGGTCTGGGTTATGCCCGCATCTGGCTCATGATTTTGCCTTCTTCGCATACTTGTTGGCCAGATCCTGGGATTTTTCCGTGTTTGATCACGTAGTAATGTGGTAACACACTGAAGCAGTCAATAAAACCTGGTTTCGATCAATATTTTAGAGGATAACACCGGTTAGGTCTGGGTTAGGTCTGGGATTTGCGCGCATCTGGCTTATACTTTCGCCTTTTTCGCAAACTTATTGGCCAGATCCTGGGTTTTTTTCGTGTTTGAATCACGTAGGAATGTGGTAACACACTGAAGCAGTCAATTAAACCTGGTTTCTATCAATATTTTAGAGGATAACACCGGTTTGGTCTGGGTTAGGTCTGGAATATGCGCGCATCTGGCTTATACTTTCGCCTTTTTCGCAAACTTGTTGGCCAGATCCTGGGTATTTTTCGTGTTTGAATCACGTAGTAATGTGGTAACACACTGAAGCAGTCAATTAAACCTGGTTTCGATCAATATTTTAGAGGATAACACCGGTTAGGTCTGGGTTAGGTCTGGGATATGCGCGCATCTGGCTCATGATTTTGCCTTCTTCGCATATTTGTTGGCCAGATCTTGGGCTTTTTTCGTGTTTGAATCACGTAGTAATGTGGTAACACACTGAAGCTGTCAATTAAACCTGGTTTCGATCAATATTTTAGAGGATAACACCGGTTAGGTCTGGGTTAGGTCTGGGTTATGCCCGCATCTGGCTCATGATTTTGCCTTCTTCGCATACTTGTTGGCCAGATCCTGGGATTTTTCCGTGTTTGAATCACCTAGAAATGTGGTAACACACTGAAGCTGTCAATTAAACCTGGTTTCGATCAATATTTTAGAGGATAACACGGGTTAGGTCTGGGTTAGGTCTGGGATATGCGCGCATCTGGCTTATACTTTCACCTTTTTCGCAAACTTGTTGGCCAGATCCTGGGTGTTTTCCGTGTTTGAATCACGTAGTAATGTCGTAACACACTGAAGCAGTCAATAAAACCTGGTTTCGATCAATATTTTAGAGGATAACAGCGGTTAGGTCTGGGTTAGGTCTGGGTTATGCCCGCATCTGGCTCATGATTTTGCCTTCTTCGCATACTTGTTGGCCAGATCTTGGGCTTTTTTCGAGTTTGAATCACGTAGTAATGTGGTAACACACTGAAGCAGTCAATTAAACCTGGTTTCGATCAATATTTTAGAGGATAACACCGGTTAGGTCTGGGTTAGGTCTGGGTTATGCCCGCATCTGGCTCATGATTTTGCCTTCATCGCATACTTGTTGGCCAGATCCTGGGTTTTTTCCGTGTTTGAATCACGTAGTAATGTGGTAACACACTGAAGCAGTCAATTAAACCTGGTTTCGATCAATATTTCAGAGGATAACACCGGTTAGGTCTGGGTTAGGTCTGGGAAATGCGCGCATCTGGCTTATTCTTTCGCCTTCTTCGCATAATTCTTGGCCAGATCCTGGGTTTTTTTCGTGTTTGAATCACGTAGGAATGTGGTAACACACTGAAGCAGTCAATAAAACCTGGTTTCGATCAATATTTTAGAGGATAACAGCGGTTAGGTCTGGGTTAGGTCTGGGTTATGCCCGCATCTGGCTCATGATTTTGCCTTCATCGCATACTTGTTGGCCAGATCCTGGGTTTTTTCCGTGTTTGAATCACGTAGTAATGTGGTAACACACTGAAGCTGTCAATTAAACCTGGTTTCGATCAATATTTTAGAGGATAACACCGGTTAGGTCTGGGTTAGGTCTGGGTTATGCCCGCATCTGGCTCATGATTTTGCCTTCTTCGCATACTTGTTGGCCAGATCTTGGGTTTTTTTCGAGTTTGAATCACGTAGTAATGTGGTAACACACTGAAGCAGTCAATTAAACCTGGTTTCGATCAATATTTTAGAGGATAACACCGGTTAGGTCTGGGTTAGGTCTGGGTTATGCCCGCATCTGGCTCATGATTTTGCCTTCATCGCATACTTGTTGGCCAGATCCTGGGTTTTTTCCGTGTTTGAATCACGTAGTAATGTGGTAACACACTGAAGCAGTCAATTAAACCTGGTTTCGATCAATATTTCAGAGGATAACACCGGTTAGGTCTGGGTTAGGTCTGGGAAATGCGTGCATCTGGCTTATTCTTTCGCCTTCTTCGTATAATTCTTGGCCAGATCCTGGGTTTTTTTCGTGTTTGAATCACGTAGGAATGTGGTAACACACTGAAGCAGTCAATTAAACCTGGTTTCGATCAATATTTTAGAGGATAACACCGGTTAGGTCTGGGTTAGGTCTGTGTTATGCCCGCATCTGGATCATGATTTTGCCTTCTTCGCATACTTGCTGGCCAGATCCTGGGTTTTTTTCGTGTTTGAATCACGTAGTAATGTGGTAACACACTGAAGCTGTCAATTAAGCCTGGTTTCGATCAATATTTTAGAGGATAACACCGGTTAGGTCTGGGTTAGGTCTGGGTTATGCCCGCATCTGGCTCATGATTTTGCCTTCTTCGCATACTTGTTGGCCAGATCCTGGGTTTTTTTCGTGTTTGAATCACGTAGTAATGTGGTAACACACTGAAGCTGTCAATTAAACCTGGTTTCGATCAATATTTTAGAGGATAACACCGGTTAGGTCTGGGTTAGGTCTGGGTTATGCCCGCATCTGGCTCATGATTTTGCCTTCTTCGCATACTTGTTGGCCAGATCCTGGGATTTTTCCGTGTTTGAATCACGTAGAAATGTGGTAACACACTGAAGCTGTCAATTAAACCTGGTTTCGATCAATATTTTAGAGGATAACACCGGTTAGGTCTGGGTTAGGTCTGGGATATGCGCGCATCTGGCTTATACTTTCACCTTTTTCGCAAACTTGTTGGCCAGATCCTGGGTTTTTTCCGTGTTTGATCACGTAGTAATGTGGTAACACACTGAAGCAGTCAATAAAACCTGGTTTCGATCAATATTTCAGAGGATAACAGTGGTTAGGTCTGGGTTAGGTCTGGGTTATGCCCGCATCTGGCTCATGATTTTGCCTTCATCGCATACTTGTTGGCCAGATCCTGGGTTTTTTCCGTGTTTGAATCACGTAGTAATGTGGTAACACACTGAAGCTGTCAATTAAACCTGGTTTCGATCAATATTTTAGAGGATAACACCGGTTAGGTCTGGGTTAGGACTGGGAAATGCGCGCATCTGGCTTATTCTTTCGCCTTCTGCGTATACTTCTTGGCCAGATCCTGGGTTTTTTTCGTGTTTGAATCACGTAGGAATGTGGTAACACACTGAAGCAGTCAATTAAACCTGGTTTCGATCAATATTTTAGAGGATAACACCGGTTAGGTCTGGGTTAGGTCTCGGATTTGCGCGCATCTGGCTTATACTTTCGCCTTTTTCGCAAACTTGATGGCAGATCCTGGGTATTTTCCGTGTTTGAATCACGTAGTAATGTGGTAACAAACTGAAGCAGTCAATAAAACCTGGTTTCGATCAATATTTTAGAGGATAACACCGGTTAGGTCTGGGTTAGGTCTGGGTTATGCCCGCATCTGGCTCATGATTTTGCTTTCTTCGCATACTTGTTGGCCAGATCTTGGGTTTTTTTCGAGTTTGAATCACGTAGTAATGTGGTAACACACTGAAGCAGTCAATTAAACCTGGTTTCGATCAATATTTTAGAGGATAACACCGGTTAGGTCTGGGTTAGGTCTGGGTTATGCCCGCATCTGGCTCATGATTTTGCCTTCATCGCATACTTGTTGGCCAGATCCTAGGTTTTTTCCGTGTTTGAATCACGTAGTAATGTGGTAACACACTGAAGCAGTCAATTAAACCTGGTTTCGATCAATATTTCAGAGGATAACACCGGTTAGGTCTGGGTTAGGTCTGGGAAATGCGCGCATCTGGCTTATTCTTTCGCCTTCTTCGCATAATTCTTGGCCAGATCCTGGGTTTTTTTCGTGTTTGAATCACGTAGGAATGTGGTAACACACTGAAGCAGTCAATTAAACCTGGTTTCGATCAATATTTTAGAGGATAACACCGGTTAGGTCTGGGTTAGGTCTGGGTTATGCCCGCATCTGGCTCATGATTTTGCCTTCTTCGCATACTTGTTGGCCAGATCTTGGGTTTTTTTCGAGTTTGAATCACGTAGTAATGTGGTAACACAGTGAAGCAGTCAATTAAACCTGGTTTCGATCAATATTTTAGAGGATAACACCGGTTAGGTCTGGGTTAGGTCTGGGTTATGCCCGCATCTGGCTCATGATTTTGCCTTCATCGCATACTTGTTGGCCAGATCCTGGGTTTTTTCCGTGTTTGAATCACGTAGTAATGTGGTAACACACTGAAGCAGTCAATTAAACCTGGTTTCGATCAATATTTCAGAGGATAACACCGGTTAGGTCTGGGTTAGGTCTGGGAAATGCGTGCATCTGGCTTATTCTTTCGCCTTCTTCGTATAATTCTTGGCCAGATCCTGGGTTTTTTTCGTGTTTGAATCACGTAGGAATGTGGTAACACACTGAAGCAGTCAATTAAACCTGGTTTCGATCAATATTTTAGAGGATAACACCGGTTAGGTCTGGGTTAGGTCTGTGTTATGCCCGCATCTGGCTCATGATTTTGCCTTCTTCGCATACTTGCTGGCCAGATCCTGGGTTTTTTTCGTGTTTGAATCACGTAGTAATGTGGTAACACACTGAAGCTGTCAATTAAGCCTGGTTTCGATCAATATTTTAGAGGATAACACCGGTTAGGTCTGGGTTAGGTCTGGGTTATGCCCGCATCTGGCTCATGATTTTGCCTTCTTCGCATACTTGTTGGCCAGATCCTGGGTTTTTTTCGTGTTTGAATCACGTAGTAATGTGGTAACACACTGAAGCTGTCAATTAAACCTGGTTTCGATCAATATTTTAGAGGATAACACCGGTTAGGTCTGGGTTAGGTCTGGGTTATGCCCGCATCTGGCTCATGATTTTGCCTTCATCGCATACTTGTTGGCCAGATCCTGGGTTTTTTCCGTGTTTGAATCACGTAGTAATGTGGTAACACACTGAAGCAGTCAATTAAACCTGGTTTCGATCAATATTTCAGAGGATAACACCGGTTAGGTCTGGGTTAGGTCTGGGAAATGCGTGCATCTGGCTTATTCTTTCGCCTTCTTCGTATAATTCTTGGCCAGATCCTGGGTTTTTTTCGTGTTTGAATCACGTAGGAATGTGGTAACACACTGAAGCAGTCAATTAAACCTGGTTTCGATCAATATTTTAGAGGATAACACCGGTTAGGTCTGGGTTAGGTCTGTGTTATGCCCGCATCTGGCTCATGATTTTGCCTTCTTCGCATACTTGCTGGCCAGATCCTGGGTTTTTTTCGTGTTTGAATCACGTAGTAATGTGGTAACACACTGAAGCTGTCAATTAAGCCTGGTTTCGATCAATATTTTAGAGGATAACACCGGTTAGGTCTGGGTTAGGTCTGGGTTATGCCCGCATCTGGCTCATGATTTTGCCTTCTTCGCATACTTGTTGGCCAGATCCTGGGTTTTTTTCGTGTTTGAATCACGTAGTAATGTGGTAACACACTGAAGCTGTCAATTAAACCTGGTTTCGATCAATATTTTAGAGGATAACACCGGTTAGGTCTGGGTTAGGTCTGGGTTATGCCCGCATCTGGCTCATGATTTTGCCTTCTTCGCATACTTGTTGGCCAGATCCTGGGATTTTTCCGTGTTTGAATCACGTAGAAATGTGGTAACACACTGAAGCTGTCAATTAAACCTGGTTTCGATCAATATTTTAGAGGATAACACCGGTTAGGTCTGGGTTAGGTCTGGGATATGCGCGCATCTGGCTTATACTTTCACCTTTTTCGCAAACTTGTTGGCCAGATCCTGGGTTTTTTCCGTGTTTGATCACGTAGTAATGTGGTAACACACTGAAGCAGTCAATAAAACCTGGTTTCGATCAATATTTTAGAGGATAACACCGTTTAGGTCTGGGTTAGGTCTGGGATATGCGCGCATCTGGCTTATACTTTCGCCTTTTTCGCAAACTTGTTGGCCAGATCCTGGGTATTTTTCGTGTTTGAATCACGTAGTAATGTGGTAACACACTGAAGCAGTCAATTAAACCTGGTTTCGATCAATATTTTAGAGGATAACACCGGTTAGGTCTGGGTTAGGTCTGGGATATGCGCGCATCTGGCTTATACTTTCACCTTTTTCGCAAACTTGTTGGCCAGATCCTGGGTTTTTTCCGTGTTTGATCACGTAGTAATGTGGTAACACACTGAAGCAGTCAATAAAACCTGGTTTCGATCAATATTTTAGAGGATAACACCGGTTAGGTCTGGGTTAGGTCTGGGATTTGCGCGCATCTGGCTTATACTTTCGCCTTTTTCGCAAACTTATTGGCCAGATCCTGGGTTTTTTTCGTGTTTGAATCACGTAGGAATGTGGTAACACACTGAAGCAGTCAATTAAACCTGGTTTCTATCAATATTTTAGAGGATAACACCGGTTTGGTCTGGGTTAGGTCTGGAATATGCGCGCATCTGGCTTATACTTTCGCCTTTTTCGCAAACTTGTTGGCCAGATCCTGGGTATTTTTCGTGTTTGAATCACGTAGTAATGTGGTAACACACTGAAGCAGTCAATTAAACCTGGTTTCGATCAATATTTTAGAGGATAACACCGGTTAGGTCTGGGTTAGGTCTGTGTTATGCCCGCATCTGGCTCATGATTTTGCCTTCTTCGCATACTTGCTGGCCAGATCCTGGGTTTTTTTCGTGTTTGAATCACGTAGTAATGTGGTAACACACTGAAGCTGTCAATTAAGCCTGGTTTCGATCAATATTTTAGAGGATAACACCGGTTAGGTCTGGGTTAGGTCTGGGATATGCGCGCATCTGGCTCATGATTTTGCCTTCTTCGCATATTTGTTGGCCAGATCTTGGGCTTTTTTCGAGTTTGAATCACGTAGTAATGTGGTAACACACTGAAGCAGTCAATTAAACCTGGTTTCGATCAATATTTTAGAGGATAACACCGGTTAGGTCTGGGTTAGGTCTGGGTTATGCCCGCATCTGGCTCATGATTTTGCCTTCATCGCATACTTGTTGGCCAGATCCTGGGTTTTTTCCGTGTTTGAATCACGTAGTAATGTGGTAACACACTGAAGCAGTCAATTAAACCTGGTTTCGATCAATATTTCAGAGGATAACACCGGTTAGGTCTGGGTTAGGTCTGGGAAATGCGCGCATCTGGCTTATTCTTTCGCCTTCTTCGCATAATTCTTGGCCAGATCCTGGGTTTTTTTCGTGTTTGAATCACGTTGGAATGTGGTAACACACTGAAGCAGTCAATAAAACCTGGTTTCGATCAATATTTTAGAGGATAACAGCGGTTAGGTCTGGGTTAGGTCTGGGTTATGCCCGCATCTGGCTCATGATTTTGCCTTCATCGCATACTTGTTGGCCAGATCCTGGGTTTTTTCCGTGTTTGAATCACGTAGTAATGTGGTAACACACTGAAGCTGTCAATTAAACCTGGTTTCGATCAATATTTTAGAGGATAACACCGGTTAGGTCTGGGTTAGGTCTGGGTTATGCCCGCATCTGGCTCATGATTTTGCCTTCTTCGCATACTTGTTGGCCAGATCTTGGGTTTTTTTCGAGTTTGAATCTCGTAGTAATGTGGTAACACACTGAAGCAGTCAATTAAACCTGGTTTCGATCAATATTTTAGAGGATAACACCGGTTAGGTCTGGGTTAGGTCTGGGTTATGCCCGCATCTGGCTCATGATTTTGCCTTCATCGCATACTTGTTGGCCAGATCCTGGGTTTTTTCCGTGTTTGAATCACGTAGTAATGTGGTAACACACTGAAGCAGTCAATTAAACCTGGTTTCGATCAATATTTCAGAGGATAACACCGGTTAGGTCTGGGTTAGGTCTGGGAAATGCGTGCATCTGGCTTATTCTTTCGCCTTCTTCGTATAATTCTTGGCCAGATCCTGGGTTTTTTTCGTGTTTGAATCACGTAGGAATGTGGTAACACACTGAAGCAGTCAATTAAACCTGGTTTCGATCAATATTTTAGAGGATAACACCGGTTAGGTCTGGGTTAGGTCTGTGTTATGCCCGCATCTGGCTCATGATTTTGCCTTCTTCGCATACTTGCTGGCCAGATCCTGGGTTTTTTTCGTGTTTGAATCACGTAGTAATGTGGTAACACACTGAAGCTGTCAATTAAGCCTGGTTTCGATCAATATTTTAGAGGATAACACCGGTTAGGTCTGGGTTAGGTCTGGGTTATGCCCGCATCTGGCTCATGATTTTGCCTTCTTCGCATACTTGTTGGCCAGATCCTGGGTTTTTTTCGTGTTTGAATCACGTAGTAATGTGGTAACACACTGAAGCTGTCAATTAAACCTGGTTTCGATCAATATTTTAGAGGATAACACCGGTTAGGTCTGGGTTAGGTCTGGGTTATGCCCGCATCTGGCTCATGATTTTGCCTTCTTCGCATACTTGTTGGCCAGATCCTGGGATTTTTCCGTGTTTGAATCACGTAGAAATGTGGTAACACACTGAAGCTGTCAATTAAACCTGGTTTCGATCAATATTTTAGAGGATAACACCGGTTAGGTCTGGGTTAGGTCTGAGATATGCGCGCATCTGGCTTATACTTTCACCTTTTTCGCAAACTTGTTGGCCAGATCCTGGGTTTTTTCCGTGTTTGATCACGTAGTAATGTGGTAACACACTGAAGCAGTCAATAAAACCTGGTTTCGATCAATATTTTAGAGGATAACACCGTTTAGGTCTGGGTTAGGTCTGGGATATGCGCGCATCTGGCTTATACTTTCGCCTTTTTCGCAAACTTGTTGGCCAGATCCTGGGTATTTTTCGTGTTTGAATCACGTAGTAATGTGGTAACACACTGAAGCAGTCAATTAAACCTGGTTTCGATCAATATTTTAGAGGATAACACCGGTTAGGTCTGGGTTAGGTCTGGGATATGCGCGCATCTGGCTTATACTTTCACCTTTTTCGCAAACTTGTTGGCCAGATCCTGGGTTTTTTCCGTGTTTGATCACGTAGTAATGTGGTAACACACTGAAGCAGTCAATAAAACCTGGTTTCGATCAATATTTTAGAGGATAACACCGGTTAGGTCTGGGTTAGGTCTGGGATTTGCGCGCATCTGGCTTATACTTTCGCCTTTTTCGCAAACTTATTGGCCAGATCCTGGGTTTTTTTCGTGTTTGAATCACGTAGGAATGTGGTAACACACTGAAGCAGTCAATTAAACCTGGTTTCTATCAATATTTTAGAGGATAACACCGGTTTGGTCTGGGTTAGGTCTGGAATATGCGCGCATCTGGCTTATACTTTCGCCTTTTTCGCAAACTTGTTGGCCAGATCCTGGGTATTTTTCGTGTTTGAATCACGTAGTAATGTGGTAACACACTGAAGCAGTCAATTAAACCTGGTTTCGATCAATATTTTAGAGGATAACACCGGTTAGGTCTGGGTTAGGTCTGGGATATGCGCGCATCTGGCTCATGATTTTGCCTTCTTCGCATATTTGTTGGCCAGATCTTGGGCTTTTTTCGTGTTTGAATCACGTAGTAATGTGGTAACACACTGAAGCTGTCAATTAAACCTGGTTTCGATCAATATTTTAGAGGATAACACCGGTTAGGTCTGGGTTAGGTCTGGGTTATGCCCGCATCTGGCTCATGATTTTGCCTTCTTCGCATACTTGTTGGCCAGATCCTGGGATTTTTCCGTGTTTGAATCACCTAGAAATGTGGTAACACACTGAAGCTGTCAATTAAACCTGGTTTCGATCAATATTTTAGAGGATAACACCGGTTAGGTCTGGGTTAGGTCTGGGATATGCGCGCATCTGGCTTATACTTTCACCTTTTTCGCAAACTTGTTGGCCAGATCCTGGGTTTTTTCCGTGTTTGATCACGTAGTAATGTGGTAACACACTGAAGCAGTCAATAAAACCTGGTTTCGATCAATATTTTAGAGGATAACACCGGTTAGGTCTGGGTTAGGTCTGGGATTTGCGCGCATCTGGCTTATACTTTCGCCTTTTTCGCAAACTTGTTGGTCAGATCCTGGGTTTTTTTCGTGTTTGAATCACGTAGGAATGTGGTAACACACTGAAGCAGTCAATTAAACCTGGTTTCTATCAATATTTTAGAGGATAACACCGGTTTGGTCTGGGTTAGGTCCGGGATATGCCCGCATCTGGCTCATGATTTTGCCTTCTTCGCATACTTGTTGGCCAGATCCTGGGGTTTTTTCGTGTTTGAATCACGTAGTAATGTGGTAACACACTGAAGCTGTCAATTAAACCTGGTTTCGATCAATATTTTAGAGGATAACACCGGTTAGGTCTGGGTTAGGTCTGGGAAATGCGCGGATCTGGCTTATTCTTTCGCCTTCTTCGCATACTTCTTGGCCAGATCCTGGGTTTTTTTCGTGTTTGAGTCACGTAGTAATGTGGTAACATACTGAAGCAGTCAATAAAACCTGGTTTCGATCAATATTTTAGAGGATAACACCGGTTAGGTCTGGGTTAGGTCTGGGATTTGCGCGCATCTGGCTTATACTTTCGCCTTTTTCGCAAACTTGTTGGCCAGATCCTGGGTTTTTTTCGTGTTTGAATCACGTAGGAATGTGGTAACACACTGAAGCAGTCAATTAAACCTGGTTTCTATCAATATTTTAGAGGATAACACCGGTTAGGTCTGGGTTAGGTCCGGGATATGCCCGCATCTGGCTCATGATTTTGCCTTCTTCGCATACTTGTTGGCCAGATCCTGGGTTTTTTTCGTGTTTGATTCACGTAGTAATGTGGTAACACACTGAAGCTGTCAATTAAACCTGGTTTCGATCAATATTTTAGAGGATAACAGCGGTTAGGTCTGGGTTAGGTCTGGGTTATGCCCGCATCTGGCTCATGATTTTGCCTTCATCGCATACTTGTTGACCAGATCCTGGGTTTTTTCCGTGTTTGAATCACGTAGTAATGTGGTAACACACTGAAGCTGTCAATTAAACCTGGTTTCGATCAATATTTTAGAGGATAACACCGGTTAGATCTGGGTTAGGTCTGGGTTATGCCCGCATCTGGCTCATGATTTTGCCTTCTTCGCATACTTGTTGGCCAGATCTTGGGTTTTTTTCGAGTTTGAATCACGTAGTAATGTGGTAACACACTGAAGCAGTCAATTAAACCCGGTTTCGATCAATATTTTAGAGGATAACACCGGTTAGGTCTGGGTTAGGACTGGGTTATGCCCGCATCTGGCTCATGATTTTGCCTTCTTCGCATACTTGTTGGCCAGATCCTGGGTTTTTTCCGTGTTTGAATCACGTAGTAATGTGGTAACACACTGAAGCAGTCAATAAAACCTGGTTTCGATCAATATTTTAGAGGATAACACCGTTTAGGTCTGGGTTAGGTCTGGGATATGCGCGCATCTGGCTTATACTTTCGCCTTTTTCGCAAACTTGTTGGCCAGATCCTGGGTATTTTTCGTGTTTGAATCACGTAGTAATGTGGTAACACACTGAAGCAGTCAATTAAACCTGGTTTCGATCAATATTTTAGAGGATAACACCGGTTAGGTCTGGGTTAGGTCTGGGATATGCGCGCATCTGGCTTATACTTTCACCTTTTTCGCAAACTTGTTGGCCAGATCCTGGGTTTTTTCCGTGTTTGATCACGTAGTAATGTGGTAACACACTGAAGCAGTCAATAAAACCTGGTTTCGATCAATATTTTAGAGGATAACACCGGTTAGGTCTGGGTTAGGTCTGGGATTTGCGCGCATCTGGCTTATACTTTCGCCTTTTTCGCAAACTTATTGGCCAGATCCTGGGTTTTTTTCGTGTTTGAATCACGTAGGAATGTGGTAACACACTGAAGCAGTCAATTAAACCTGGTTTCTATCAATATTTTAGAGGATAACACCGGTTTGGTCTGGGTTAGGTCTGGAATATGCGCGCATCTGGCTTATACTTTCGCCTTTTTCGCAAACTTGTTGGCCAGATCCTGGGTATTTTTCGTGTTTGAATCACGTAGTAATGTGGTAACACACTGAAGCAGTCAATTAAACCTGGTTTCGATCAATATTTTAGAGGATAACACCGGTTAGGTCTGGGTTAGGTCTGGGATATGCGCGCATCTGGCTCATGATTTTGCCTTCTTCGCATATTTGTTGGCCAGATCTTGGGCTTTTTTCGTGTTTGAATCACGTAGTAATGTGGTAACACACTGAAGCTGTCAATTAAACCTGGTTTCGATCAATATTTTAGAGGATAACACCGGTTAGGTCTGGGTTAGGTCTGGGTTATGCCCGCATCTGGCTCATGATTTTGCCTTCTTCGCATACTTGTTGGCCAGATCCTGGGATTTTTCCGTGTTTGAATCACCTAGAAATGTGGTAACACACTGAAGCTGTCAATTAAACCTGGTTTCGATCAATATTTTAGAGGATAACACCGGTTAGGTCTGGGTTAGGTCTGGGATATGCGCGCATCTGGCTTATACTTTCACCTTTTTCGCAAACTTGTTGGCCAGATCCTGGGTTTTTTCCGTGTTTGATCACGTAGTAATGTGGTAACACACTGAAGCAGTCAATAAAACCTGGTTTCGATCAATATTTTAGAGGATAACACCGGTTAGGTCTGGGTTAGGTCTGGGATTTGCGCGCATCTGGCTTATACTTTCGCCTTTTTCGCAAACTTGTTGGTCAGATCCTGGGTTTTTTTCGTGTTTGAATCACGTAGGAATGTGGTAACACACTGAAGCAGTCAATTAAACCTGGTTTCTATCAATATTTTAGAGGATAACACCGGTTTGGTCTGGGTTAGGTCCGGGATATGCCCGCATCTGGCTCATGATTTTGCCTTCTTCGCATACTTGTTGGCCAGATCCTGGGGTTTTTTCGTGTTTGAATCACGTAGTAATGTGGTAACACACTGAAGCTGTCAATTAAACCTGGTTTCGATCAATATTTTAGAGGATAACACCGGTTAGGTCTGGGTTAGGTCTGGGAAATGCGCGGATCTGGCTTATTCTTTCGCCTTCTTCGCATACTTCTTGGCCAGATCCTGGGTTTTTTTCGTGTTTGAGTCACGTAGTAATGTGGTAACATACTGAAGCAGTCAATAAAACCTGGTTTCGATCAATATTTTAGAGGATAACACCGGTTAGGTCTGGGTTAGGTCTGGGATTTGCGCGCATCTGGCTTATACTTTCGCCTTTTTCGCAAACTTGTTGGCCAGATCCTGGGTTTTTTTCGTGTTTGAATCACGTAGGAATGTGGTAACACACTGAAGCAGTCAATTAAACCTGGTTTCTATCAATATTTTAGAGGATAACACCGGTTAGGTCTGGGTTAGGTCCGGGATATGCCCGCATCTGGCTCATGATTTTGCCTTCTTCGCATACTTGTTGGCCAGATCCTGGGTTTTTTTCGTGTTTGATTCACGTAGTAATGTGGTAACACACTGAAGCTGTCAATTAAACCTGGTTTCGATCAATATTTTAGAGGATAACAGCGGTTAGGTCTGGGTTAGGTCTGGGTTATGCCCGCATCTGGCTCATGATTTTGCCTTCATCGCATACTTGTTGACCAGATCCTGGGTTTTTTCCGTGTTTGAATCACGTAGTAATGTGGTAACACACTGAAGCTGTCAATTAAACCTGGTTTCGATCAATATTTTAGAGGATAACACCGGTTAGATCTGGGTTAGGTCTGGGTTATGCCCGCATCTGGCTCATGATTTTGCCTTCTTCGCATACTTGTTGGCCAGATCTTGGGTTTTTTTCGAGTTTGAATCACGTAGTAATGTGGTAACACACTGAAGCAGTCAATTAAACCCGGTTTCGATCAATATTTTAGAGGATAACACCGGTTAGGTCTGGGTTAGGACTGGGTTATGCCCGCATCTGGCTCATGATTTTGCCTTCTTCGCATACTTGTTGGCCAGATCCTGGGTTTTTTCCGTGTTTGAATCACGTAGTAATGTGGTAACACACTGAAGCAGTCAATTAAACCTGGTTTCGATCAATATTTCAGAGGATAACACCGGTTAGGTCTGGGTTAGGTCTGGGTTATGCCCGCATCTGGCTCATGATTTTGCCTTCTTCGCATACTTGTTGGCCAGATCCTGGGATTTTTCCGTGTTTGAATCACCTAGAAATGTGGTAACACACTGAAGCTGTCAATTAAACCTGGTTTCGATCAATATTTTAGAGGATAACACCGGTTAGGTCTGGGTTAGGTCTGGGATATGCGCGCATCTGGCTTATACTTTCACCTTTTTCGCAAACTTGTTGGCCAGATCCTGGGTGTTTTCCGTGTTTGAATCACGTAGTAATGTGGTAACACACTGAAGCAGTCAATAAAACCTGGTTTCGATCAATATTTTAGAGGATAACAGCGGTTAGGTCTGGGTTAGGTCTGGGTTATGCCCGCATCTGGCTCATGATTTTGCCTTCTTCGCATACTTGTTGGCCAGATCTTGGGCTTTTTTCGAGTTTGAATCACGTAGTAATGTGGTAACACACTGAAGCAGTCAATTAAACCTGGTTTCGATCAATATTTTAGAGGATAACACCGGTTAGGTCTGGGTTAGGTCTGGGTTATGCCCGCATCTGGCTCATGATTTTGCCTTCATCGCATACTTGTTGGCCAGATCCTGGGTTTTTTCCGTGTTTGAATCACGTAGTAATGTGGTAACACACTGAAGCAGTCAATTAAACCTGGTTTCGATCAATATTTCAGAGGATAACACCGGTTAGGTCTGGGTTAGGTCTGGGAAATGCGCGCATCTGGCTTATTCTTTCGCCTTCTTCGCATAATTCTTGGCCAGATCCTGGGTTTTTTTCGTGTTTGAATCACGTAGGAATGTGGTAACACACTGAAGCAGTCAATAAAACCTGGTTTCGATCAATATTTTAGAGGATAACAGCGGTTAGGTCTGGGTTAGGTCTGGGTTATGCCCGCATCTGGCTCATGATTTTGCCTTCATCGCATACTTGTTGGCCAGATCCTGGGTTTTTTCCGTGTTTGAATCACGTAGTAATGTGGTAACACACTGAAGCAGTCAATAAAACCTGGTTTCGATCAATATTTTAGAGGATAACAGCGGTTAGGTCTGGGTTAGGTCTGGGTTATGCCCGCATCTGGCTCATGATTTTGCCTTCTTCGCATACTTGTTGGCCAGATCCTGGGATTTTTCCGTGTTTGAATCACGTAGAAATGTGGTAACACACTGAAGCTGTCAATTAAACCTGGTTTCGATCAATATTTTAGAGGATAACACCGGTTAGGTCTGGGTTAGGTATGGGATATGCGCGCATCTGGCTTATACTTTCACCTTTTTCGCAAACTTGTTGGCCAGATCCTGGGTTTTTTCCGTGTTTGATCACGTAGTAATGTGGTAACACACTGAAGCAGTCAATAAAACCTGGTTTCGATCAATATTTTAGAGGATAACACCGGTTAGGTCTGGGTTAGGTCTGGGATATGCGCGCATCTGGCTTATACTTTCGCCTTTTTCGCAAACTTGTTGGCCAGATCCTGGGTATTTTTCGTGTTTGAATCACGTAGTAATGTGGTAACACACTGAAGCAGTCAATTAAACCTGGTTTCGATCAATATTTTAGAGGATAACACCGGTTAGGTCTGGGTTAGGTCTGGGATATGCGCGCATCTGGCTTATACTTTCACCTTTTTCGCAAACTTGTTGGCCAGATCCTGGGTTTTTTCCGTGTTTGATCACGTAGTAATGTGGTAACACACTGAAGCAGTCAATAAAACCTGGTTTCGATCAATATTTTAGAGGATAACAGCGGTTAGGTCTGGGTTAGGTCTGGGTTATGCCCGCATCTGGCTCATGATTTTGCCTTCTTCGCATACTTGTTGGCCAGATCCTGGGATTTTTCCGTGTTTGAATCACCTAGAAATGTGGTAACACACTGAAGCTGTCAATTAAACCTGGTTTCGATCAATATTTTAGAGGATAACACCGGTTAGGTCTGGGTTAGGTCTGGGATATGCGCGCATCTGGCTTATACTTTCACCTTTTTCGCAAACTTGTTGGCCAGATCCTGGGTTTTTTCCGTGTTTGAATCACGTAGTAATGTGGTAACACACTGAAGCAGTCAATAAAACCTGGTTTCGATCAATATTTTAGAGGATAACAGCGGTTAGGTCTGGGTTAGGTCTGGGTTATGCCCGCATCTGGCTCATGATTTTGCCTTCATCGCATACTTGTTGGCCAGATCCTGGGTTTTTTCCGTGTTTGAATCACGTAGTAATGTGGTAACACACTGAAGCTGTCAATTAAACCTGGTTTCGATCAATATTTTAGAGGATAACAGCGGTTAGGTCTGGGTTAGGTCTGGGTTATGCCCGCATCTGGCTCATGATTTTGCCTTCTTCGCATACTTGTTGGCCAGATCTTGGGCTTTTTTCGAGTTTGAATCACGTAGTAATGTGGTAACACACTGAAGCAGTCAATTAAACCTGGTTTCGATCAATATTTTAGAGGATAACACCGGTTAGGTCTGGGTTAGGTCTGGGTTATGCCCGCATCTGGCTCATGATTTTGCCTTCATCGCATACTTGTTGGCCAGATCCTGGGTTTTTTCCGTGTTTGAATCACGTAGTAATGTGGTAACACACTGAAGCAGTCAATTAAACCTGGTTTCGATCAATATTTCAGAGGATAACACCGGTTAGGTCTGGGTTAGGTCTGGGAAATGCGCGCATCTGGCTTATTCTTTCGCCTTCTTCGCATAATTCTTGGCCAGATCCAGGGTTTTTTTCGTGTTTGAATCACGTAGGAATGTGGTAACACACTGAAGCAGTCAATAAAACCTGGTTTCGATCAATATTTTAGAGGATAACAGCGGTTAGGTCTGGGTTAGGTCTGGGTTATGCCCGCATCTGGCTCATGATTTTGCCTTCATCGCATACTTGTTGGCCAGATCCTGGGTTTTTTCCGTGTTTGAATCACGTAGTAATGTGGTAACACACTGAAGCTGTCAATTAAACCTGGTTTCGATCAATATTTTAGAGGATAACACCGGTTAGATCTGGGTTAGGTCTGGGTTATGCCCGCATCTGGCTCATGATTTTGCCTTCTTCGCATACTTGTTGGCCAGATCTTGGGTTTTTTTCGAGTTTGAATCACGTAGTTATGTGGTAACACACTGAAGCAGTCAATTAAACCTGGTTTCGATCAATATTTTAGAGGATAACACCGGTTAGGTCTGGGTTAGGTCTGGGTTATGCCCGCATCTGGCTCATGATTTTGCCTTCATCGCATACTTGTTGGCCAGATCCTGGGTTTTTTCCGTGTTTGAATCACGTAGTAATGTGGTAACACACTGAAGCAGTCAATTAAACCTGGTTTCGATCAATATTTCAGAGGATAACACCGGTTAGGTCTGGGTTAGGTCTGGGAAATGCGTGCATCTGGCTTATTCTTTCGCCTTCTTCGTATAATTCTTGGCCAGATCCTGGGGTTTTTTCGTGTTTGAATCACGTAGGAATGTGGTAACACACTGAAGCAGTCAATTAAACCTGGTTTCGATCAATATTTTAGAGGATAACACCGGTTAGGCCTGGGTTAGGTCTGGGTTATGCCCGCATCTGGCTCATGATTTTGCCTTCTTCGCATACTTGCTGGCCAGATCCTGGGTTATTTTCGTGTTTGAATCACGTAGTAATGTGGTAACACACTGAAGCTGTCAATTAAGCCTGGTTTCGATCAATATTTTAGAGGATAACACCGGTTAGGTCTGGGTTAGGTCTGGGTTATGCCCGCATCTGGCTCATGATTTTGCCTTCTTCGCATACTTGTTGGCCAGATCCTGGGTTTTTTTCGTGTTTGAATCACGTAGTAATGTGGTAACACACTGAAGCAGTCAATAAAACCTGCTTTCGATCAATATTTTAGAGGATAACACCGGTTAGGTCTGGGTTAGGTCTGGGATATGCACGCATCTGGCTTATACTTTCGCCTTTTTCGCAAACTTGTTGGCCAGATCCTGGGTATTTTTCGTGTTTGAATCACGTACTAATGTGGTAACACACTGAAGCAGTCAATTAAACCTGGTTTCGATCAATATTTTAGAGGATAACACCGGTTAGGTCTGGGTTAGGTCTGGGATATGCGCGCATCTGGCTTATACTTTCACCTTTTTCGCAAACTTGTTGGCCAGATCCTGGGTTTTTTCCGTGTTTGATCACGTAGTAATGTGGTAACACACTGAAGCAGTCAATAAAACCTGGTTTCGATCAATATTTTAGAGGATAACACCGGTTAGGTCTGGGTTAGGTCTGGGATATGCGCGCATCTGGCTTATACTTTCACCTTTTTCGCAAACTTGTTGGCCAGATCCTGGGTTTTTTCCGTGTTTGATCACGTAGTAATGTGGTAACACACTGAAGCAGTCAATAAAACCTGGTTTCGATCAATATTTTAGAGGATAACACCGGTTAGGTCTGGGTTAGGTCTGGGATATGCGCGCATCTGGCTTATACTTTCGCCTTTTTCGCAAACTTGTTGGCCAGATCCTGGGTATTTTTCGTGTTTGAATCACGTAGTAATGTGGTAACACACTGAAGCAGTCAATAAAACCTGGTTTCGATCAATATTTTAGAGGATAACACCGGTTAGGTCTGGGTTAGGTCTGGGATATGCGCGCATCTGGCTTATACTTTCACCTTTTTCGCAAACTTGTTGGCCAGATCCTGGGTTTTTTCCGTGTTTGAATCACGTAGTAATGTGGTAACACACTGAAGCAGTCAATAAAACCTGGTTTCGATCAATATTTTAGAGGATAACAGCGGTTAGGTCTGGGTTAGGTCTGGGTTATGCCCGCATCTGGCTCATGATTTTGCCTTCATCGCATACTTGTTGGCCAGATCCTGGGTTTTTTCCGTGTTTGAATCACGTAGTAATGTGGTAACACACTGAAGCTGTCAATTAAACCTGGTTTCGATCAATATTTTAGAGGATAACAGCGGTTAGGTCTGGGTTAGGTCTGGGTTATGCCCGCATCTGGCTCATGATTTTGCCTTCTTCGCATACTTGTTGGCCAGATCTTGGGCTTTTTTCGAGTTTGAATCACGTAGTAATGTGGTAACACACTGAAGCAGTCAATTAAACCTGGTTTCGGCCAATATTTTAGAGGATAACACCGGTTAGGTCTGGGTTAGGTCTGGGTTATGCCCGCATCTGGCTCATGGTTTTGCCTTCATCGCATACTTGTTGGCCAGATCCTGGGTTTTTTCCGTGTTTGAATCACGTAGTAATGTGGTAACACACTGAAGCTGTCAATTAAACCTGGTTTCGATCAATATTTTAGAGGATAACACCGGTTAGATCTGGGTTAGGTCTGGGTTATGCCCGCATCTGGCTCATGATTTTGCCTTCTTCGCATACTTGTTGGCCAGATCTTGGGTTTTTTTCGAGTTTGAATCACGTAGTAATGTGGTAACACACTGAAGCAGTCAATTAAACCCGGTTTCGATCAATATTTTAGAGGATAACACCGGTTAGGTCTGGGTTAGGACTGGGTTATGCCCGCATCTGGCTCATGATTTTGCCTTCTTCGCATACTTGTTGGCCAGATCCTGGGTTTTTTCCGTGTTTGAATCACGTAGTAATGTGGTAACACACTGAAGCAGTCAATTAAACCTGGTTTCGATCAATATTTCAGAGGATAACACCGGTTAGGTCTGGGTTAGGTCTGGGTTATGCCCGCATCTGGCTCATGATTTTGCCTTCTTCGCATACTTGTTGGCCAGATCCTGGGATTTTTCCGTGTTTGAATCACCTAGAAATGTGGTAACACACTGAAGCTGTCAATTAAACCTGGTTTCGATCAATATTTTAGAGGATAACACCGGTTAGGTCTGGGTTAGGTCTGGGATATGCGCGCATCTGGCTTATACTTTCACCTTTTTCGCAAACTTGTTGGCCAGATCCTGGGTGTTTTCCGTGTTTGAATCACGTAGTAATGTGGTAACACACTGAAGCAGTCAATAAAACCTGGTTTCGATCAATATTTTAGAGGATAACAGCGGTTAGGTCTGGGTTAGGTCTGGGTTATGCCCGCATCTGGCTCATGATTTTGCCTTCTTCGCATACTTGTTGGCCAGATCTTGGGCTTTTTTCGAGTTTGAATCACGTAGTAATGTGGTAACACACTGAAGCAGTCAATTAAACCTGGTTTCGATCAATATTTTAGAGGATAACACCGGTTAGGTCTGGGTTAGGTCTGGGTTATGCCCGCATCTGGCTCATGATTTTGCCTTCATCGCATACTTGTTGGCCAGATCCTGGGTTTTTTCCGTGTTTGAATCACGTAGTAATGTGGTAACACACTGAAGCAGTCAATTAAACCTGGTTTCGATCAATATTTCAGAGGATAACACCGGTTAGGTCTGGGTTAGGTCTGGGAAATGCGCGCATCTGGCTTATTCTTTCGCCTTCTTCGCATAATTCTTGGCCAGATCCTGGGTTTTTTTCGTGTTTGAATCACGTAGGAATGTGGTAACACACTGAAGCAGTCAATAAAACCTGGTTTCGATCAATATTTTAGAGGATAACAGCGGTTAGGTCTGGGTTAGGTCTGGGTTATGCCCGCATCTGGCTCATGATTTTGCCTTCATCGCATACTTGTTGGCCAGATCCTGGGTTTTTTCCGTGTTTGAATCACGTAGTAATGTGGTAACACACTGAAGCAGTCAATAAAACCTGGTTTCGATCAATATTTTAGAGGATAACAGCGGTTAGGTCTGGGTTAGGTCTGGGTTATGCCCGCATCTGGCTCATGATTTTGCCTTCTTCGCATACTTGTTGGCCAGATCTTGGGCTTTTTTCGAGTTTGAATCACGTAGTAATGTGGTAACACACTGAAGCAGTCAATTAAACCTGGTTTCGATCAATATTTTAGAGGATAACACCGGTTAGGTCTGGGTTAGGTATGGGATATGCGCGCATCTGGCTTATACTTTCACCTTTTTCGCAAACTTGTTGGCCAGATCCTGGGTTTTTTCCGTGTTTGATCACGTAGTAATGTGGTAACACACTGAAGCAGTCAATAAAACCTGGTTTCGATCAATATTTTAGAGGATAACACCGGTTAGGTCTGGGTTAGGTCTGGGATATGCGCGCATCTGGCTTATACTTTCGCCTTTTTCGCAAACTTGTTGGCCAGATCCTGGGTATTTTTCGTGTTTGAATCACGTAGTAATGTGGTAACACACTGAAGCAGTCAATTAAACCTGGTTTCGATCAATATTTTAGAGGATAACACCGGTTAGGTCTGGGTTAGGTCTGGGATATGCGCGCATCTGGCTTATACTTTCACCTTTTTCGCAAACTTGTTGGCCAGATCCTGGGTTTTTTCCGTGTTTGATCACGTAGTAATGTGGTAACACACTGAAGCAGTCAATAAAACCTGGTTTCGATCAATATTTTAGAGGATAACAGCGGTTAGGTCTGGGTTAGGTCTGGGTTATGCCCGCATCTGGCTCATGATTTTGCCTTCTTCGCATACTTGTTGGCCAGATCCTGGGATTTTTCCGTGTTTGAATCACCTAGAAATGTGGTAACACACTGAAGCTGTCAATTAAACCTGGTTTCGATCAATATTTTAGAGGATAACACCGGTTAGGTCTGGGTTAGGTCTGGGATATGCGCGCATCTGGCTTATACTTTCACCTTTTTCGCAAACTTGTTGGCCAGATCCTGGGTTTTTTCCGTGTTTGAATCACGTAGTAATGTGGTAACACACTGAAGCAGTCAATAAAACCTGGTTTCGATCAATATTTTAGAGGATAACAGCGGTTAGGTCTGGGTTAGGTCTGGGTTATGCCCGCATCTGGCTCATGATTTTGCCTTCATCGCATACTTGTTGGCCAGATCCTGGGTTTTTTCCGTGTTTGAATCACGTAGTAATGTGGTAACACACTGAAGCTGTCAATTAAACCTGGTTTCGATCAATATTTTAGAGGATAACAGCGGTTAGGTCTGGGTTAGGTCTGGGTTATGCCCGCATCTGGCTCATGATTTTGCCTTCTTCGCATACTTGTTGGCCAGATCTTGGGCTTTTTTCGAGTTTGAATCACGTAGTAATGTGGTAACACACTGAAGCAGTCAATTAAACCTGGTTTCGATCAATATTTTAGAGGATAACACCGGTTAGGTCTGGGTTAGGTCTGGGTTATGCCCGCATCTGGCTCATGATTTTGCCTTCATCGCATACTTGTTGGCCAGATCCTGGGTTTTTTCCGTGTTTGAATCACGTAGTAATGTGGTAACACACTGAAGCAGTCAATTAAACCTGGTTTCGATCAATATTTCAGAGGATAACACCGGTTAGGTCTGGGTTAGGTCTGGGAAATGCGCGCATCTGGCTTATTCTTTCGCCTTCTTCGCATAATTCTTGGCCAGATCCAGGGTTTTTTTCGTGTTTGAATCACGTAGGAATGTGGTAACACACTGAAGCAGTCAATAAAACCTGGTTTCGATCAATATTTTAGAGGATAACAGCGGTTAGGTCTGGGTTAGGTCTGGGTTATGCCCGCATCTGGCTCATGATTTTGCCTTCATCGCATACTTGTTGGCCAGATCCTGGGTTTTTTCCGTGTTTGAATCACGTAGTAATGTGGTAACACACTGAAGCTGTCAATTAAACCTGGTTTCGATCAATATTTTAGAGGATAACACCGGTTAGATCTGGGTTAGGTCTGGGTTATGCCCGCATCTGGCTCATGATTTTGCCTTCTTCGCATACTTGTTGGCCAGATCTTGGGTTTTTTTCGAGTTTGAATCACGTAGTTATGTGGTAACACACTGAAGCAGTCAATTAAACCTGGTTTCGATCAATATTTTAGAGGATAACACCGGTTAGGTCTGGGTTAGGTCTGGGTTATGCCCGCATCTGGCTCATGATTTTGCCTTCATCGCATACTTGTTGGCCAGATCCTGGGTTTTTTCCGTGTTTGAATCACGTAGTAATGTGGTAACACACTGAAGCAGTCAATTAAACCTGGTTTCGATCAATATTTCAGAGGATAACACCGGTTAGGTCTGGGTTAGGTCTGGGAAATGCGTGCATCTGGCTTATTCTTTCGCCTTCTTCGTATAATTCTTGGCCAGATCCTGGGGTTTTTTCGTGTTTGAATCACGTAGGAATGTGGTAACACACTGAAGCAGTCAATTAAACCTGGTTTCGATCAATATTTTAGAGGATAACACCGGTTAGGCCTGGGTTAGGTCTGGGTTATGCCCGCATCTGGCTCATGATTTTGCCTTCTTCGCATACTTGCTGGCCAGATCCTGGGTTATTTTCGTGTTTGAATCACGTAGTAATGTGGTAACACACTGAAGCTGTCAATTAAGCCTGGTTTCGATCAATATTTTAGAGGATAACACCGGTTAGGTCTGGGTTAGGTCTGGGTTATGCCCGCATCTGGCTCATGATTTTGCCTTCTTCGCATACTTGTTGGCCAGATCCTGGGTTTTTTTCGTGTTTGAATCACGTAGTAATGTGGTAACACACTGAAGCAGTCAATAAAACCTGCTTTCGATCAATATTTTAGAGGATAACACCGGTTAGGTCTGGGTTAGGTCTGGGATATGCACGCATCTGGCTTATACTTTCGCCTTTTTCGCAAACTTGTTGGCCAGATCCTGGGTATTTTTCGTGTTTGAATCACGTACTAATGTGGTAACACACTGAAGCAGTCAATTAAACCTGGTTTCGATCAATATTTTAGAGGATAACACCGGTTAGGTCTGGGTTAGGTCTGGGATATGCGCGCATCTGGCTTATACTTTCACCTTTTTCGCAAACTTGTTGGCCAGATCCTGGGTTTTTTCCGTGTTTGATCACGTAGTAATGTGGTAACACACTGAAGCAGTCAATAAAACCTGGTTTCGATCAATATTTTAGAGGATAACACCGGTTAGGTCTGGGTTAGGTCTGGGATATGCGCGCATCTGGCTTATACTTTCACCTTTTTCGCAAACTTGTTGGCCAGATCCTGGGTTTTTTCCGTGTTTGATCACGTAGTAATGTGGTAACACACTGAAGCAGTCAATAAAACCTGGTTTCGATCAATATTTTAGAGGATAACACCGGTTAGGTCTGGGTTAGGTCTGGGATATGCGCGCATCTGGCTTATACTTTCGCCTTTTTCGCAAACTTGTTGGCCAGATCCTGGGTATTTTTCGTGTTTGAATCACGTAGTAATGTGGTAACACACTGAAGCAGTCAATAAAACCTGGTTTCGATCAATATTTTAGAGGATAACACCGGTTAGGTCTGGGTTAGGTCTGGGATATGCGCGCATCTGGCTTATACTTTCACCTTTTTCGCAAACTTGTTGGCCAGATCCTGGGTTTTTTCCGTGTTTGAATCACGTAGTAATGTGGTAACACACTGAAGCAGTCAATAAAACCTGGTTTCGATCAATATTTTAGAGGATAACAGCGGTTAGGTCTGGGTTAGGTCTGGGTTATGCCCGCATCTGGCTCATGATTTTGCCTTCATCGCATACTTGTTGGCCAGATCCTGGGTTTTTTCCGTGTTTGAATCACGTAGTAATGTGGTAACACACTGAAGCTGTCAATTAAACCTGGTTTCGATCAATATTTTAGAGGATAACAGCGGTTAGGTCTGGGTTAGGTCTGGGTTATGCCCGCATCTGGCTCATGATTTTGCCTTCTTCGCATACTTGTTGGCCAGATCTTGGGCTTTTTTCGAGTTTGAATCACGTAGTAATGTGGTAACACACTGAAGCAGTCAATTAAACCTGGTTTCGGCCAATATTTTAGAGGATAACACCGGTTAGGTCTGGGTTAGGTCTGGGTTATGCCCGCATCTGGCTCATGGTTTTGCCTTCATCGCATACTTGTTGGCCAGATCCTGGGTTTTTTCCGTGTTTGAATCACGTAGTAATGTGGTAACACACTGAAGCAGTCAATTAAACCTGGTTTCGATCAATATTTCAGAGGATAACACCGGTTAGGTCTGGGTTAGGTCTGGGAAATGCGCGCATCTGGCTTATTCTTTCGCCTTCTTCGCATAATTCTTGGCCAGATCCAGGGTTTTTTTCGTGTTTGAATCACGTAGGAATGTGGTAACACACTGAAGCAGTCAATAAAACCTGGTTTCGATCAATATTTTAGAGGATAACAGCGGTTAGGTCTGGGTTAGGTCTGGGTTATGCCCGCATCTGGCTCATGATTTTGCCTTCATCGCATACTTGTTGGCCAGATCCTGGGTTTTTTCCGTGTTTGAATCACGTAGTAATGTGGTAACACACTGAAGCTGTCAATTAAACCTGGTTTCGATCAATATTTTAGAGGATAACACCGGTTAGATCTGGGTTAGGTCTGGGTTATGCCCGCATCTGGCTCATGATTTTGCCTTCTTCGCATACTTGTTGGCCAGATCCTGGGTTTTTTCAGTGTTTGAATCACGTAGTAATGTGGTAACACACTGAAGCAGTCAATTAAACCTGGTTTCGATCAATATTTCAGAGGATAACACCGGTTAGGTCTGGGTTAGGTCTGGGAAATGCGTGCATCTGGCTTATTCTTTCGCCTTCTTCGTATAATTCTTGGCCAGATCCTGGGGTTTTTTCGTGTTTGAATCACGTAGGAATGTGGTAACACACTGAAGCAGTCAATTAAACCTGGTTTCGATCAATATTTTAGAGGATAACACCGGTTAGGCCTGGGTTAGGTCTGGGTTATGCCCGCATCTGGCTCATGATTTTGCCTTCTTCGCATACTTGCTGGCCAGATCCTGGGTTTTTTTCGTGTTTGAATCACGTAGTAATGTGGTGACACACTGAAGCTGTCAATTAAGCCTGGTTTCGATCAATATTTTAGAGGATAACACCGGTTAGGTCTGGGTTAGGTCTGGGTTATGCCCGCATCTGGCTCATGATTTTGCCTTCTTCGCATACTTGTTGGCCAGATCCTGGGTTTTTTTCGTGTTTGAATCACGTAGCAATGTGGTAACACACTGAAGCTGTCAATTAAACCTGGTTTCGATCAATATTTTAGAGGATAACACCGGTTAGGTCTGGGTTAGGTCTGGGATATGCGCGCATCTGGCTTATACTTTCACCTTTTTCGCAAACTTGTTGGCCAGATCCTGGGTTTTTTCCGTGTTTGATCACGTAGTAATGTGGTAACACACTGAAGCAGTCAATAAAACCTGGTTTCGATCAATATTTTAGAGGATAACACCGGTTAGGTCTGGGTTAGGTCTGGGATTTGCGCGCATCTGGCTTATACTTTCGCCTTTTTCGCAAACTTGTTGGCCAGATCCTGGGTTTTTTTCGTGTTTGAATCACGTAGGAATGTGGTAACACACTGAAGCAGTCAAATAAACCTGGTTTCTATCAATATTTTAGAGGATAACACCGGTTTGGTCTGGGTTAGGTCCGGGATATGCCCGCATCTGGCTCATGATTTTGCCTTCTTCGCATACTTGTTGGCCAGATCCTGGGTTTTTTTCGTGTTTGAATCACGTAGGAATGTGGTAACACACTGAAGCAGTCAATTAAACCTGGTTTCGATCAATATTTTAGAGGATAACACCGGTTAGGTCTGGGTTAGGTCTGGGTTATGCCCGCATCTGGCTCATGATTTTGCCTTCTTCGCATACTTGTTGGCCAGATCCTGGGATTTTTCCGTGTTTGAATCACCTAGAAATGTGGTAACACACTGAAGCTGTCAATTAAACCTGGTTTCGATCAATATTTTAGAGGATAACACCGGTTAGGTCTGGGTTAGGTCTGGGATATGCGCGCATCTGGCTTATACTTTCACCTTTTTCGCAAACTTGTTGGCCAGATCCTGGGTTTTTTCCGTGTTTGAATCACGTAGTAATGTGGTAACACACTGAAGCAGTCAATAAAACCTGGTTTCGATCAATATTTTAGAGGATAACAGCGGTTAGGTCTGGGTTAGGTCTGGGTTATGCCCGCATCTGGCTCATGATTTTGCCTTCATCGCATACTTGTTGGCCAGATCCTGGGTTTTTTCCGTGTTTGAATCACGTAGTAATGTGGTAACACACTGAAGCTGTCAATTAAACCTGGTTTCGATCAATATTTTAGAGGATAACTCCGGTTAGGTCTGGGATAGGTCTGGGTTATGCCCGCATCTGGCTCATGATTTTGCCTTCTTCGCATACTTGTTGGCCAGATCTTGGGTTTTTTTCGAGTTTGAATCACGTAGTAATGTGGTAACACACTGAAGCAGTCAATTAAACCTGGTTTCGATCAATATTTTAGAGGATAAGACCGGTTAGGTCTGGGTTAGGTCTGGGTTATGCCCGCATCTGGCTCATGATTTTGCCTTCATCGCATACTTGTTGGCCAGATCCTGGGTTTTTTCCGTGTTTGAATCACGTAGTAATGTGGTAACACACTGAAGCAGTCAATTAAACCTGGTTTCGATCAATATTTCAGAGGATAACACCGGTTAGGTCTGGGTTAGGTCTGGGAAATGCGTGCATCTGGCTTATTCTTTCGCCTTCTTCGTATAATTCTTGGCCAGATCCTGGGTTTTTTTCGTGTTTGAATCACGTAGGAATGTGGTAACACACTGAAGCAGTCAATTAAACCTGGTTTCGATCAATATTTTAGAGGATAACACCGGTTAGGTCTGGGTTAGGTCTGGGTTATGCACGCATCTGGCTCATATTTTGCCTTCTTCGCATACTTGTTGGCCAGATCCTGGGATTTTTCCGTGTTTGAATCACGTAGAAATGTGGTAACACACTGAAGCTGTCAATTAAACCTGGTTTCGATCAATATTTTAGAGGATAACACCGGTTAGGTCTGGGTTAGGTCTGGGATATGCGCGCATCTGGCTTATACTTTCACCTTTTTCGCAAACTTGTTGGCCAGATCCTGGGTTTTTTCCGTGTTTGATCACGTAGTAATGTGGTAACACACTGAAGCAGTCAATAAAACCTGCTTTCGATCAATATTTTAGAGGATAACACCGGTTAGGTCTGGGTTAGGTCTGGGATATGCGCGCATCTGGCTTATACTTTCGCCTTTTTCGCAAACTTGTTGGCCAGATCCTGGGTATTTTTCGTGTTTGAATCACGTAGTAATGTGGTAACACACTGAAGCAGTCAATTAAACCTGGTTTCGATCAATATTTTAGAGGATAACACCGGTTAGGTCTGGGTTAGGTCTGGGATATGCGCGCATCTGGCTTATACTTTCACCTTTTTCGCAAACTTGTTGGCCAGATCCTGGGTTTTTTCCGTGTTTGATCACGTAGTAATGTGGTAACACACTGAAGCAGTCAATAAAACCTGGTTTCGATGAATATTTTAGAGGATAACACCGGTTAGGTCTGGGTTAGGTCTGGGATATGCGCGCATCTGGCTTATACTTTCGCCTTTTTCGCAAACTTGTTGGCCAGATCCTGGGTATTTTTCGTGTTTGAATCACGTAGTAATGTGGTAACACACTGAAGCAGTCAATTAAACCTGGTTTCGATCAATATTTTAGAGGATAAGACCGGTTAGGTCTGGGTTAGGTCTGGGTTATGCCCGCATCTGGCTCATGATTTTGCCTTCATCGCATACTTGTTGGCCAGATCCTGGGTTTTTTCCGTGTTTGAATCACGTAGTAATGTGGTAACACACTGAAGCAGTCAATTAAACCTGGTTTCGATCAATATTTCAGAGGATAACACCGGTTAGGTCTGGGTTAGGTCTGGGAAATGCGTGCATCTGGCTTATTCTTTCGCCTTCTTCGTATAATTCTTGGCCAGATCCTGGGTTTTTTTCGTGTTTGAATCACGTAGGAATGTGGTAACACACTGAAGCAGTCAATTAAACCTGGTTTCGATCAATATTTTAGAGGATAACACCGGTTAGGTCTGGGTTAGGTCTGGGTTATGCCCGCATCTGGCTCATATTTTGCCTTCTTCGCATACTTGTTGGCCAGATCCTGGGATTTTTCCGTGTTTGAATCACGTAGAAATGTGGTAACACACTGAAGCTGTCAATTAAACCTGGTTTCGATCAATATTTTAGAGGATAACACCGGTTAGGTCTGGGTTAGGTCTGGGATATGCGCGCATCTGGCTTATACTTTCACCTTTTTCGCAAACTTGTTGGCCAGATCCTGGGTTTTTTCCGTGTTTGATCACGTAGTAATGTGGTAACACACTGAAGCAGTCAATAAAACCTGCTTTCGATCAATATTTTAGAGGATAACACCGGTTAGGTCTGGGTTAGGTCTGGGATATGCGCGCATCTGGCTTATACTTTCGCCTTTTTCGCAAACTGGTTGGCCAGATCCTGGGTATTTTTCGTGTTTGAATCACGTAGTAATGTGGTAACACACTGAAGCAGTCAATTAAACCTGGTTTCGATCAATATTTTAGAGGATAACACCGGTTAGGTCTGGGTTAGGTCTGGGATATGCGCGCATCTGGCTTATACTTTCACCTTTTTCGCAAACTTGTTGGCCAGATCCTGGGTTTTTTCCGTGTTTGATCACGTAGTAATGTGGTAACACACTGAAGCAGTCAATAAAACCTGGTTTCATCAATATTTTAGAGGATAACACCGGTTAGGTCTGGGTTAGGTCTGGGATATGCGCGCATCTGGCTTATACTTTCACCTTTTTCGCAAACTTGTTGGCCAGATCCTGGGTTTTTTCCGTGTTTGATCACGTAGTAATGTGGTAACACACTGAAGCAGTCAATAAAACCTGGTTTCGATGAATATTTTAGAGGATAACACCGGTTAGGTCTGGGTTAGGTCTGGGATATGCGCGCATCTGGCTTATACTTTCGCCTTTTTCGCAAACTTGTTGGCCAGATCCTGGGTATTTTTCGTGTTTGAATCACGTAGTAATGTGGTAACACACTGAAGCAGTCAATTAAACCTGGTTTCGATCAATATTTTAGAGGATAACACCGGTTAGGTCTGGGTTAGGTCTGGGATATGCGCGCATCTGGTTTATACTTTCACCTTTTTCGCAAACTTGTTGGCCAGATCCTGGGTTTTTTCCGTGTTTGATCACGTAGTAATGTGGTAACACACTGAAGCAGTCAATAAAACCTGGTTTCGATCAATATTTTAGAGGATAACACCGGTTAGGTCTGGGTTAGGTCTGGGATTTGCGCGCATCTGGCTTATACTTTCGCCTTTTTCGCAAACTTGTTGGCCAGATCCTGGGTTTTTTTCGTGTTTGAATCACGTAGGAATGTGGTAACACACTGAAGCAGTCAATTAAACCTGGTTTCTATCAATATTTTAGAGGATAACACCGGTTTGGTCTGGGTTAGGTCCGGGATATGCCCGCATCTGGCTCATGATTTTGCCTTCTTCGCATACTTGTTGGCCAGATCCTGGGTTTTTTTCGTGTTTGAATCACGTAGGAATGTGGTAACACACTCCAGCAGTCAATTAAACCTGGTTTCGATCAATATTTTAGAGGATAACACCGGTTAGGTCTGGGTTAGGTCTGGGTTATGCCCGCATCTGGCTCATGATTTTGCCTTCTTCGCATACTTGTTGGCCAGATCCTGGGATTTTTCCGTGTTTGAATCACCTAGAAATGTGGTAACACACTGAAGCTGTCAATTAAACCTGGTTTCGATCAATATTTTAGAGGATAACACCGGTTAGGTCTGGGTTAGGTCTGGGATATGCGCGCATCTGGCTTATACTTTCACCTTTTTCGCAAACTTGTTGGCCAGATCCTGGGTTTTTTCCGTGTTTGAATCACGTAGTAATGTGGTAACACACTGAAGCAGTCAATAAAACCTGGTTTCGATCAATATTTTAGAGGATAACAGCGGTTAGGTCTGTGTTAGGTCTGGGTTATGCCCGCATCTGGCTCATGATTTTGCCTTCATCGCATACTTGTTGGCCAGATCCTGGGTTTTTTCCGTGTTTGAATCACGTAGTAATGTGGTAACACACTGAAGCTGTCAATTAAACCTGGTTTCGATCAATATTTTAGAGGATAACTCCGGTTAGGTCTGGGTTAGGTCTGGGTTATGCCCGCATCTGGCTCATGATTTTGCCTTCTTCGCATACTTGTTGGCCAGATCTTGGGTTTTTTTCGAGTTTGAATCACGTAGTAATGTGGTAACACACTGAAGCAGTCAATTAAACCTGGTTTCGATCAATATTTTAGAGGATAACACCGGTTAGGTCTGGGTTAGGTCTGGGTTATGCCCGCATCTGGCTCATGATTTTGCCTTCATCGCATACTTGTTGGCCAGATCCTGGGTTTTTTCCGTGTTTGAATCACGTAGTAATGTGGTAACACACTGAAGCAGTCAATTAAACCTGGTTTCGATCAATATTTCAGAGGATAACACCGGTTAGGTCTGGGTTAGGTCTGGGAAATGCGTGCATCTGGCTTATTCTTTCGCCTTCTTCGTATAATTCTTGGCCAGATCCTGGGGTTTTTTCGTGTTTGAATCACGTAGGAATGTGGTAACACACTGAAGCAGTCAATTAAACCTGGTTTCGATCAATATTTTAGAGGATAACACCGGTTAGGCCTGGGTTAGGTCTGGGTTATGCCCGCATCTGGCTCATGATTTTGCCTTCTTCGCATACTTGTTGGCCAGATCCTGGGTTTTTTCCGTGTTTGAATCACGTAGTAATGTGGTAACACACTGAAGCAGTCAATAAAACCTGGTTTCGATCAATATTTTAGAGGATAACAGCGGTTAGGTCTGGGTTAGGTCTGGGTTATGCCCGCATCTGGCTCATGATTTTGCCTTCATCGCAAACTTGTTGGCCAGATCCTGGGTTTTTTCCGTGTTTGATCACGTAGTAATGTGGTAACACACTGAAGCAGTCAATAAAACCTGGTTTCGATCAATATTTTAGAGGATAACACCGGTTAGGTCTGGGTTAGGTCTGGGATTTGCGCGCATCTGGCTTATACTTTCGCCTTTTTCGCAAACTTGTTGGCCAGATCCTGGGTTTTTTTCGTGTTTGAATCACGTAGGAATGTGGTAACACACTGAAGCAGTCAATTAAACCTGGTTTCTATCAATATTTTAGAGGATAACACCGGTTTGGTCTGGGTTAGGTCCGGGATATGCCCGCATCTGGCTTATGATTTTGCCTTCTTCGCATACTTGTTGGCCAGATCCTGGGTTTTTTTCGTGTTTGAATCACGTAGGAATGTGGTAACACACTGAAGCAGTCAATTAAACCTGGTTTCGATCAATATTTTAGAGGATAACACCGGTTAGGTCTGGGTTAGGTCTGGGTTATGCCCGCATCTGGCTCATGATTTTGCCTTCTTCGCATACTTGTTGGCCAGATCCTGGGATTTTTCCGTGTTTGAATCACCTAGAAATGTGGTAACACACTGAAGCTGTCAATTAAACCTGGTTTCGATCAATATTTTAGAGGATAACACCGGTTAGGTCTGGGTTAGGTCTGGGATATGCGCGCATCTGGCTTATACTTTCACCTTTTTCGCAAACTTGTTGGCCAGATCCTGGGTTTTTTCCGTGTTTGAATCACGTAGTAATGTGGTAACACACTGAAGCAGTCAATAAAACCTGGTTTCGATCAATATTTTAGAGGATAACAGCGGTTAGGTCTGGGTTAGGTCTGGGTTATGCCCGCATCTGGCTCATGATTTTGCCTTCATCGCATACTTGTTGGCCAGATCCTGGGTTTTTTCCGTGTTTGAATCACGTAGTAATGTGGTAACACACTGAAGCTGTCAATTAAACCTGGTTTCGATCAATATTTTAGAGGATAACTCCGGTTAGGTCTGGGATAGGTCTGGGTTATGCCCGCATCTGGCTCATGATTTTGCCTTCTTCGCATACTTGTTGGCCAGATCTTGGGTTTTTTTCGAGTTTGAATCACGTAGTAATGTGGTAACACACTGAAGCAGTCAATTAAACCTGGTTTCGATCAATATTTTAGAGGATAAGACCGGTTAGGTCTGGGTTAGGTCTGGGTTATGCCCGCATCTGGCTCATGATTTTGCCTTCATCGCATACTTGTTGGCCAGATCCTGGGTTTTTTCCGTGTTTGAATCACGTAGTAATGTGGTAACACACTGAAGCAGTCAATTAAACCTGGTTTCGATCAATATTTCAGAGGATAACACCGGTTAGGTCTGGGTTAGGTCTGGGAAATGCGTGCATCTGGCTTATTCTTTCGCCTTCTTCGTATAATTCTTGGCCAGATCCTGGGTTTTTTTCGTGTTTGAATCACGTAGGAATGTGGTAACACACTGAAGCAGTCAATTAAACCTGGTTTCGATCAATATTTTAGAGGATAACACCGGTTAGGTCTGGGTTAGGTCTGGGTTATGCCCGCATCTGGCTCATATTTTGCCTTCTTCGCATACTTGTTGGCCAGATCCTGGGATTTTTCCGTGTTTGAATCACGTAGAAATGTGGTAACACACTGAAGCTGTCAATTAAACCTGGTTTCGATCAATATTTTAGAGGATAACACCGGTTAGGTCGGGGTAGGTCTGGGATATGCGCGCATCTGGCTTATACTTTCACCTTTTTCGCAAACTTGTTGGCCAGATCCTGGGTTTTTTCCGTGTTTGATCACGTAGTAATGTGGTAACACACTGAAGCAGTCAATAAAACCTGCTTTCGATCAATATTTTAGAGGATAACACCGGTTAGGTCTGGGTTAGGTCTGGGATATGCGCGCATCTGGCTTATACTTTCGCCTTTTTCGCAAACTTGTTGGCCAGATCCTGGGTATTTTTCGTGTTTGAATCACGTAGTAATGTGTTAACACACTGAAGCAGTCAATTAAACCTGGTTTCGATCAATATTTTAGAGGATAACACCGGTTAGGTCTGGGTTAGGTCTGGGATATGCGCGCATCTGGCTTATACTTTCACCTTTTTCGCAAACTTGTTGGCCAGATCCTGGGTTTTTTCCGTGTTTGATCACGTAGTAATGTGGTAACACACTGAAGCAGTCAATAAAACCTGGTTTCATCAATATTTTAGAGGATAACACCGGTTAGGTCTGGGTTAGGTCTGGGATATGCGCGCATCTGGCTTATACTTTCGCCTTTTTCGCAAACTTGTTGGCCAGATCCTGGGTATTTTTCGTGTTTGAATCACGTAGAAATGTGGTAACACACTGAAGCTGTCAATTAAACCTGGTTTCGATCAATATTTTAGAGGATAACACCGGTTAGGTCTGGGTTAGGTCTGGGATATGCGCGCATCTGGCTTATACTTTCACCTTTTTCGCAAACTTGTTGGCCAGATCCTGGGTTTTTTCCGTGTTTGATCACGTAGTAATGTGGTAACACACTGAAGCAGTCAATAAAACCTGCTTTCGATCAATATTTTAGAGGATAACACCGGTTAGGTCTGGGTTAGGTCTGGGATATGCGCGCATCTGGCTTATACTTTCGCCTTTTTCGCAAACTTGTTGGCCAGATCCTGGGTATTTTTCGTGTTTGAATCACGTAGTAATGTGGTAACACACTGAAGCAGTCAATTAAACCTGGTTTCGATCAATATTTTAGAGGATAACACCGGTTAGGTCTGGGTTAGGTCTGGGATATGCGCGCATCTGGCTTATACTTTCACCTTTTTCGCAAACTTGTTGGCCAGATCCTGGGTTTTTTCCGTGTTTGATCACGTAGTAATGTGGTAACACACTGAAGCAGTCAATAAAACCTGGTTTCGATCAATATTTTAGAGGATAACACCGGTTAGGTCTGGGTTAGGTCTGGGATATGCGCGCATCTGGCTTATACTTTCACCCTTTTCGCAAACTTGTTGGCCAGATCCTGGGTTTTTTCCGTGTTTGATCACGTAGTAATGTGGTAACACACTGAAGCAGTCAATAAAACCTGGTTTCGATCAATATTTTAGAGGATAACACCGGTTAGGTCTTGGTTAGGTCTGGGATATGCGCGCATCTGGCTTATACTTTCGCCTTTTTCGCAAACTTGTTGGCCAGATCCTGGGTATTTTTCGTGTTTGAATCACGTAGTAATGTGGTAACACACTGAAGCAGTCAATAAAACCTGGTTTCGATCAATATTTTAGAGGATAACACCGGTTAGGTCTGGGTTAGGTCTGGGATATGCGCGCATCTGGCTTATACTTTCACCTTTTTCGCAAACTTGTTGGCCAGATCCTGGGTTTTTTCCGTGTTTGAATCACGTAGTAATGTGGTAACACACTGAAGCAGTCAATAAAACCTGGTTTCGATCAATATTTTAGAGGATAACAGCGGTTAGGTCTGGGTTAGGTCTGGGTTATGCCCGCATCTGGCTCATGATTTTGCCTTCATCGCATACTTGTTGGCCAGATCCTGGGTTTTTTCCGTGTTTGAATCACGTAGTAATGTGGTAACACACTGAAGCTGTCAATTAAACCTGGTTTCGATCAATATTTTAGAGGATAACAGCGGTTAGGTCTGGGTTAGGTCTGGGTTATGCCCGCATCTGGATCATGATTTTGCCTTCTTCGCATACTTGTTGGCCAGATCTTGGGCTTTTTTCGAGTTTGAATCACGTAGTAATGTGGTAACACACTGAAGCAGTCAATTAAACCTGGTTTCGATCAATATTTTAGAGGATAACACCGGTTAGGTCTGGGTTAGGTCCGGGAAATGCACGCATCTGGCTTATGATTTCGCCTTTTTCGCAAACTTGTTGACCAGATCCTGGGTTTTTTCCGTGCTTGAATCACATAGTGATGTGGTACCACACCGAGGCAGTCAATTAAACCTGGTTTCGATCAATATTTTAGAGGATAACACCGGTTTGGTCTGGGTTAGGTCTGAGTTATGCCCGCATCTGGCTTACACTTTCGCCATTTTCGCAAACTTGTTGGCCAGATCCTGGGTTTTTTTCGTGTTTGAATCACGTAGTAATGTGGTAACACACTGAAGCAGTCAATTAAACCTGGTTTCGATCAATATTTTAGAGGATAACAGCGGTTAGGTCTGGGTTAGGTCTGGGTTATGCCCGCATCTGGCTCATGATTTTGCCTTCATCGCATACTTGTTGGCCAGATCCTGGGTTTTTTCCGTGTTTGAATCACGTAGTAATGTGGTAACACACTGAAGCTGTCAATTAAACCTGGTTTCGATCAATATTTTAGAGGATAACACCGGTTAGATCTGGGTTAGGTCTGGGTTATGCCCGCATCTGGCTCATGATTTTGCCTTCTTCGCATACTTGTTGGCCAGATCTTGGGTTTTTTTCGAGTTTGAATCACGTAGTAATGTGGTAACACACTGAAGCAGTCAATTAAACCTGGTTTCGATCAATATTTTAGAGGATAACACCGGTTAGGTCTGGGTTAGGTCTGGGTTATGCCCGCATCTGGCTCATGATTTTGCCTTCATCGCATACTTGTTGGCCAGATCCTGGGTTTTTTCCGTGTTTGAATCACGTAGTAATGTGGTAACACACTGAAGCAGTCAATTAAACCTGGTTTCGATCAATATTTTAGAGGATAACACCGGTTTGGTCTGGGTTAGGTCTGAGTTATGCCCGCATCTGGCTTACACTTTCGCCATTTTCGCAAACTTGTTGGCCAGATCCTGGGTTTTTTTCGTGTTTGAATCACGTAGTAATGTGGTAACACACTGAAGCAGTCAATTAAACCTGGTTTCGATCAATATTTTAGAGGATAACAGCGGTTAGGTCTGGGTTAGGTCTGGGTTATGCCCGCATCTGGCTCATGATTTTGCCTTCATCGCATACTTGTTGGCCAGATCCTGGGTTTTTTCCGTGTTTGAATCACGTAGTAATGTGGTAACACACTGAAGCTGTCAATTAAACCTGGTTTCGATCAATATTTTAGAGGATAACACCGGTTAGATCTGGGTTAGGTCTGGGTTATGCCCGCATCTGGCTCATGATTTTGCCTTCTTCGCATACTTGTTGGCCAGATCTTGGGTTTTTTTCGAGTTTGAATCACGTAGTAATGTGGTAACACACTGAAGCAGTCAATTAAACCTGGTTTCGATCAATATTTTAGAGGATAACACCGGTTAGGTCTGGGTTAGGTCTGGGTTATGCCCGCATCTGGCTCATGATTTTGCCTTCATCGCATACTTGTTGGCCAGATCCTGGGTTTTTTCCGTGTTTGAATCACGTAGTAATGTGGTAACACACTGAAGCAGTCAATTAAACCTGGTTTCGATCAATATTTCAGAGGATAACACCGGTTAGGTCTGGGTTAGGTCTGGGAAATGCGTGCATCTGGCTTATTCTTTCGCCTTCTTCGTATAATTCTTGGCCAGATCCTGGGGTTTTTTCGTGTTTGAATCACGTAGGAATGTGGTAACACACTGAAGCAGTCAATTAAACCTGGTTTCGATCAATATTTTAGAGGATAACACCGGTTAGGCCTGGGTTAGGTCTGGGTTATGCCCGCATCTGGCTCATGATTTTGCCTTCTTCGCATACTTGCTGGCCAGATCCTGGGTTTTTTTCGTGTTTGAATCACGTAGTAATGTGGTAACACACTGAAGCTGTCAATTAAGCCTGGTTTCGATCAATATTTTAGAGGATAACACCGGTTAGGTCTGGGTTAGGTCTGGGTTATGCCCGCATCTGGCTCATGATTTTGCCTTCTTCGCATACTTGTTGGCCAGATCCTGGGTTTTTTTCGTGTTTGAATCACGTAGTAATGTGGTAACACACTGAAGCTGTCAATTAAACCTGGTTTCGATCAATATTTTAGAGGATAACACCGGTTAGGTCTGGGTTAGGTCTGGGTTATGCCCGCATCTGGCTCATATTTTGCCTTCTTCGCATACTTGTTGGCCAGATCCTGGGATTTTTCCGTGTTTGAATCACGTAGAAATGTGGTAACACACTGAAGCTGTCAATTAAACCTGGTTTCGATCAATATTTTAGAGGATAACACCGGTTAGGTCTGGGTTAGGTCTGGGATATGCGCGCATCTGGCTTATACTTTCACCTTTTTCGCAAACTTGTTGGCCAGATCCTGGGTTTTTTCCGTGTTTGATCACGTAGTAATGTGGTAACACACTGAAGCAGTCAATAAAACCTGCTTTCGATCAATATTTTAGAGGATAACACCGGTTAGGTCTGGGTTAGGTCTGGGATATGCGCGCATCTGGCTTATACTTTCGCCTTTTTCGCAAACTTGTTGGCCAGATCCTGGGTATTTTTCGTGTTTGAATCACGTAGTAATGTGGTAACACACTGAAGCAGTCAATTAAACCTGGTTTCGATCAATATTTTAGAGGATAACACCGGTTAGGTCTGGGTTAGGTCTGGGATATGCGCGCATCTGGCTTATACTTTCACCTTTTTCGCAAACTTGTTGGCCAGATCCTGGGTTTTTTCCGTGTTTGATCACGTAGTAATGTGGTAACACACTGAAGCAGTCAATAAAACCTGGTTTCGATCAATATTTTAGAGGATAACACCGGTTAGGTCTGGGTTAGGTCTGGGATATGCGCGCATCTGGCGTATACTTTCACCTTTTTCGCAAACTTGTTGGCCAGATCCTGGGTTTTTTCCGTGTTTGATCACGTAGTAATGTGGTAACACACTGAAGCAGTCAATAAAACCTGGTTTCGATCAATATTTTAGAGGATAACACCGGTTAGGTCTGGGTTAGGTCTGGGATATGCGCGCATCTAGCTTATACTTTCGCCTTTTTCGCAAACTTGTTGGCCAGATCCTGGGTATTTTTCGTGTTTGAATCACGTAGTAATGTGGTAACACACTGAAGCAGTCAATTAAACCTGGTTTCGATCAATATTTTAGAGGATAACACCGGTTAGGTCTGGGTTAGGTCTGGGATATGCGCGCATCTGGCTTATACTTTCACCTTTTTCGCAAACTTGTTGGCCAGATCCTGGGTTTTTTCCGTGTTTGATCACGTAGTAATGTGGTAACACACTGAAGCAGTCAATAAAACCTGGTTTCGATCAATATTTTAGAGGATAACACCGGTTAGGTCTGGGTTAGGTCTGGGATTTGCGCGCATCTGGCTTATACTTTCGCCTTTTTCGCAAACTTGTTGGCCAGATCCTGGGTTTTTTTCGTGTTTGAATCACGTAGGAATGTGGTAACACACTGAAGCAGTCAATTAAACCTGGTTTCTATCAATATCTTAGAGGATAACACCGGTTTGGTCTGGGTTAGGTCCGGGATATGCCCGCATCTGGCTCATGATTTTGCCTTCTTCGCATACTTGTTGGCCAGATCCTGGGTTTTTTTCGTGTTTGAATCACGTAGGAATGTGGTAACACACTGAAGCAGTCAATTAAACCTGGTTTCGGTCAATATTTTAGAGGATAACACCGGTTAGGTCTGGGTTAGGTCTGGGTTATGCCCGCATCTGGCTCATGATTTTGCCTTCTTCGCATACTTGTTGGCCAGATCCTGGGATTTTTCCGTGTTTGAATCACCTAGAAATGTGGTAACACACTGAAGCTGTCAATTAAACCTGGTTTCGATCAATATTTTAGAGGATAACACCGGTTAGGTCTGGGTTAGGTCTGGGATATGCGCGCATCTGGCTTATACTTTCACCTTTTTCGCAAACATGTTGGCCAGATCCTGGGTTTTTTCCGTGTTTGAATCACGTAGTAATGTGGTAACACACTGAAGCTGTCAATTAAACCTGGTTTCGATCAATATTTTAGAGGATAACTCCGGTTAGGTCTGGGATAGGTCTGGGTTATGCCCGCATCTGGCTCATGATTTTGCCTTCTTCGCATACTTGTTGGCCAGATCTTGGGTTTTTTTCGAGTTTGAATCACGTAGTAATGTGGTAACACACTGAAGCAGTCAATTAAACCTGGTTTCGATCAATATTTTAGAGGATAAGACCGGTTAGGTCTGGGTTAGGTCTGGGTTATGCCCGCATCTGGCTCATGATTTTGCCTTCATCGCATACTTGTTGGCCAGATCCTGGGTTTTTTCCGTGTTTGAATCACGTAGTAATGTGGTAACACACTGAAGCAGTCAATTAAACCTGGTTTCGATCAATATTTCAGAGGATAACACCGGTTAGGTCTGGGTTAGGTCTGGGAAATGCGTGCATCTGGCTTATTCTTTCGCCTTCTTCGTATAATTCTTGGCCAGATCCTGGGTTTTTTTCGTGTTTGAATCACGTAGGAATGTGGTAACACACTGAAGCAGTCAATTAAACCTGGTTTCGATCAATATTTTAGAGGATAACACCGGTTAGGTCTGGGTTAGGTCTGGGTTATGCCCGCATCTGGCTCATATTTTGCCTTCTTCGCATACTTGTTGGCCAGATCCTGGGATTTTTCCGTGTTTGAATCACGTAGAAATGTGGTAACACACTGAAGCTGTCAATTAAACCTGGTTTCGATCAATATTTTAGAGGATAACACCGGTTAGGTCTGGGTTAGGTCTGGGATATGCGCGCATCTGGCTTATACTTTCACCTTTTTCGCAAACATGTTGGCCAGATCCTGGGTTTTTTCCGTGTTTGATCACGTAGTAATGTGGTAACACACTGAAGCAGTCAATAAAACCTGCTTTCGATCAATATTTTAGAGGATAACACCGGTTAGGTCTGGGTTAGGTCTGGGATATGCGCGCATCTGGCTTATACTTTCGCCTTTTTCGCAAACTTGTTGGCCAGATCCTGGGTATTTTTCGTGTTTGAATCACGTAGTAATGTGGTAACACACTGAAGCAGTCAATTAAACCTGGTTTCGATCAATATTTTAGAGGATAACACCGGTTAGGTCTGGGTTAGGTCTGGGATATGCGCGCATCTGGCTTATACTTTCACCTTTTTCGCAAACTTGTTGGCCAGATCCTGGGTTTTTTCCGTGTTTGATCACGTAGTAATGTGGTAACACACTGAAGCAGTAAATAAAACCTGGTTTCATCAATATTTTAGAGGATAACACCGGTTAGGTCTGGGTTAGGTCTGGGATATGCGCGCATCTGGCTTATACTTTCACCTTTTTCGCAAACTTGTTGGCCAGATCCTGGGTTTTTTCCGTGTTTGATCACGTAGTAATGTGGTAACACACTGAAGCAGTCAATAAAACCTGGTTTCGATCAATATTTTAGAGGATAACACCGGTTAGGTCTGGGTTAGGTCTGGGATATGCGCGCATCTGGCTTATACTTTCGCCTTTTTCGCAAACTTGTTGGCCAGATCCTGGGTATTTTTCGTGTTTGAATCACGTAGTAATGTGGTAACACACTGAAGCAGTCAATTAAACCTGGTTTCGATCAATATTTTAGAGGATAACACCGGTTAGGTCTGGGTTAGGTCTGGGATATGCGCGCATCTGGCTTATACTTTCACCTTTTTCGCAAACTTGTTGGCCAGATCCTGGGTTTTTTCCGTGTTTGATCACGTAGTAATGTGGTAACACACTGAAGCAGTCAATAAAACCTGGTTTCGATCAATATTTTAGAGGATAACACCGGTTAGGTCTGGGTTAGGTCTGGGATTTGCGCGCATCTGGCTTATACTTTCGCCTTTTTCGCAAACTTGTTGGCCAGATCCTGGGTTTTTTTCGTGTTTGAATCACGTAGGAATGTGGTAACACACTGAAGCAGTCAATTAAACCTGGTTTCTATCAATATTTTAGAGGATAACACCGGTTTGGTCTGGGTTAGGTCCGGGATATGCCCGCATCTGGCTCATGATTTTGCCTTCTTCGCATACTTGTTGGCCAGATCCTGGGTTTTTTTCGTGTTTGAATCACGTAGGAATGTGGTAACACACTGAAGCAGTCAATTAAACCTGGTTTCGATCAATATTTTAGAGGATAACACCGGTTAGGTCTGGGTTAGGTCTGGGTTATGCCCGCATCTGGCTCATGATTTTGCCTTCTTCGCATACTTGTTGGCCAGATCCTGGGATTTTTCCGTGTTTGAATCACCTAGAAATGTGGTAACACACTGAAGCTGTCAATTAAACCTGGTTTCGATCAATATTTTAGAGGATAACACCGGTTAGGTCTGGGTTAGGTCTGGGATATGCGCGCATCTGGCTTATACTTTCACCTTTTTCGCAAACTTGTTGGCCAGATCCTGGGTTTTTTCCGTGTTTGAATCACGTAGTAATGTGGTAACACACTGAAGCAGTCAATAAAACCTGGTTTCGATCAATATTTTAGAGGATAACAGCGGTTAGGTCTGGGTTAGGTCTGGGTTATGCCCGCATCTGGCTCATGATTTTGCCTTCATCGCATACTTGTTGGCCAGATCCTGGGTTTTTTCCGTGTTTGAATCACGTAGTAATGTGGTAACACACTGAAGCTGTCAATTAAACCTGGTTTCGATCAATATTTTAGAGGATAACACCGGTTAGGTCTGGGTTAGGTCTGGGTTATGCCCGCATCTGGCTCATATTTTGCCTTCTTCGCATACTTGTTGGCCAGATCCTGGGATTTTTCCGTGTTTGAATCACGTAGAAATGTGGTAACACACTGAAGCTGTCAATTAAACCTGGTTTCGATCAATATTTTAGAGGATAACACCGGTTAGGTCTGGGTTATGCCCGCATCTGGCTCATGATTTTGCCTTCATCGCATACTTGTTGGCCAGATCCTGGGTTTTTTCCGTGTTTGAATCACGTAGTAATGTGGTAACACACTGAAGCAGTCAATTAAACCTGGTTTCGATCAATATTTCAGAGGATAACACCGGTTAGGTCTGGGTTAGGTCTGGGAAATGCGTGCATCTGGCTTATTCTTTCGCCTTCTTCGTATAATTCTTGGCCAGATCCTGGGTTTTTTTCGTGTTTGAATCACGTAGGAATGTGGTAACACACTGAAGCAGTCAATTAAACCTGGTTTCGATCAATATTTTAGAGGATAACACCGGTTAGGTCTGGGTTAGGTCTCGGATTTGCGCGCATCTGGCTTATACTTTCGCCTTTTTCGCAAACTTGATGGCAGATCCTGGGTATTTTCCGTGTTTGAATCACGTAGTAATGTGGTAACAAACTGAAGCAGTCAATAAAACCTGGTTTCGATCAATATTTTAGAGGATAACACCGGTTAGGTCTGGGTTAGGTCCGGGATATGCCCGCATCTGGCTCATGATTTTGCCTTCTTCGCATACTTGTTGGCCAGATCCTGGGTTTTTTTCGTGTTTGAATCACGTAGTAATGTGGTAACACACTGAAGCTGTCAATTAAGCCTGGTTTCGATCAATATTTTAGAGGATAACACCGGTTAGGTCTGGGTTAGGTCTGGGTTATGCCCGCATCTGGCTCATGATTTTGCCTTCTTCGCATACTTGTTGGCCAGATCCTGGGTTTTTTTCGTGTTTGAATCACGTAGTAATGTGGTAACACACTGAAGCTGTCAATTAAACCTGGTTTCGATCAATATTTTAGAGGATAACACCGGTTAGGTCTGGGTTAGGTCTGGGTTATGCCCGCATCTGGCTCATATTTTGCCTTCTTCGCATACTTGTTGGCCAGATCCTGGGATTTTTCCGTGTTTGAATCACGTAGAAATGTGGTAACACACTGAAGCTGTCAATTAAACCTGGTTTCGATCAATATTTTAGAGGATAACACCGGTTAGGTCTGGGTTAGGTCTGGGATATGCGCGCATCTGGCTTATACTTTCACCTTTTTCGCAAACTTGTTGGCCAGATCCTGGGTTTTTTCCGTGTTTGATCACGTAGTAATGTGGTAACACACTGAAGCAGTCAATAAAACCTGCTTTCGATCAATATTTTAGAGGATAACACCGGTTAGGTCTGGGTTAGGTCTGGGATATGCGCGCATCTGGCTTATACTTTCGCCTTTTTCGCAAACTTGTTGGCCAGATCCTGGGTATTTTTCGTGTTTGAATCACGTAGTAATGTGGTAACACACTGAAGCAGTCAATTAAACCTGGTTTCGATCAATATTTTAGAGGATAACACCGGTTAGGTCTGGGTTAGGTCTGGGATATGCGCGCATCTGGCTTATACTTTCACCTTTTTCGCAAACTTGTTGGCCAGATCCTGGGTTTTTTCCGTGTTTGATCACGTAGTAATGTGGTAACACACTGAAGCAGTCAATAAAACCTGGTTTCGATCAATATTTTAGAGGATAACACCGGTTAGGTCTGGGTTAGGTCTGGGATATGCGCGCATCTGGCGTATACTTTCACCTTTTTCGCAAACTTGTTGGCCAGATCCTGGGTTTTTTCCGTGTTTGATCACGTAGTAATGTGGTAACACACTGAAGCAGTCAATAAAACCTGGTTTCGATCAATATTTTAGAGGATAACACCGGTTAGGTCTGGGTTAGGTCTGGGATATGCGCGCATCTGGCTTATACTTTCGCCTTTTTCGCAAACTTGTTGGCCAGATCCTGGGTATTTTTCGTGTTTGAATCACGTAGTAATGTGGTAACACACTGAAGCAGTCAATTAAACCTGGTTTCGATCAATATTTTAGAGGATAACACCGGTTAGGTCTGGGTTAGGTCTGGGATATGCGCGCATCTGGCTTATACTTTCACCTTTTTCGCAAACTTGTTGGCCAGATCCTGGGTTTTTTCCGTGTTTGATCACGTAGTAATGTGGTAACACACTGAAGCAGTCAATAAAACCTGGTTTCGATCAATATTTTAGAGGATAACACCGGTTAGGTCTGGGTTAGGTCTGGGATTTGCGCGCATCTGGCTTATACTTTCGCCTTTTTCGCAAACTTGTTGGCCAGATCCTGGGTTTTTTTCGTGTTTGAATCACGTAGGAATGTGGTAACACACTGAAGCAGTCAATTAAACCTGGTTTCTATCAATATTTTAGAGGATAACACCGGTTTGGTCTGGGTTAGGTCCGGGATATGCCCGCATCTGGCTCATGATTTTGCCTTCTTCGCATACTTGTTGGCCAGATCCTGGGTTTTTTTCGTGTTTGAATCACGTAGGAATGTGGTAACACACTGAAGCAGTCAATTAAACCTGGTTTCGATCAATATTTTAGAGGATAACACCGGTTAGGTCTGGGTTAGGTCTGGGTTATGCCCGCATCTGGCTCATGATTTTGCCTTCTTCGCATACTTGTTGGCCAGATCCTGGGATTTTTCCGTGTTTGAATCACCTAGAAATGTGGTAACACACTGAAGCTGTCAATTAAACCTGGTTTCGATCAATATTTTAGAGGATAACACCGGTTAGGTCTGGGTTAGGTCTGGGATATGCGCGCATCTGGCTTATACTTTCACCTTTTTCGCAAACTTGTTGGCCAGATCCTGGGTTTTTTCCGTGTTTGAATCACGTAGTAATGTGGTAACACACTGAAGCAGTCAATAAAACCTGGTTTCGATCAATATTTTAGAGGATAACAGCGGTTAGGTCTGGGTTAGGTCTGGGTTATGCCCGCATCTGGCTCATGATTTTGCCTTCATCGCATACTTGTTGGCCAGATCCTGGGTTTTTTCCGTGTTTGAATCACGTAGTAATGTGGTAACACACTGAAGCTGTCAATTAAACCTGGTTTCGATCAATATTTTAGAGGATAACTCCGGTTAGGTCTGGGATAGGTCTGAGTTATGCCCGCATCTGGCTCATGATTTTGCCTTCTTCGCATACTTGTTGGCCAGATCTTGGGTTTTTTTCGAGTTTGAATCACGTAGTAATGTGGTAACACACTGAAGCAGTCAATTAAACCTGGTTTCGATCAATATTTTAGAGGATAAGACCGGTTAGGTCTGGGTTAGGTCTGGGTTATGCCCGCATCTGGCTCATGATTTTGCCTTCATCGCATACTTGTTGGCCAGATCCTGGGTTTTTTCCGTGTTTGAATCACGTAGTAATGTGGTAACACACTGAAGCAGTCAATTAAACCTGGTTTCGATCAATATTTCAGAGGATAACACCGGTTAGGTCTGGGTTAGGTCTGGGAAATGCGTGCATCTGGCTTATTCTTTCGCCTTCTTCGTATAATTCTTGGCCAGATCCTGGGTTTTTTTCGTGTTTGAATCACGTAGGAATGTGGTAACACACTGAAGCAGTCAATTAAACCTGGTTTCGATCAATATTTTAGAGGATAACACCGGTTAGGTCTGGGTTAGGTCTGGGTTATGCCCGCATCTGGCTCATATTTTGCCTTCTTCGCATACTTGTTGGCCAGATCCTGGGATTTTTCCGTGTTTGAATCACGTAGAAATGTGGTAACACACTGAAGCTGTCAATTAAACCTGGTTTCGATGAATATTTTAGAGGATAACACCGGTTAGGTCTGGGTTAGGTCTGGGATATGCGCGCATCTGGCTTATACTTTCACCTTTTTCGCAAACTTGTTGGCCAGATCCTGGGTTTTTTCCGTGTTTGATCACGTAGTAATGTGGTAACACACTGAAGCAGTCAATAAAACCTGCTTTCGATCAATATTTTAGAGGATAACACCGGTTAGGTCTGGGTTAGGTCTGGGATATGCGCGCATCTGGCTTATACTTTCGCCTTTTTCGCAAACTTGTTGGCCAGATCCTGGGTATTTTTCGTGTTTGAATCACGTAGTAATGTGGTAACACACTGAAGCAGTCAATTAAACCTGGTTTCGATCAATATTTTAGAGGATAACACCGGTTAGGTCTGGGTTAGGTCTGGGATATGCGCGCATCTGGCTTATACTTTCACCTTTTTCGCAAACTTGTTGGCCAGATCCTGGGTTTTTTCCGTGTTTGATCACGTAGTAATGTGGTAACACACTGAAGCAGTAAATACAACCTGGTTTCATCAATATTTTAGAGGATAACACCGGTTAGGTCTGGGTTAGGTCTGGGATATGCGCGCATCTGGCTTATACTTTCACCTTTTTCGCAAACTTGTTGGCCAGATCCTGGGTTTTTTCCGTGTTTGATCACGTAGTAATGTGGTAACACACTGAAGCAGTCAATAAAACCTGGTTTCGATCAATATTTTAGAGGATAACACCGGTTAGGTCTGGGTTAGGTCTGGGATATGCGCGCATCTGGCTTATACTTTCGCCTTTTTCGCAAACTTGTTGGCCAGATCCTGGGTATTTTTCGTGTTTGAATCACGTAGTAATGTGGTAACACACTGAAGCAGTCAATTAAACCTGGTTTCGATCAATATTTTAGAGGATAACACCGGTTAGGTCTGGGTTAGGTCTGGGATATGCGCGCATCTGGCTTATACTTTCACCTTTTTCGCAAACTTGTTGGCCAGATCCTGGGTTTTTTCCGTGTTTGATCACGTAGTAATGTGGTAACACACTGAAGCAGTCAATAAAACCTGGTTTCGATCAATATTTTACAGGATAACACCGGTTAGGTCTGGGTTAGGTCTGGGATTTGCGCGCATCTGGCTTATACTTTCGCCTTTTTCGCAAACTTGTTGGCCAGATCCTGGGTTTTTTTCGTGTTTGAATCACGTAGGAATGTGGTAACACACTGAAGCAGTCAATTAAACCTGGTTTCTATCAATATTTTAGAGGATAACACCGGTTTGGTCTGGGTTAGGTCCGGGATATGCCCGCATCTGGCTCATGATTTTGCCTTCTTCGCATACTTGTTGGCCAGATCCTGGGTTTTTTTCGTGTTTGAATCACGTAGGAATGTGGTAACACACTGAAGCAGTCAATTAAACCTGGTTTCGATCAATATTTTAGAGGATAACACCGGTTAGGTCTGGGTTAGGTCTGGGTTATGCCCGCATCTGGCTCATGATTTTGCCTTCTTCGCATACTTGTTGGCCAGATCCTGGGATTTTTCCGTGTTTGAATCACCTAGAAATGTGGTAACACACTGAAGCTGTCAATTAAACCTGGTTTCGATCAATATTTTAGAGGATAACACCGGTTAGGTCTGGGTTAGGTCTGGGATATGCGCGCATCTGGCTTATACTTTCACCTTTTTCGCAAACTTGTTGGCCAGATCCTGGGTTTTTTCCGTGTTTGAATCACGTAGTAATGTGGTAACACACTGAAGCAGTCAATAAAACCTGGTTTCGATCAATATTTTAGAGGATAACAGCGGTTAGGTCTGGGTTAGGTCTGGGTTATGCCCGCATCTGGCTCATGATTTTGCCTTCATCGCATACTTGTTGGCCAGATCCTGGGTTTTTTCCGTGTTTGAATCACGTAGTAATGTGGTAACACACTGAAGCTGTCAATTAAGCCTGGTTTCGATCAATATTTTAGAGGATAACACCGGTTAGGTCTGGGTTAGGTCTGGGTTATGCCCGCATCTGGCTCATGATTTTGCCTTCTTCGCATACTTGTTGGCCAGATCCTGGGTTTTTTTCGTGTTTGAATCACGTAGTAATGTGGTAACACACTGAAGCTGTCAATTAAACCTGGTTTCGATCAATATTTTAGAGGATAACACCGGTTAGGTCTGGGTTAGGTCTGGGTTATGCCCGCATCTGGCTCATATTTTGCCTTCTTCGCATACTTGTTGGCCAGATCCTGGGATTTTTCCGTGTTTGAATCACGTAGAAATGTGGTAACACACTGAAGCTGTCAATTAAACCTGGTTTCGATCAATATTTTAGAGGATAACACCGGTTAGGTCTGGGTTAGGTCTGGGATATGCGCGCATCTGGCTTATACTTTCACCTTTTTCGCAAACTTGTTGGCCAGATCCTGGGTTTTTTCCGTGTTTGAATCACGTAGTAATGTGGTAACACACTGAAGCAGTCAATAAAACCTGGTTTCGATCAATATTTTAGAGGATAACAGCGGTTAGGTCTGGGTTAGGTCTGGGTTATGCCCGCATCTGGCTCATGATTTTGCCTTCATCGCATACTTGTTGGCCAGATCCTGGGTTTTTTCCGTGTTTGAATCACGTAGTAATGTGGTAACACACTGAAGCTGTCAATTAAACCTGGTTTCGATCAATATTTTAGAGGATAACTCCGGTTAGGTCTGGGATAGGTCTGGGTTATGCCCGCATCTGGCTCATGATTTTGCCTTCTTCGCATACTTGTTGGCCAGATCTTGGGTTTTTTTCGAGTTTGAATCACGTAGTAATGTGGTAACACACTGAAGCAGTCAATTAAACCTGGTTTCGATCAATATTTTAGAGGATAAGACCGGTTAGGTCTGGGTTAGGTCTGGGTTATGCCCGCATCTGGCTCATGATTTTGCCTTCATCGCATACTTGTTGGCCAGATCCTGGGTTTTTTCCGTGTTTGAATCACGTAGTAATGTGGTAACACACTGAAGCAGTCAATTAAACCTGGTTTCGATCAATATTTCAGAGGATAACACCGGTTAGGTCTGGGTTAGGTCTGGGAAATGCGTGCATCTGGCTTATTCTTTCGCCTTCTTCGTATAATTCTTGGCCAGATCCTGGGTTTTTTTCGTGTTTGAATCACGTAGGAATGTGGTAACACACTGAAGCAGTCAATTAAACCTGGTTTCGATAAATATTTTAGAGGATAACACCGGTTAGGTCTGGGTTAGGTCTGGGTTATGCCCGCATCTGGCTCATATTTTGCCTTCTTCGCATACTTGTTGGCCAGATCCTGGGATTTTTCCGTGTTTGAATCACGTAGAAATGTGGTAACACACTGAAGCTGTCAATTAAACCTGGTTTCGATCAATATTTTAGAGGATAACACCGGTTAGGTCTGGGTTAGGTCTGGGATATGCGCGCATCTGGCTTATACTTTCACCTTTTTCGCAAACTTGTTGGCCAGATCCTGGGTTTTTTCCGTGTTTGATCACGTAGTAATGTGGTAACACACTGAAGCAGTCAATAAAACCTGCTTTCGATCAATATTTTAGAGGATAACACCGGTTAGGTCTGGGTTAGGTCTGGGATATGCGCGCATCTGGCTTATACTTTCGCCTTTTTCGCAAACTTGTTGGCCAGATCCTGGGTATTTTTCGTGTTTGAATCACGTAGTAATGTGGTAACACACTGAAGCAGTCAATTAAACCTGGTTTCGATCAATATTTTAGAGGATAACACCGGTTAGGTCTGGGTTAGGTCTGGGATATGCGCGCATCTGGCTTATACTTTCACCTTTTTCGCAAACTTGTTGGCCAGATCCTGGGTTTTTTCCGTGTTTGATCACGTAGTAATGTGGTAACACACTGAAGCAGTAAATACAACCTGGTTTCATCAATATTTTAGAGGATAACACCGGTTAGGTCTGGGTTAGGTCTGGGATATGCGCGCATCTGGCTTATACTTTCACCTTTTTCGCAAACTTGTTGGCCAGATCCTGGGTTTTTTCCGTGTTTGATCACGTAGTAATGTGGTAACACACTGAAGCAGTCAATAAAACCTGGTTTCGATCAAAATTTTAGAGGATAACACCGGTTAGGTCTGGGTTAGGTCTGGGATTTGCGCGCATCTGGCTTATACTTTCGCCTTTTTCGCAAACTTGTTGGCCAGATCCTGGGTTTTTTTCGTGTTTGAATCACGTAGGAATGTGGTAACACACTGAAGCAGTCAATTAAACCTGGTTTCTATCAATATTTTAGAGGATAACACCGGTTTGGTCTGGGTTAGGTCCGGGATATGCCCGCATCTGGCTCATGATTTTGCCTTCTTCGCATACTTGTTGGCCAGATCCTGGGTTTTTTTCGTGTTTGAATCACGTAGGAATGTGGTAACACACTGAAGCAGTCAATTAAACCTGGTTTCGATCAATATTTTAGAGGATAACACCGGTTAGGTCTGGGTTAGGTCTGGGTTATGCCCGCATCTGGCTCATGATTTTGCCTTCTTCGCATACTTGTTGGCCAGATCCTGGGATTTTTCCGTGTTTGAATCACCTAGAAATGTGGTAACACACTGAAGCTGTCAATTAAACCTGGTTTCGATCAATATTTTAGAGGATAACACCGGTTAGGTCTGGGTTAGGTCTGGGATATGCGCGCATCTGGCTTATACTTTCACCTTTTTCGCAAACTTGTTGGCCAGATCCTGGGTTTTTTCCGTGTTTGAATCACGTAGTAATGTGGTAACACACTGAAGCAGTCAATAAAACCTGGTTTCGATCAATATTTTAGAGGATAACAGCGGTTAGGTCTGGGTTAGGTCTGGGTTATGCCCGCATCTGGCTCATGATTTTGCCTTCATCGCATACTTGTTGGCCAGATCCTGGGTTTTTTCCGTGTTTGAATCACGTAGTAATGTGGTAACACACTGAAGCTGTCAATTAAACCTGGTTTCGATCAATATTTTAGAGGATAACTCCGGTTAGGTCTGGGTTAGGTCTGGGTTATGCCCGCATCTGGCTCATGATTTTGCCTTCTTCGCATACTTGTTGGCCAGATCTTGGGTTTTTTTCGAGTTTGAATCACGTAGTAATGTGGTAACACACTGAAGCAGTCAATTAAACCTGGTTTCGATCAATATTTTAGAGGATAACACCGGTTAGGTCTGGGTTAGGTCTGGGTTATGCCCGCATCTGGCTCATGATTTTGCCTTCATCGCATACTTGTTGGCCAGATCCTGGGTTTTTTCCGTGTTTGAATCACGTAGTAATGTGGTAACACACTGAAGCAGTCAATTAAACCTGGTTTCGATCAATATTTCAGAGGATAACACCGGTTAGGTCTGGGTTAGGTCTGGGAAATGCGTGCATCTGGCTTATTCTTTCGCCTTCTTCGTATAATTCTTGGCCAGATCCTGGGTTTTTTTCGTGTTTGAATCACGTAGGAATGTGGTAACACACTGAAGCAGTCAATTAAACCTGGTTTCGATCAATATTTTAGAGGATAACACCGGTTAGGTCTGGGTTAGGTCTCGGATTTGCGCGCATCTGGCTTATACTTTCGCCTTTTTCGCAAACTTGATGGCAGATCCTGGGTATTTTCCGTGTTTGAATCACGTAGTAATGTGGTAACAAACTGAAGCAGTCAATAAAACCTGGTTTCGATCAATATTTTAGAGGATAACACCGGTTAGGTCTGGGTTAGGTCCGGGATATGCCCGCATCTGGCTCATGATTTTGCCTTCTTCGCATACTTGTTGGCCAGATCCTGGGTTTTTTTCGTGTTTGAATCACGTAGTAATGTGGTAACACACTGAAGCTGTCAATTAAACCTGGTTTCGATCAATATTTTAGAGGATAACACCGGTTAGGTCTGGGTTAGGTCTGGGTTATGCCCGCATCTGGCTCATGATTTTGCCTTCTCCGCATACTTGTTGGCCAGATCCTGGGTTTTTTCCGTGTTTGAATCACGTAGAAATGTGGTAACACACTGAAGCAGTCAATTAAACCTGGTTTCGATCAATATCTCAGAGGATAACACCGGTTAGGTCTGGGTTAAGTCTGGGTTATGCCCGCATCTGGCTCATGATTTTGCCTTCTTCGCATACTTGTTGGCCAGATCCTGGGTTTTTTTCGTGTTTGAATCACGTAGTAATGTGGTAACACACTGAAGCAGTCAATAAAACCTGGTTTCGATCAATATTTTAGAGGATAACACCGGTTAGGTCTGGGTTAGGTCTGGGTTATGCCCGCATCTGGCTCATGATTTTGCCTTCTCCGCATACTTGTTGGCCAGATCCTGGGTTTTTTCCGTGTTTGAATCACGTAGAAATGTGGTAACACACTGAAGCAGTCAATTAAACCTGGTTTCGATCAATATTTCAGAGGATAACACCGGTTAGGTCTGGGTTAAGTCTGGGTTATGCCCGCATCTGGCTCATGATTTTGCCTTCTTCGCATACTTGTTGGCCAGATCCTGGGTTTTTTTCGTGTTTGAATCACGTAGTAATGTGGTAACACACTGAAGCTGTCAATTAAACCTGGTTTCGATCAATATTTTAGAGGATAACACCGGTTAGGTCTGGGTTAGGTCTGGGTTATGCCCGCATCTGGCTCATGATTTTGCCTTCTTCGCATACTTGTTGGCCAGATCCTGGGTTTTTTTCGTGTTTGAATCACGTAGTAATGTGGTAACACACTGAAGCTGTCAATTAAACCTGGTTTCGATCAATATTTTAGAGGATAACACCGGTTAGGTCTGGGTTAGGTCTGGGATATGCGCGCATCTGGCTTATACTTTCACCTTTATCGCAAACTTGTTGGCCAGATCCTGGGTATTTTCCGTGTTTGAATCACGTAGTAATGTGGTAACAAACTGAAGCAGTCAATAAAACCTGGTTTCGATCAATATTTTAGAGGATAACACCGGTTAGGTCTGGGTTAGGTCCGGGATATGCCCGCATCTGGCTCATGATTTTGCCTTCTTCGCATACTTGTTGGCCAGATCCTGGGTTTTTTTCGTGTTTGAATCACGTAGTAATGTGGTAACACACTGAAGCTGTCAATTAAACCTGGTTTCGATCAATATTTTAGAGGATAACACCGGTTAGGTCTGGGTTAGGTCTGGGTTATGCCCGCATCTGGCTCATGATTTTGCCTTCTCCGCATACTTGTTGGCCAGATCCTGGGTTTTTTCCGTGTTTGAATCACGTAGAAATGTGGTAACACACTGAAGCAGTCAATTAAACCTGGTTTCGATCAATATCTCAGAGGATAACACCGGTTAGGTCTGGGTTAAGTCTGGGTTATGCCCGCATCTGGCTCATGATTTTGCCTTCTTCGCATACTTGTTGGCCAGATCCTGGGTTTTTTTCGTGTTTGAATCACGTAGTAATGTGGTAACACACTGAAGCAGTCAATAAAACCTGGTTTCGATCAATATTTTAGAGGATAACACCGGTTAGGTCTGGGTTAGGTCTGGGTTATGCCCGCATCTGGCTCATGATTTTGCCTTCTCCGCATACTTGTTGGCCAGATCCTGGGTTTTTTCCGTGTTTGAATCACGTAGAAATGTGGTAACACACTGAAGCAGTCAATTAAACCTGGTTTCGATCAATATTTCAGAGGATAACACCGGTTAGGTCTGGGTTAAGTCTGGGTTATGCCCGCATCTGGCTCATGATTTTGCCTTCTTCGCATACTTGTTGGCCAGATCCTGGGTTTTTTTCGTGTTTGAATCACGTAGTAATGTGGTAACACACTGAAGCTGTCAATTAAACCTGGTTTCGATCAATATTTTAGAGGATAACACCGGTTAGGTCTGGGTTAGGTCTGGGTTATGCCCGCATCTGGCTCATGATTTTGCCTTCTTCGCATACTTGTTGGCCAGATCCTGGGTTTTTTTCGTGTTTGAATCACGTAGTAATGTGGTAACACACTGAAGCAGTCAATTAAACCTGGTTTCTATCAATATTTTAGAGGATAACACCGGTTAGGTCTGGGTTAGGTCCGGGATATGCCCGCATCTGGCTCATGATTTTGCCTTCTTCGCATACTTGTTGGCCAGATCCTGAGTTTTTTTCGTGTTTGAATCACGTAGTAATGTGGTAACACACTGAAGCTGTCAATTAAACCTGGTTTCGATCAATATTTTAGAGGATAACACCGGTTAGGTCTGGGTTAGGTCTGGGTTATGCCCGCATCTGGCTCATGATTTTGCCTTCTTCGCATACTTGTTGGCCAGATCCTGGGTTTTTTTCGTATTTGAATCACGTAGTAATGTGGTAACACACTGAAGCTGTCAATTAAACCTGGTTTCGATCAATATTTCAGAGGATAACACCGGTTAGGTCTGGGTTAGGTCTGGGAAATGCGCGCATCTGGCTTATTCTTTCGCCTTCTTCGCATACTTCTTGGCCAGATCCTGGGTTTTTTCGTGGTTTGAATCACGTAGTAATGTGGTAACACACTGAAGCTGTCAATTAAACCTGGTTTCGATCAATATTTTAGAGGATAACACCGGTTAGGTCTGGGTTAGGTCTGGGTTATGCCCGCATCTGGCTCATGATTTTGCCTTCTTCGCATACTTGTTGGCCAGATCCTGGGTTTTTTTCGTGTTTGAATCACGTAGTAATGTGGTAACACACTGAAGCTGTCAATTAAACCTGGTTTCGATCAATATTTTAGAGGATAACACCGGTTAGGTCTGGGTTAGGTCTGGGATATGCGCGCATCTGGCTTGTACTTTCACCTTTTTCGCAAACTTGTTGGCCAGATCCTGAGTTTTTTCCGTGTTTGATTACGTAGTAATGTGGTAACACACTGAAGCAGTCAATAAAACCTGGTTTCGATCAATATTTCAGAGGATAACACCTGTTAGGTCTGGGTTAGGTCTGGGATTTGCGCGCATCTGGCTTATACTTTCGCCTTTTTCGCAAACTTGTTGGCCAGATCCTGGGTATTCTCCGTGTTTGAATCACGTAGTAATGTGGTAACACACTGAAGCAGTCAATTAAACCTGGTTTCTATCAATATTTTAGAGGATAACACCGGTTAGGACTGGGTTAGGTCCGGGATATGCCCGCATCTGGCTCATGATTTTGCCTTCTTCGCATACTTGTTGGCCAGATCCTGAGTTTTTTTCGTGTTTGAATCACGTAGTAATGTGGTAACACACTGAAGCTGTCAATTAAACCTGGTTTCGATCAATATTTTAGAGGATAACACGGGTTAGGTCTGGGTTAGGTCTGGGTTATGCCCGCATCTGGCTCATGATTTTGCCTTCTTCGCATACTTGTTGGCCAGATCCTGGGTTTTTTTCGTGTTTGAATCACGTAGTAATGTGGTAACACACTGAAGCTGTCAATTAAACCTGGTTTCGATCAATATTTTAGAGGATAACACCGGTTAGGTCTGGGTTAGGTCTGGGTTATGCCCGCATCTGGCTCATGATTTTGCCTTCTTCGCATACTTGTTGGCCAGATCCTGGGTTTTTTTCGTGTTTGAATCACGTAGTAATGTGGTAACACACTGAAGCAGTCAATAAAACCTGGTTTCGATCAATATTTTAGAGGATAACACCGGTTAGGTCTGGGTTAGGTCTGGGTTATGCCCGCATCTGGCTCATGATTTTGCCTTCTTCGCATACTTGTTGGCCAGATCCTGGGATTTTTCCGTGTTTGAATCACCTAGAAATGTGGTAACACACTGAAGCTGTCAATTAAACCTGGTTTCGATCAATATTTTAGAGGATAACACCGGTTAGGTCTGGGTTAGGTCTGGGATATGCGCGCATCTGGCTTATACTTTCACCTTTTTCGCAAACTTGTTGGCCAGATCCTGGGTTTTTTCCGTGTTTGAATCACGTAGTAATGTGGTAACACACTGAAGCTGTCAATTAAGCCTGGTTTCGATCAATATTTTAGAGGATAACACCGGTTAGGTCTGGGTTAGGTCTGGGTTATGCCCGCATCTGGCTCATGATTTTGCCTTCTTCGCATACTTGTTGGCCAGATCCTGGGTTTTTTTCGTGTTTGAATCACGTAGTAATGTGGTAACACACTGAAGCTGTCAATTAAACCTGGTTTCGATCAATATTTTAGAGGATAACACCGGTTAGGTCTGGGTTAGGTCTGGGTTATGCCCGCATCTGGCTCATATTTTGCCTTCTTCGCATACTTGTTGGCCAGATCCTGGGATTTTTCCGTGTTTGAATCACGTAGAAATGTGGTAACACACTGAAGCTGTCAATTAAACCTGGTTTCGATCAATATTTTAGAGGATAACACCGGTTAGGTCTGGGTTAGGTCTGGGATATGCGCGCATCTGGCTTATACTTTCACCTTTTTCGCAAACTTGTTGGCCAGATCCTGGGTTTTTTCCGTGTTTGAATCACGTAGTAATGTGGTAACACACTGAAGCAGTCAATAAAACCTGGTTTCGATCAATATTTTAGAGGATAACAGCGGTTAGGTCTGGGTTAGGTCTGGGTTATGCCCGCATCTGGCTCATGATTTTGCCTTCATCGCATACTTGTTGGCCAGATCCTGGGTTTTTTCCGTGTTTGAATCACGTAGTAATGTGGTAACACACTGAAGCTGTCAATTAAACCTGGTTTCGATCAATATTTTAGAGGATAACTCCGGTTAGGTCTGGGATAGGTCTGGGTTATGCCCGCATCTGGCTCATGATTTTGCCTTCTTCGCATACTTGTTGGCCAGATCTTGGGTTTTTTTCGAGTTTGAATCACGTAGTAATGTGGTAACACACTGAAGCAGTCAATTAAACCTGGTTTCGATCAATATTTTAGAGGATAAGACCGGTTAGGTCTGGGTTAGGTCTGGGTTATGCCCGCATCTGGCTCATGATTTTGCCTTCATCGCATACTTGTTGGCCAGATCCTGGGTTTTTTCCGTGTTTGAATCACGTAGTAATGTGGTAACACACTGAAGCAGTCAATTAAACCTGGTTTCGATCAATATTTCAGAGGATAACACCGGTTAGGTCTGGGTTAGGTCTGGGAAATGCGTGCATCTGGCTTATTCTTTCGCCTTCTTCGTATAATTCTTGGCCAGATCCTGGGTTTTTTTCGTGTTTGAATCACGTAGGAATGTGGTAACACACTGAAGCAGTCAATTAAACCTGGTTTCGATAAATATTTTAGAGGATAACACCGGTTAGGTCTGGGTTAGGTCTGGGTTATGCCCGCATCTGGCTCATATTTTGCCTTCTTCGCATACTTGTTGGCCAGATCCTGGGATTTTTCCGTGTTTGAATCACGTAGAAATGTGGTAACACACTGAAGCTGTCAATTAAACCTGGTTTCGATCAATATTTTAGAGGATAACACCGGTTAGGTCTGGGTTAGGTCTGGGATATGCGCGCATCTGGCTTATACTTTCACCTTTTTCGCAAACTTGTTGGCCAGATCCTGGGTTTTTTCCGTGTTTGATCACGTAGTAATGTGGTAACACACTGAAGCAGTCAATAAAACCTGCTTTCGATCAATATTTTAGAGGATAACACCGGTTAGGTCTGGGTTAGGTCTGGGATATGCGCGCATCTGGCTTATACTTTCGCCTTTTTCGCAAACTTGTTGGCCAGATCCTGGGTATTTTTCGTGTTTGAATCACGTAGTAATGTGGTAACACACTGAAGCAGTCAATTAAACCTGGTTTCGATCAATATTTTAGAGGATAACACCGGTTAGGTCTGGGTTAGGTCTGGGATATGCGCGCATCTGGCTTATACTTTCACCTTTTTCGCAAACTTGTTGGCCAGATCCTGGGTTTTTTCCGTGTTTGATCACGTAGTAATGTGGTAACACACTGAAGCAGTAAATACAACCTGGTTTCATCAATATTTTAGAGGATAACACCGGTTAGGTCTGGGTTAGGTCTGGGATATGCGCGCATCTGGCTTATACTTTCACCTTTTTCGCAAACTTGTTGGCCAGATCCTGGGTTTTTTCCGTGTTTGATCACGTAGTAATGTGGTAACACACTGAAGCAGTCAATAAAACCTGGTTTCGATCAATATTTTAGAGGATAACACCGGTTAGGTCTGGGTTAGGTCTGGGATATGCGCGCATCTGGCTTATACTTTCGCCTTTTTCGCAAACTTGTTGGCCAGATCCTGGGTATTTTTCGTGTTTGAATCACGTAGTAATGTGGTAACACACTGAAGCAGTCAATTAAACCTGATTTCGATCAATATTTTAGAGGATAACACCGGTTAGGTCTGGGTTAGGTCTGGGATATGCGCGCATCTGGCTTATACTTTCACCTTTTTCGCAAACTTGTTGGCCAGATCCTGGGTTTTTTCCGTGTTTGATCACGTAGTAATGTGGTAACACACTGAAGCAGTCAATAAAACCTGGTTTCGATCAATATTTTAGAGGATAACACCGGTTAGGTCTGGGTTAGGTCTGGGATTTGCGCGCATCTGGCTTATACTTTCGCCTTTTTCGCAAACTTGTTGGCCAGATCCTGGGTTTTTTTCGTGTTTGAATCACGTAGGAATGTGGTAACACACTGAAGCAGTCAATTAAACCTGGTTTCTATCAATATTTTAGAGGATAACACCGGTTTGGTCTGGGTTAGGTCCGGGATATGCCCGCATCTGGCTCATGATTTTGCCTTCTTCGCATACTTGTTGGCCAGATCCTGGGTTTTTTTCGTGTTTGAATCACGTAGGAATGTGGTAACACACTGAAGCAGTCAATTAAACCTGGTTTCGATCAATATTTTAGAGGATAACACCGGTTAGGTCTGGGTTAGGTCTGGGTTATGCCCGCATCTGGCTCATGATTTTGCCTTCTTCGCATACTTGTTGGCCAGATCCTGGGATTTTTCCGTGTTTGAATCACCTAGAAATGTGGTAACACACTGAAGCTGTCAATTAAACCTGGTTTCGATCAATATTTTAGAGGATAACACCGGTTAGGTCTGGGTTAGGTCTGGGATATGCGCGCATCTGGCTTATACTTTCACCTTTTTCGCAAACTTGTTGGCCAGATCCTGGGTTTTTTCCGTGTTTGAATCACGTAGTAATGTGGTAACACACTGAAGCAGTCAATAAAACCTGGTTTCGATCAATATTTTAGAGGATAACAGCGGTTAGGTCTGGGTTAGGTCTGGGTTATGCCCGCATCTGGCTCATGATTTTGCCTTCATCGCATACTTGTTGGCCAGATCCTGGGTTTTTTCCGTGTTTGAATCACGTAGTAATGTGGTAACACACTGAAGCTGTCAATTAAACCTGGTTTCGATCAATATTTTAGAGGATAACTCCGGTTAGGTCTGGGTTAGGTCTGGGTTATGCCCGCATCTGGCTCATGATTTTGCCTTCTTCGCATACTTGTTGGCCAGATCTTGGGTTTTTTTCGAGTTTGAATCACGTAGTAATGTGGTAACACACTGAAGCAGTCAATTAAACCTGGTTTCGATCAATATTTTAGAGGATAACACCGGTTAGGTCTGGGTTAGGTCTGGGTTATGCCCGCATCTGGCTCATGATTTTGCCTTCATCGCATACTTGTTGGCCAGATCCTGGGTTTTTTCCGTGTTTGAATCACGTAGTAATGTGGTAACACACTGAAGCAGTCAATTAAACCTGGTTTCGATCAATATTTTAGAGGATAACACCGGTTAGGTCTGGGTTAGGTCTGGGTTATGCCCGCATCTGGCTCATGATTTTGCCTTCTCCGCATACTTGTTGGCCAGATCCTGGGTTTTTTCCGTGTTTGAATCACGTAGAAATGTGGTAACACACTGAAGCAGTCAATTAAACCTGGTTTCGATCAATATTTCAGAGGATAACACCGGTTAGGTCTGGGTTAAGTCTGGGTTATGCCCGCATCTGGCTCATGATTTTGCCTTCTTCGCATACTTGTTGGCCAGATCCTGGGTTTTTTTCGTGTTTGAATCACGTAGTAATGTGGTAACACACTGAAGCTGTCAATTAAACCTGGTTTCGATCAATATTTTAGAGGATAACACCGGTTAGGTCTGGGTTAGGTCTGGGTTATGCCCGCATCTGGCTCATGATTTTGCCTTCTTCGCATACATGTTGCCCAGATCCTGGGTTTTTTTCGTGTTTGAATCACGTAGTAATGTGGTAACACACTGAAGCTGTCAATTAAACCTGGTTTCGATCAATATTTTAGAGGATAACACCGGTTAGGTCTGGGTTAGGTCTGGGATATGCGCGCATCTGGCTTATACTTTCACCTTTATCGCAAACTTGTTGGCCAGATCCTGGGTATTTTCCGTGTTTGAATCACGTAGTAATGTGGTAACACACTGAAGCAGTCAATTAAACCTGGTTTCGATCAATATTTCAGAGGATAACACCGGTTAGGTCTGGGTTAGGTCTGGGTTATGCCCGCATCTGGCTCATGATTTTGCCTTCTTCGCATACTTGTTGGCCAGATCCTGGGTTTTTTTCGTGTTTGAATCACGTAGTAATGTGGTAACACACTGAAGCTGTCAATTAAACCTGGTTTCGATCAATATTTTAGAGGATAACACCGGTTAGGTCTGGGTTAGGTCTGGGTTATGCCCGCATCTGGCTCATGATTTTGCCTTCTTCGCATACTTGTTGGCCAGATCCTGGGTTTTTTTCGTATTTGAATCACGTAGTAATGTGGTAACACACTGAAGCTGTCAATTAAACCTGGTTTCGATCAATATTTCAGAGGATAACACCGGTTAGGTCTGGGTTAGGTCTGGGAAATGCGCGCATCTGGCTTATTCTTTCGCCTTCTTCGCATACTTCTTGGCCAGATCCTGGGTTTTTTCGTGGTTTGAATCACGTAGTAATGTGGTAACACACTGAAGCTGTCAATTAAACCTGGTTTCGATCAATATTTTAGAGGATAACACCGGTTAGGTCTGGGTTAGGTCTGGGTTATGCCCGCATCTGGCTCATGATTTTGCCTTCTTCGCATACTTGTTGGCCAGATCCTGGGTTTTTTTCGTGTTTGAATCACGTAGTAATGTGGTAACACACTGAAGCTGTCAATTAAACCTGGTTTCGATCAATATTTTAGAGGATAACACCGGTTAGGTCTGGGTTAGGTCTGGGATATGCGCGCATCTGGCTTGTACTTTCACCTTTTTCGCAAACTTGTTGGCCAGATCCTGAGTTTTTTCCGTGTTTGATTACGTAGTAATGTGGTAACACACTGAAGCAGTCAATAAAACCTGGTTTCGATCAATATTTCAGAGGATAACACCTGTTAGGTCTGGGTTAGGTCTGGGATTTGCGCGCATCTGGCTTATACTTTCGCCTTTTTCGCAAACTTGTTGGCCAGATCCTGGGTATTCTCCGTGTTTGAATCACGTAGTAATGTGGTAACACACTGAAGCAGTCAATTAAACCTGGTTTCTATCAATATTTTAGAGGATAACACCGGTTAGGTCTGGGTTAGGTCCGGGATATGCCCGCATCTGGCTCATGATTTTGCCTTCTTCGCATACTTGTTGGCCAGATCCTGGGTTTTTTTCGTGTTTGAATCACGTAGTAATGTGGTAACACACTGAAGCTGTCAATTAAACCTGGTTTCGATCAATATTTTAGAGGATAACACGGGTTAGGTCTGGGTTAGGTCTGGGTTATGCCCGCATCTGGCTCATGATTTTGCCTTCTTCGCATACTTGTTGGCCAGATCCTGGGTTTTTTTCGTGTTTGAATCACGTAGTAATGTGGTAACACACTGAAGCAGTCAATAAAACCTGGTTTCGATCAATATTTTAGAGGATAACACCGGTTAGGTCTGGGATTTGCGCGCATCTGGCTTATACTTTCGCCTTTTTCGCAAACTTGTTGGCCAGATCCTGGGTTTTTTTCGTGTTTGAATCACGTAGGAATGTGGTAACACACTGAAGCAGTCAATTAAACCTGGTTTCTATCAATATTTTAGAGGATAACACCGGTTAGGTCTGGGTTAGGTCCGGGATATGCCCGCATCTGGCTCATGATTTTGCCTTCTTCGCATACTTGTTGGCCAGTTCCTGGGTTTTTTTCGTGTTTGAATCACGTAGTAATGTGGTAACACACTGAAGCTGTCAATTAAACCTGGTTTCGATCAATATTTTAGAGGATAACACCGGTTAGGTCTGGGTTAGGTCTGGGATATGCGCGCATCTGGCTTACACTTTCACCTTTTTCGCAAACTTGTTGGCCAGATCCTGGGTTTTTTCCGTGTTTGAATCACGTAGGAATGTGGTAACACACTGAAGCAGTCAATTAAACCTGGTTTCGATCAATATTTTAGAGGATAACACCGGTTAGGTCTGGGTTAGGTCTGGGATTTGCGCGCATCTGGCTTATACTTTCGCCTTTTTCGCAAACTTGTTGGCCAGATCCTGGGTATTCTCCGTGTTTGAATCACGTAGTAAAGTGGTAACACACTGAAGCAGTCAATTAAACCTGGTTTCTATCAATATTTTAGAGGATAACACCGGTTAGGTCTGGGTTAGGTCCGGGATATGCCCGCATCTGGCTCATGATTTTGCCTTCTTCGCATACTTGTTGGCCAGATCCTGGGTTTTTTTCGTGTTTGAATCACGTAGTAATGTGGTAACACACTGAAGCTGTCAATTAAACCTGGTTTCGATCAATATTTTAGAGGATAACACCGGTTAGGTCTGGGTTAGGTCTGGGTTATGCCCGCATCTGCCTCATGATTTTGCCTTCTTCGCATACTTGTTGGCCAGATCCTGGGTTTTTTTCGTGTTTGAATCACGTAGTAATGTGGTAACACACTGAAGCTGTCAATTAAACCTGGTTTCGATCAATATTTTAGAGGATAACACCGGTTAGGTCTGGGTTAGGTCTGGGTTATGCCCACATCTGGCTCATGATTTTGCCTTCTTCGCATACTTGTTGGCCAGATCCTGGGTTTTTTTCGTGTTTGAATCACGTAGTAATGTGGTAACACACTGAAGCTGTCAATAAAACCTGGTTTCGATCAATATTTAAGAGGATAACACCGGTTAGGTCTGGGATAGGTCTGGGATTTGCGCGCATCTGTCTTATACTTTCGCCTTCTTCGCAAACTTGTTGGCCAGATCCTGGGTATTCTCCGTGTTTGAATCACGTAGTAATGTGGTAACACACTGAAGCAGTCAATTAAACCTGGTTTCTATCAATATTTTAGAGGATAACACCGGTTAGGTCTGGGTTAGGTCCGGGATATGCCCGCATCTGGCTCATGATTTTGCCTTCTTCACATACTTGTTGGCCAGATCCTGGGTTGTTTTCGTGTTTGAATCACGTAGTAATGTGGTAACACACTGAAGCTGTCAATTAAACCTGGTTTCGATCAATATTTTAGAGGATAACACCGGTTAGGTCTGGGATAGGTCTGGGTTATGCCCGCATCTGGCTCATGATTTTGCCTTCTTCGCATACTTGTTGGCCAGATCCTGGGTTTTTTCCGTGTTTGAATCACGTAGTAATGTGGTAACACACTGAAGCTGTCAATTAAACCTGGTTTCGATCAATATTTTAGAGGATAACACCGGTTAGGTCTGGGTTAGGTCTGGGATATGCGCGCATCTGGCTTATACTTTCACCTTTTTCGCAAACTTGTTGGCCAGATCCTGGGTTTTTTCCGTGTTTGATCACGTAGTAATGTGGTAACACACTGAAGCAGTCAATAAAACCTGGTTTCGATCAATATTTTAGAGGATAACACCGGTTAGGTCTGGGATTTGCGCGCATCTGGCTTATACTTTCGCCTTTTTCGCAAACTTGTTGGCCAGATCCTGGGTTTTTTTCGTGTTTGAATCACGTAGGAATGTGGTAACACACTGAAGCAGTCAATTAAACCTGGTTTCTATCAATATTTTAGAGGATAACACCGGTTAGGTCTGGGTTAGGTCCGGGATATGCCCGCATCTGGCTCATGATTTTGCCTTCTTCGCATACTTGTTGGCCAGATCCTGGGTTTTTTTTCGTGTTTGAATCACGTAGTAATGTGGTAACACACTGAAGCTGTCAATTAAACCTGGTTTCGATCAATATTTTAGAGGATAACACCGGTTAGGTCTGGGTTAGGTCTGGGATATGCGCGCATCTGGCTTACACTTTCACCTTTTTCGCAAACTTGTTGGCCAGATCCTGGGTTTTTTCCGTGTTTGAATCACGTAGGAATGTGGTAACACACTGAAGCAGTCAATTAAACCTGGTTTCGATCAATATTTTAGAGGATAACACCGGTTAGGTCTGGGTTAGGTCTGGGATTTGCGCGCATCTGGCTTATACTTTCGCCTTTTTCGCAAACTTGTTGGCCAGATCCTGGGTATTCTCCGTGTTTGAATCACGTAGTAATGTGGTAACACACTGAAGCAGTCAATTAAACCTGGTTTCTATCAATATTTTAGAGGATGACACCGGTTAGGTCTGGGTTAGGTCCGGGATATGCCCGCATCTGGCTCATGATTTTGCCTTCTTCGCATACTTGTTGGCCAGATCCTGGGTTTTTTTCGTGTTTGAATCACGTAGTAATGTGGTAACACACTGAAGCTGTCAATTAAACCTGGTTTCGATCAATATTTTAGAGGATAACACCGGTTAGGTCTGGGTTAGGTCTGGGTTATGCCCGCATCTGCCTCATGATTTTGCCTTCTTCGCATACTTGTTGGCCAGATCCTGGGTTTTTTTCGTGTTTGAATCACGTAGTAATGTGGTAACACACTGAAGCTGTCAATTAAACCTGGTTTCGATCAATATTTTAGAGGATAACACCGGTTAGGTCTGGGTTAGGTCTGGGTTATGCCCGCATCTGGCTCATGATTTTGCCTTCTTCGCATACTTGTTGGCCAGATCCTGGGTTTTTTTCGTGTTTGAATCACGTAGTAATGTGGTAACACACTGAAGCTGTCAATAAAACCTGGTTTCGATCAATATTTCATAGGATAACACCGGTTAGGTCTGGGTTAGGTCTGGGATTTGCGCGCATCTGTCTTATACTTTCGCCTTTTTCGCAAACTTGTTGGCCAGATCCTGGGTATTCTCCGTGTTTGAATCACGTAGTAATGTGGTAACACACTGAAGCAGTCAATTAAACCTGGTTTCTATCAATATTTTAGAGGATAACACCGGTTAGGTCTGGGATTTGCGCGCATCTGGCTTTTTCTTTCGCCTTCTTCGCATACTTCTTGGCCAGATCCTGGGTTTTTTCGTGTTTGAATCACGTAGTAATGTGGTAACACACTGAAGCAGTCAATTAAACCTGGTTTCTATCAATATTTTAGAGGATAACACCGGTTAGGTCTGGGTTAGGTCCGGGATATGCCCGCATCTGGCTCATGATTTTGCCTTCTTCGCATACTTGTTGGCCAGATCCTGGGTTTTTTTCGTGTTTGAATCACGTAGTAATGTGGTAACACACTGAAGCTGTCAATTAAACCTGGTTTCGATCAATATTTTAGAGGATAACACCGGTTAGGTCTGGGTTAGGTCTGGGATATGCGCGCATCTGGCTTACACTTTCACCTTTTTCGCAAACTTGTTGGCCAGATCCTGGGTTTTTTCCGTGTTTGATCACGTAGTAATGTGGTAACACACTGAAGCAGTCAATAAAACCTGGTTTCGATCAATATTTTAGAGGATAACACCGGTTAGGTCTGGGATTTGCGCGCATCTGGCTTATTCTTTCGCCTTCTTCGCATACTTCTTGGCCAGATCCTGGGTTTTTTCGTGTTTGAATCACGTAGTAATGTGGTAACACACTGAAGCTGTCAATTAAACCTGGTTTCGATCAATATTTTAGAGGATAACACCGGTTAGGTCTGGGTTAGGTCTGGGTTATGCCCGCATCTGGCTCATGATTTTGCCTTCTTCGCATACTTGTTGGCCAGATCCTGGGTTTTTTTAGTGTTTGAATCACGTAGTAATGTGGTAACACACTGAAGCTGTCAATTAAACCTGGTTTCGATCAATATTTTAGAGGATAACACCGGTTAGGTCTGGGTTAGGTCTGGGATATGCGCGCATCTGGCTTGTACTTTCACCTTTTTCGCAAACTTGTTGGCCAGATCCTGGGTTTTTTCCGTGTTTGATCACGTAGTAATGTGGTAACACACTGAAGCAGTGAATAAAACCTGGTTTCGATCAATATTTCAGAGGATAACACCTGTTAGGTTTGGGTTAGGTCTGGGATTTGCGCGCATCTGGCTTATACTTTCGCCTTTTTCGCAAACTTGTTGGCCAGATCCTGGGTATTCTCCGTGTTTGAATCACGTAGTAATGTGGTAACACACTGAAGCAGTCAATAAAACCTGGTTTCGATCAATATTTTAGAGGATAACACCGGTTAGGTCTGGGATTTGCGCGCATCTGGCTTATACTTTCGCCTTTTTCGCAAACTTGTTGGCCAGATCCTGGGTTTTTTTCGTGTTTGAATCACGTAGGAATGTGGTAACACACTGAAGCAGTCAATTAAACCTGGTTTCTATCAATATTTTAGAGGATAACACCGGTTAGGTCTGGGTTAGGTCCGGGATATGCCCGCATCTGGCTCATGATTTTGCCTTCTTCGCATACTTGTTGGCCAGATCCTGGGTTTTTTTCGTGTTTGAATCACGTAGTAATGTGATAACACACTGAAGCTGTCAATTAAACCTGGTTTCGATCAATATTTTAGAGGATAACACCGGTTAGGTCTGGTTTAGGTCTGGGATATGCGCGCATCTGGCTTACACTTTCACCTTTTTCGCAAACTTGTTGGCCAGATCCTGGGTTTTTTCCGTGTTTGAATCAGGTAGGAATGTGGTAACACACTGAAGCAGTCAATTAAACCTGGTTTCGATCAATATTTTAGAGGATAACACCGGTTAGGTCTGGGTTAGGTCTGGGATTTGCGCGCATCTGGCTTATACTTTCGCCTTTTTCGCAAACTTGTTGGCCAGATCCTGGGTATTCTCCGTGTTTGAATCACGTAGTAATGTGGTAACACACTGAAGCAGTCAATTAAACCTGGTTTCTATCAATATTTTAGAGGATAACACCGGTTAGGTCTGGGTTAGGTCCGGGATATGCCCGCATCTGGCTCATGATTTTGCCTTCTTCGCATACTTGTTGGCCAGATCCTGGGTTTTTTTCGTGTTTGAATCACGTAGTAATGTGGTAACACACTGAAGCTGTCAATTAAACCTGGTTTCGATCAATATTTTAGAGGATAACACCGGTTAGGTCTGGGTTAGGTCTGGGTTATGCCCGCATCTGCCTCATGATTTTGCCTTCTTCGCATACTTGTTGGCCAGATCCTGGGTTTTTTTCGTGTTTGAATCACGTAGTAATGTGGTAACACACTGAAGCTGTCAATTAAACCTGGTTTCGATCAATATTTTAGAGGATAACACCGGTTAGGTCTGGGTTAGGTCTGGGTTATGCCCGCATCTGCCTCATGATTTTGCCTTCTTCGCATACTTGTTGGCCAGATCCTGGGTTTTTTTCGTGTTTGAATCACGTAGTAATGTGGTAACACACTGAAGCTGTCAATTAAACCTGGTTTCGATCAATATTTTAGAGGATAACACCGGTTAGGTCTGGGTTAGGTCTGGGTTATGCCCGCATCTGGCTCATGATTTTGCCTTCTTCGCATACTTGTTGGCCAGATCCTGGGTTTTTTTCGTGTTTGAATCACGTAGTAATGTGGTAACACACTGAAGCTGTCAATAAAACCTGGTTTCGATCAATATTTCAGAGGATAACACCGGTTAGGTCTGGGTTAGGTCTGGGATTTGCGCGCATCTGTCTTATACTTTCGCCTTTTTCGCAAACTTGTTGGCCAGATCCTGGGTATTCTCCGTGTTTGAATCACGTAGTAATGTGGTAACACACTGAAGCAGTCAATTAAACCTGGTTTCTATCAATATTTTAGAGGATAACACCGGTTAGGTCTGGGATTTGCGCGCATCTGGCTTATTCTTTCGCCTTCTTCGCATACTTCTTGGCCAGATCCTGGGTTTTTTCGTGTTTGAATCACGTAGTAATGTGGTAACACACTGAAGCAGTCAATTGAACCTGGTTTCTATCAATATTTTAGAGGATAACACCGGTTAGGTCTGGGTTAGGTCCGGGATATGCCCGCATCTGGCTCATGATTTTGCCTTCTTCGCATACTTGTTGGCCAGATCCTGGGTTTTTTTCGTGTTTGAATCACGTAGTAATGTGGTAACACACTGAAGCTGTCAATTAAACCTGGTTTCGATCAATATTTTAGAGGATAACACCGGTTAGGTCTGGGTTAGGTCTGGGATATGCGCGCATCAGGCTTACACTTTCACCTTTTTCGCAAACTTGATGGCCAGATCCTGGGTTTTTTCCGTGTTTGATCACGTAGTAATGTGGTAACACACTGAAGCAGTCAATAAAACCTGGTTTCGATCAATATTTTAGAGGATAACACCGGTTAGGTCTGGGATTTGCGCGCATCTGGCTTATTCTTTCGCCTTCTTCGCATACTTCTTGGCCAGATCCTGGGTTTTTTCGTGTTTGAATCACGTAGTAATGTGGTGACACACTGAAGCTGTCAATTAAACCTGGTTTCGATCAATATTTTAGAGGATAACACCGGTTAGGTCTGGGTTAGGTCTGGGTTATGCCCGCATCTGGCTCATGATTTTGCCTTCTTCGCATACTTGTTGGCCAGATCCTGGGTTTTTTTCGTGTTTGAATCACGTAGTAATGTGGTAACACACTGAAGCTGTCAATTAAACCTGGTTTCGATCAATATTTTAGAGGATAACACCGGTTAGGTCTGGGTTAGGTCTGGGATATGCGCGCATCTGGCTTGTACTTTCACCTTTTTCGCAAACTTGTTGGCCAGATCCTGGGTTTTTTCCGTGTTTGATCACGTAGTAATGTGGTAACACACTGAAGCAGTGAATAAAACCTGGTTTCGATCAATATTTCAGAGGATAACACCTGTTAGGTTTGGGTTAGGTCTGGGATTTGCGCGCATCTGGCTTATACTTTCGCCTTTTTCGCAAACTTGTTGGCCAGATCCTGGGTATTCTCCGTGTTTGAATCACGTAGTAATGTGGTAACACACTGAAGCAGTCAATAAAACCTGGTTTCGATCAATATTTTAGAGGATAACACCGGTTAGGTCTGGGATTTGCGCGCATCTGGCTTATACTTTCGCCTTTTTCGCAAACTTGTTGGCCAGATCCTGGGTTTTTTTCGTGTTTGAATCACGTAGGAATGTGGTAACACACTGAAGCAGTCAATTAAACCTGGTTTCTATCAATATTTTAGAGGATAACACCGGTTAGGTCTGGTTTAGGTCTGGGATATGCGCGCATCTGGCTTACACTTTCATCTTTTTCGCAAACTTGTTGGCCAGATCCTGGGTTTTTTCCGTGTTTGAATCACGTAGGAATGTGGTAACACACTGAAGCAGTCAATTAAACCTGGTTTCGATCAATATTTTAGAGGATAACACCGGTTAGGTCTGGGTTAGGTCTGGGATTTGCGCGCATCTGGCTTATACTTTCGCCTTTTTCGCAAACTTGTTGGCCAGATCCTGGGTATTCTCCGTGTTTGAATCACGTAGTAATGTGGTAACACACTGAAGCAGTCAATTAAACCTGGTTTCTATCAATATTTTAGAGGATAACACCGGTTAGGTCTGGGTTAGGTCCGGGATATGCCCGCATCTGGCTCATGATTTTGCCTTCTTCGCATACTTGTTGGCCAGATCCTGGGTTTTTTTCGTGTTTGAATCACGTAGTAATGTGGTAACACACTGAAGCTGTCAATTAAACCTGGTTTCGATCAATATTTTAGAGGATAACACCGGTTAGGTCTGGGTTAGGTCTGGGTTATGCCCGCATCTGCCTCATGATTTTGCCTTCTTCGCATACTTGTTGGCCAGATCCTGGGTTTTTTTCGTGTTTGAATCACGTAGTAATGTGGTAACACACTGAAGCTGTCAATTAAACCTGGTTTCGATCAATATTTTAGAGGATAACACCGGTTAGGTCTGGGTTAGGTCTGGGTTATGCCCGCATTTGGCTCATGATTTTGCCTTCTTCGCATACTTGTTGGCCAGATCCTGGGTTTTTTTCGTGTTTGAATCACGTAGTAATGTGGTAACACACTGAAGCTGTCAATAAAACCTGGTTTCGATCAATATTTCAGAGGATAACACCGGTTAGGTCTGGGTTAGGTCTGGGATTTGCGCGCATCTGTCTTATACTTTCGCCTTTTTCGCAAACTTGTTGGCCAGATCCTGGGTATTCTCCGTGTTTGAATCACGTAGTAATGTGGTAACACACTGAAGCAGTCAATTAAACCTGGTTTCTATCAATATTTTAGAGGATAACACCGGTTAGGTCTGGGTTAGGTCCGGGATATGCCCGCATCTGGCTCATGATTTTGCCTTCTTCGCATACTTGTTGGCCAGATCCTGGGTTTTTTTCGTGTTTGAATCACGTAGTAATGTGGTAACACACTGAAGCTGTCAATTAAACCTGGTTTCGATCAATATTTTAGAGGATAACACCGGTTAGGTCTGGGTTAGGTCTGGGTTATGCCCGCATCTGCCTCATGATTTTGCCTTCTTCGCATACTTGTTGGCCAGATCCTGGGTTTTTTTCGTGTTTGAATCAGGTAGTAATGTGGTAACACACTGAAGCTGTCAATTAAACCTGGTTTCGATCAATATTTTAGAGGATAACACCGGTTAGGTCTGGGTTAGGTCTGGGATATGCGCGCATCTGGCTTACACTTTCACCTTTTTCGCAAACTTGTTGGCCAGATCCAGGGTTTTTTCCGTGTTTGATCACGTAGTAATGTGGTAACACACTGAAGCAGTCAATAAAACCTGGTTTCGATCAATATTTTAGAGGATAACACCGGTTAGGTCTGGGATTTGCGCGCATCTGGCTTATACTTTCGCCTTTTTCGCAAACTTGTTGGCCAGATCCTGGGTATTTTTCGTGTTTGAATCACGTAGTAATGTGGTAACACACTGAAGCAGTCAATTAAACCTGGTTTCGATCAATATTTTAGAGGATAACACCGGTTAGGTCTGGGATAGGTCCGGGATATGCCCGCATCTGGCTCATGATTTTGCCTTCATCGCATACTTGTTGGCCAGATCCTGCGTTTTTTCCGTGTTTGAATCACGTAGTAATGTGGTAACACACTGAAGCAGTCAATTAAACCTGGTTTCGATCAATATTTCAGAGGATAACACCGGTTAGGTCTGGGTTAGGTCTGGGAAATGCGCGCATCTGGCTTATTCTTTCGCCTTCTTCGCATAATTCTTGGCCAGATCCTGGGTTTTTTTCGTGTTTGAATCACGTAGGAATGTGGTAACACACTGAAGCAGTCAATTAAAACTGGTTTCGATCGATATTTTAGAGGATAACACCGGTTAGGTCTGGGTTAGGTCTGGGATTTGCGCGCATCTGGCTTATACTTTCGCCTTTTTCGCAAACTTGTTGGCCAGATCCTGGGTATTTTTCGTGTTTGAATCACGTAGTAATGTGGTAACACACTGAAGCAGTCAATTAAACCTGGTTTCGATCAATATTTTAGAGGATAACACCGGTTAGGTCTGGGTTAGGTCCGGGATATGCCCGCATCTGGCTCATGATTTTGCCTTCTTCGCATACTTGCTGGCAAGATCCTGGGTTTTTTTCGTGTTTGAATCACGTAGTAATGTGGTAACACACTGAAGCTGTCAATTAAACCTGGTTTCGATCAATATTTTAGAGGATAACACCGGTTAGGTCTGGGTTAGGTTTGGGTTATGCCCGCATCTGGCTCATGATTTTGCCTTCTTCGCATACTTGTTGGCCAGATCCTGGGTTTTTTTCGTGTTTGAATCACGTAGTAATGTGGTAACACACTGAAGCTGTCAATTAAACCTGGTTTCGATCAATATTTTAGCGGATAACACCGGTTAGGTCTGGGTTAGGTCTGGGAAATGCGCGCATCTGGCTTATTCTTTCGCCTTCTTCGTATACTTCTTGGCCAGATCCTGGGTTTTTTTCGTGTTTGAATCACATAGGAATATGGTAACACACTGAAGCAGTCAATTAAACCTGGTTTCGATCAATATTTTAGAGGATAACACCGGTTAGGTCTGGGTTAGGTCCGGGATATGCCCGCATCTGGCTCATGATTTTGCCTTCTTCGCATACTTGTTGGCCAGATCCCGGGTTTTTTTCGTGTTTGAATCACGTAGTAATGTGGTAACACACTGAAGCTGTCAATTAAACCTGGTTTCGATCAATATTTTAGAGGATAACACCGGTTAGGTCTGGGTTAGGTCTGGGTTATGCCCGCATCTGCCTCATGATTTTGCCTTCTTCGCATACTTGTTGGCCAGATCCTGGGTTTTTTTCGTGTTTGAATCACGTAGTAATGTGGTAACACACTGAAGCTGTCAATTGAACCTGGTTTCGATCAATATTTTAGAGGATAACACCGGTTAGGTCTGGGTTAGGTCTGGGTTATGCCCGCATCTGGCTCATGATTTTGCCTTCTTCGCATACTTGTTGGCCAGATCCTGGGTTTTTTTCGTGTTTGAATCACGTAGTAATGTGGTAACACACTGAAGCTGTCAATTAAACCTGGTTTCGATCAATATTTTAGAGGATAACACCGGTTAGGTCTGGGTTAGGTCTGGGTTATGCCCGCATCTGGCTCATGATTTTGCCTTCTTCGCATACTTGTTGGCCAGATCCTGGGTTTTTTTCGTGTTTGAATCACGTAGTAATGTGGTAACACACTGAAGCTGTCAATTAAACCTGGTTTCGATCAATATTTTAGAGGATAACACCGGTTAGGTCCGGGTTAGGTCTGGGATATGCGCGCATCTGGCTTATACTTTCACCTTTTTCGCAAACTTGTTGGCCAGATCCTGGGTTTTTTCCGTGTTTGATCACGTAGTAATGTGGTAACACACTGAAGCAGTCAATAAAACCTGGTTTCGATCAATATTTCAGAGGATAACACCGGTTAGGTCTGGGTTAGGTCTGGGATTTGCGCGCATCTGGCTTATACTTTCGCCTTTTTCGCAAACTTGTTGGCCAGATCCTGGGTATTCTCCGTGTTTGAATCACGTAGGAATGTGGTAACACACTGAAGCAGTCAATTAAACCTGGTTTCTATCAATATTTTAGAGGATAACACCGGTTAGGTCTGGGTTAGGTCCGGGATATGCCCGCATCTGGCTCATGATTTTGCCTTCTTCGCATACTTGTTGGCCAGATCCTGGGTTTTTTTCGTGTTTGAATCACGTAGTAATGTGGTAACACACTGAAGCTGTCAATTAAACCTGGTTTCGATCAATATTTTAGAGGATAACACCGGTTAGGTCTGGGTTAGGTCTGGGATATGCGCGCATCTGGCTTACACTTTCACCTTTTTCGAAAACTTGTTGGCCAGATCCTGGGTTTTTTCCGTGTTTGAATCACGTAGGAATGTGGTAACACACTGAAGCAGTCAATTAAACCTGGTTTCGATCAATATTTTAGAGGATAACACCGGATAGGTCTGGGTTAGGTCTGGGATTTGCGCGCATCTGCCTTATACTTTCGCCTTTTTCGCAAACTTGTTGGCCAGATCCTGGGTATTTTTCGTGTTTGAATCACGTAGTAATGTGGTAACACACTGAAGCAGTCAATTAAACCTGGTTTCGATCAATATTTTAGAGGATAACACCGGTTAGGTCTGGGATAGGTCCGGGATATGCCCGCATCTGGCTCATGATTTTGCCTTCTTCGCATACTTGTTGGCCAGATCCTGGGTTTTTTTCGTGTTTGAATCACGTAGTAATGTGGTAACACACTGAAGCAGTCAATTAAACCTGGTTTCGATCAATATTTTAGAGGATAACACCGGTTAGGTCTGGGTTAGGTCTGGGTTATGCCCGCATCTGGCTCATGATTTTGCCTTCTTCGCATACTTGTTGGCCGGATCCTGGGTTTTTTTCGTGTTTGAATCACGTAGTAATGTGGTAACACACTGAAGCTGTCAATTAAACCTGGTTTCGATCAATATTTTAGAGGATAACACCGGTTAGGTCTGGGTTAGGTCTGGGATATGCGCGCATCTGGCTTGTACTTTCACCTTTTTCGCAAACTTGTTGGCCAGATCCTGCGTTTTTTCCGTGTTTGAATCACGTAGTAATGTGGTAACACACTGAAGCAGTCAATTAAACCTGGTTTCGATCAATATTTCAGAGGATAACACCGGTTAGGTCTGGGTTAGGTCTGGGAAATGCGCGCATCTGGCTTATTCTTTCGCCTTCTTCGCATAATTCTTGGCCAGATCCAGGGTTTTTTTCGTGTTTGAATCACGTAGGAATGTGGTAACACACTGAAGCAGTCAATTAAACCTGGTTTCGATCAATATTTTAGAGGATAACACCGGTTAGGTCTGGGTTAGGTCTGGGATTTGCGCGCATCTGGCTTATACTTTCGCCTTTTTCGCAAACTTGTTGGCCAGATCCTGGGTTTTTTTCGTGTTTGAATAACGTAGTAATGTGGTAACACACTGAAGCTGTCAATTAAACCTGGTTTCGATCAATATTTTAGAGGATAACACCGGTTAGGTCTGGGTTAGGTTTGGGTTATGCCCGCATCTGGCTCATGATTTTGCCTTCTTCGCATACTTGTTGGCCAGATCCTGGGTTTTTATCGTGTTTGAATCACGTAGTAATGTGGTAACACACTGAAGCTGTCAATTAAACCTGGTTTCGATCAATATTTTAGCGGATAACACCGGTTAGGTCTGGGTTAGGTCTGGGAAATGCGCGCATCTGGCTTATTCTTTCGCCTTCTTCGTATACTTCTTGGCCAGATCCTAGGTTTTTTTCGTGTTTGAATCACGTAGGAATGTGGTAACACACTGAAGCAGTCAATTAAACCTGGTTTCGATCAATATTTTAGAGGATAACACCGGTTAGGTCTGGGTTAGGTCTGGGATTTGCGCGCATCTGGCTTATACTTTCGCCTTTTTCGCAAACTTGATGGCAGATCCTGGGTATTTTCCGTGTTTGAATCACGTAGTAATGTGGTAACAAACTGAAGCAGTCAATAAAACCTGGTTTCGATCAATATTTTAGAGGATAACACCGGTTAGGTCTGGGTTAGGTCCGGGATATGCCCGCATCTGGCTCATGATTTTGCCTTCTTCGCATACTTGTTGGCCAGATCCTGGGTTTTTTTCGTGTTTCAATCACGTAGTAATGTGGCAACACACTGAAGCTGTCAATTAAGCCTGGTTTCGATCAATATTTTAGAGGATAACACCGGTTAGGTCTGGGTTAGGTCTGGGATTTGCGCGCATCTGGCTTATACTTTCGCCTTTTTCGCAAACTTGTTGGCCAGATCCTGGGTTTTTTCCGTGTTTGATCACGTAGTAATGTGGTAACACACTGAAGCAGTCAATAAAACCTGGTTTCGATCAATATTTCAGAGGATAACACCGGTTAGGTCTGGGTTAGGTCTGGGATTTGCGCGCATCTGGCTTATACTTTCGCCTTTTTCGCAAACTTGTTGGCCAGATCCTGGGTATTCTCCGTGTTTGAATCACGTAGTAATGTGGTAACACACTGAAGCAGTCAATTAAACCTGGTTTCTATCAATATTTTAGAGGATAACACCGGTTAGGTCTGGGTTAGGTCCGGGATATGCCCGCATCTGGCTCATGATTTTGCCTTCTTCGCATACTTGTTGGCCAGATCCTGGGTTTTTTTCGTGTTTGAATCACGTAGTAATGTGGTAACACACTGAAGCTGTCAATTAAACCTGGTTTCGATCAATATTTTAGAGGATAACACGGGTTAGGTCTGGGTTAGGTCTGGGTTATGCCCGCATCTGGCTCATGATTTTGCCTTCTTCACATACTTGTTGGCCAGATCCTGGGTTGTTTTCGTGTTTGAATCACGTAGTAATGTGGTAACACACTGAAGCTGTCAATTAAACCTGGTTTCGATCAATATTTTAGAGGATAACACCGGTTAGGTCTGGGTTAGGTCTGGGTTATGCCCGCATCTGGCTCATGATGTTGCCTTCTTCGCATACTTGTTGGCCAGATCCTGGGTTTTTTTCGTGTTTGAATTACGTAGTAATGTGGTAACACACTGAAGCTGTCAATTAAACCTGGTTTCGATCAATATTTTAGAGGATAACACCGGTTAGGTCTGGGTTAGGTCTGGGATATGCGCGCATCTGGCTTATACTTTCACCTTTTTCGCAAACTTGTTGGCCAGATCCTGGGTTTTTTTCGTGTTTGAATCACGTAGTAATGTGGTAACACACTGAAGCTGTCAATAAAACCTGGTTTCGATCAATATTTCAGAGGATAACACCGGTTAGGTCTGGGTTAGGTCTGGGATTTGCGCGCATCTGTCTTATACTTTCGCCTTCTTCGCAAACTTGTTGGCCAGATCCTGGGTATTCTCCGTGTTTGAATCACGTAGTAATGTGGTAACACACTGAAGCAGTCAATTAAACCTGGTTTCTATCAATATTTTAGAGGATAACACCGGTTAGGTCTGGGTTAGGTCCGGGATATGCCCGCATCTGGCTCATGATTTTGCCTTCTTCGCATACTTGTTGGCCAGATCCTGGGTTTTTTTCGTGTTTGAATCACGTAGTAATGTGGTAACACACTGAAGCTGTCAATTAAACCTGGTTTCGATCAATATTTTAGAGGATAACACCGGTTAGGTCTGGGTTAGGTCTGGGTTATGCCCGCATCTGGCTCATGATTTTGCCTTCTTCGCATACTTGTTGGCCGGATCCAGGGTTTTTTTCGTGATTGAATCACGTAGTAATGTGGTAACACACTGAAGCTGTCAATTAAACCTGGTTTCGATCAATATTTTAGAGGATAACACCGGTTAGGTCTGGGTTAGGTCTGGGATATGCGCGCATCTGGCTTGTACTTTCACCTTTTTCGCAAACTTGTTGGCCAGATCCTGCGTTTTTTCCGTGTTTGAATCACGTAGTAATGTGGTAACACACTGAAGCTGTCAATTAAACCTGGTTTCGATCAATATTTTAGAGGATAACACCGGTTAGGTCTGGGTTAGGTCCGGGATATGCCCGCATCTGGCTCATGATTTTGCCTTCTTCGCATACTTGTTGGCCAGATCCTGGGTTTTTTTCGTGTTTGAATCACGTAGTAATGTGGTAACACACTGAAGCTGTCAATTAAACCTGGTTTCGATCAATATTTTAGAGGATAACACCGGTTAGGTCTGGGTTAGGTCTGGGTTATGCCCGCATCTGCCTCATGATTTTGCCTTCTTCGCATACTTGTTGGCCAGATCCTGGGTTTTTTTCGTGTTTGAATCACGTAGTAATGTGGTAACACACTGAAGCAGTCAATTAAACCTGGTTTCGATCAATATTTTAGAGGATAACACCGGTTAGGTCTGGGTTAGGTCTGGGATTTGCGCGCATCTGGCTTATACTTTCGCCTTTTTCGCAAACTTGTTGGCCAGATCCTGGGTTTTTTTCGTGTTTGAATAACGTAGTAATGTGGTAACACACTGAAGCTGTCAATTAAACCTGGTTTCGATCAATATTTTAGAGGATAACACCGGTTAGGTCTGGGTTAGGTTTGGGTTATGCCCGCATCTGGCTCATGATTTTGCCTTCTTCGCATACTTGTTGGCCAGATCCTGGGTTTTTATCGTGTTTGAATCACGTAGTAATGTGGTAACACACTGAAGCTGTCAATTAAACCTGGTTTCGATCAATATTTTAGCGGATAACACCGGTTAGGTCTGGGTTAGGTCTGGGAAATGCGCGCATCTGGCTTATTCTTTCGCCTTCTTCGTATACTTCTTGGCCAGATCCTAGGTTTTTTTCGTGTTTGAATCACGTAGGAATGTGGTAACACACTGAAGCAGTCAATTAAACCTGGTTTCGATCAATATTTTAGAGGATAACACCGGTTAGGTCTGGGTTAGGTCTGGGATTTGCGCGCATCTGGCTTATACTTTCGCCTTTTTCGCAAACTTGATGGCAGATCCTGGGTATTTTCCGTGTTTGAATCACGTAGTAATGTGGTAACAAACTGAAGCAGTCAATAAAACCTGGTTTCGATCAATATTTTAGAGGATAACACCGGTTAGGTCTGGGTTAGGTCCGGGATATGCCCGCATCTGGCTCATGATTTTGCCTTCTTCGCATACTTGTTGGCCAGATCCTGGGTTTTTTTCGTGTTTCAATCACGTAGTAATGTGGCAACACACTGAAGCTGTCAATTAAGCCTGGTTTCGATCAATATTTTAGAGGATAACACCGGTTAGGTCTGGGTTAGGTCTGGGATTTGCGCGCATCTGGCTTATACTTTCGCCTTTTTCGCAAACTTGTTGGCCAGATCCTGGGTTTTTTCCGTGTTTGATCACGTAGTAATGTGGTAACACACTGAAGCAGTCAATAAAACCTGGTTTCGATCAATATTTCAGAGGATAACACCGGTTAGGTCTGGGTTAGGTCTGGGATTTGCGCGCATCTGGCTTATACTTTCGCCTTTTTCGCAAACTTGTTGGCCAGATCCTGGGTATTCTCCGTGTTTGAATCACGTAGTAATGTGGTAACACACTGAAGCAGTCAATTAAACCTGGTTTCTATCAATATTTTAGAGGATAACACCGGTTAGGTCTGGGTTAGGTCCGGGATATGCCCGCATCTGGCTCATGATTTTGCCTTCTTCGCATACTTGTTGGCCAGATCCTGGGTTTTTTTCGTGTTTGAATCACGTAGTAATGTGGTAACACACTGAAGCTGTCAATTAAACCTGGTTTCGATCAATATTTTAGAGGATAACACGGGTTAGGTCTGGGTTAGGTCTGGGTTATGCCCGCATCTGGCTCATGATTTTGCCTTCTTCACATACTTGTTGGCCAGATCCTGGGTTGTTTTCGTGTTTGAATCACGTAGTAATGTGGTAACACACTGAAGCTGTCAATTAAACCTGGTTTCGATCAATATTTTAGAGGATAACACCGGTTAGGTCTGGGTTAGGTCTGGGTTATGCCCGCATCTGGCTCATGATGTTGCCTTCTTCGCATACTTGTTGGCCAGATCCTGGGTTTTTTTCGTGTTTGAATTACGTAGTAATGTGGTAACACACTGAAGCTGTCAATTAAACCTGGTTTCGATCAATATTTTAGAGGATAACACCGGTTAGGTCTGGGTTAGGTCTGGGATATGCGCGCATCTGGCTTATACTTTCACCTTTTTCGCAAACTTGTTGGCCAGATCCTGGGTTTTTTTCGTGTTTGAATCACGTAGTAATGTGGTAACACACTGAAGCTGTCAATAAAACCTGGTTTCGATCAATATTTCAGAGGATAACACCGGTTAGGTCTGGGTTAGGTCTGGGATTTGCGCGCATCTGTCTTATACTTTCGCCTTCTTCGCAAACTTGTTGGCCAGATCCTGGGTATTCTCCGTGTTTGAATCACGTAGTAATGTGGTAACACACTGAAGCAGTCAATTAAACCTGGTTTCTATCAATATTTTAGAGGATAACACCGGTTAGGTCTGGGTTAGGTCCGGGATATGCCCGCATCTGGCTCATGATTTTGCCTTCTTCGCATACTTGTTGGCCAGATCCTGGGTTTTTTTCGTGTTTGAATCACGTAGTAATGTGGTAACACACTGAAGCTGTCAATTAAACCTGGTTTCGATCAATATTTTAGAGGATAACACCGGTTAGGTCTGGGTTAGGTCTGGGTTATGCCCGCATCTGGCTCATGATTTTGCCTTCTTCGCATACTTGTTGGCCGGATCCAGGGTTTTTTTCGTGATTGAATCACGTAGTAATGTGGTAACACACTGAAGCTGTCAATTAAACCTGGTTTCGATCAATATTTTAGAGGATAACACCGGTTAGGTCTGGGTTAGGTCTGGGATATGCGCGCATCTGGCTTGTACTTTCACCTTTTTCGCAAACTTGTTGGCCAGATCCTGCGTTTTTTCCGTGTTTGAATCACGTAGTAATGTGGTAACACACTGAAGCTGTCAATTAAACCTGGTTTCGATCAATATTTTAGAGGATAACACCGGTTAGGTCTGGGTTAGGTCCGGGATATGCCCGCATCTGGCTCATGATTTTGCCTTCTTCGCATACTTGTTGGCCAGATCCTGGGTTTTTTTCGTGTTTGAATCACGTAGTAATGTGGTAACACACTGAAGCTGTCAATTAAACCTGGTTTCGATCAATATTTTAGAGGATAACACCGGTTAGGTCTGGGTTAGGTCTGGGTTATGCCCGCATCTGCCTCATGATTTTGCCTTCTTCGCATACTTGTTGGCCAGATCCTGGGTTTTTTTCGTGTTTGAATCACGTAGTAATGTGGTAACACACTGAAGCTGTCAATTAAACCTGGTTTCGATCAATATTTTAGAGGATAACACCGGTTAGGTCTGGGTAAGGTCTGGGTTATGCCCGCATCTGGCTCATGATTTTGCCTTCTTCGCATACTTGTTGGCCAGATCCTGGGTTTTTTTCGTGTTTGAATCACGTAGTAATGTGGTAACACACTGAAGCTGTCAATTAAACCTGGTTTCGATCAATATTTTAGAGGATAACACCGGTTAGGTCTGGGTTAGGTCTGGGATTTGCGCGCATCTGGCTTCTACTTTCGCCTTTTTCGCAAACTTGTTGGCCAGATCCTGGGTTTTTTCCGTGTTTGATCACGTAGTAATGTGGTAACACACTGAAGCAGTCAATAAAACCTGGTTTCGATCAATATTTCAGAGGATAACACCGGTTAGGTCTGGGTTAGGTCTGGGATTTGCGCGCATCTGGCTTATACTTTCGCCTTTTTCGCAAACTTGTTGGCCAGATCCTGGGTATTCTCCGTGTTTGAATCACGTAGTAATGTGGTAACACACTGAAGCAGTCAATTAAACCTGGTTTCTATCAATATTTTAGAGGATAACACCGGTTAGGTCTGGGTTAGGTCCGGGATATGCCCGCATCTGGCTCATGATTTTGCCTTCTTCGCATACTTGTTGGCCAGATCCTGGGTTTTTTTCGTGTTTGAATCACGTAGTAATGTGGTAACACACTGAAGCTGTCAATTAAACCTGGTTTCGATCAATATTTTAGAGGATAACACGGGTTAGGTCTGGGTTAGGTCTGGGTTATGCCCGCATCTGGCTCATGATTTTGCCTTCTTCACATACTTGTTGGCCAGATCCTGGGTTGTTTTCGTGTTTGAATCACGTAGTAATGTGGTAACACACTGAAGCTGTCAATTAAACCTGGTTTCGATCAATATTTTAGAGGATAACACCGGTTAGGTCTGGGTTAGGTCTGGGTTATGCCCGCATCTGGCTCATGATTTTGCCTTCTTCGCATACTTGTTGGCCAGATCCTGGGTTTTTTTCGTGTTTGAATCACGTAGTAATGTGGTAACACACTGAAGCTGTCAATTAAACCTGGTTTCGATCAATATTTCAGAGGATAACACCGGTTAGGTCTGGGTTAGGTCTGGGAAATGCGCGCATCTGGCTTATTCTTTCGCCTTCTTCGCATACTTCTTGGCCAGATCCTGGGTTTTTTCGTGTTTGAATCACGTATGAATGTGGTAACACACTGAAGCAGTCAATTAAACCTGGTTTCGATCAATATTTTAGAGGATAACACCGGTTAGGTCTGGGTTAGGTCCGGGATGTGCCCGCATCTGGCTCATGATTTTGCCTTCTTCGCATACTTGCTGGCCAGATCCTGGGTTTTTTTCGTGTTTGAATCACGTAGTAATGTGGTAACACACTGAAGCTGTCAATTAAACCTAGTTTCGATCAATATTTTAGAGGATAACACCGGTTAGGTCTGGGTTAGGTCTGGGTTATGCCCGCATCTGGCTCATGATTTTGCCTTCTTCGCATACTTGTTGGCCAGATCCTGGGCTTTTTTCGTGTTTGAATCACGTAGTAATGTGGTAACACACTGAAGCTGTCAATAAAACCTGGTTTCGATCAATATTTCAGAGGATAACACCGGTTAGGTCTGGATTAGGTCTGGGATTTGCGCGCATCTGGCTTATACTTTCGCCTTTTTCGCAAACTTGTTGGCCAGATCCTGGGTATTCTCCGTGTTTGAATCACGTAGTAATGTGGTAACACACTGAAGCAGTCAATTAAACCTGGTTTCTATCAATATTTTAGAGGATAACACCGGTTAGGTCTGGGTTAGGTCCGGGATATGCCCGCATCTGGCTCATGATTTTGCCTTCTTCGCATACTTGTTGGCCAGATCCTGGGTTTTTTTCGTGTTTGAATCACGTAGTAATGTGGTAACACACTGAAGCTGTCAATTAAACCTGGTTTCGATCAATATTTTAGAGGATAACACCGGTTAGGTCTGGGTTAGGTCTGGGTTATGCCCGCATCTGGCTCATGATTTTGCCTTCTTCGCATACTTGTTGGCCAGATCCTGGGCTTTTTTCGTGTTTGAATCACGTAGTAATGTGGTAACACACTGAAGCTGTCAATAAAACCTGGTTTCGATCAATATTTCAGAGGATAACACCGGTTAGGTCTGGGTTAGGTCTGGGATTTGCGCGCATCTGGCTTATACTTTCGCCTTTTTCGCAAACTTGTTGGCCAGATCCTGGGTATTCTCCGTGTTTGAATCACGTAGTAATGTGGTAACACACTGAAGCAGTCAATTAAACCTGGTTTCTATCAATATTTTAGAGGATAACACCGGTTAGGTCTGGGTTAGGTCCGGGATATGCCCGCATCTGGCTCATGATTTTGCCTTCTTCGCATACTTGTTGGCCAGATCCTGGGTTTTTTTCGTGTTTGAATCACGTAGTAATGTGGTAACACACTGAAGCTGTCAATTAAACCTGGTTTCGATCAATATTTTAGAGGATAACACCGGTTAGGTCTGGGTTAGGTCTGGGTTATGCCCGCATCTGGCTCATGATTTTGCCTTCTTCGCATACTTGTTGGCCAGATCCTGGGTTTTTTTCGTGTTTGAATCACGTAGTAATGTGGTAACACACTGAAGCTGTCAATTAAACCTGGTTTCGATCAATATTTTAGAGGATAACACCGGTTAGGTCTGGGTTAGGTCTGGGATATGCGCGCATCTGGCTTATACTTTCACCTTTTTCGCAAACTTGTTGGCCAGATCCTGGGTTTTTTTCGTGTTTGAATCACGTAGTAATGTGGTAACACACTGAAGCTGTCAATTAAACCTGGTTTCGATCAATATTTTAGAGGATAACACCGGTTAGGTCTGGGATAGGTCCGGGATATGCCCGCATCTGGCTCATGATTTTGCCTTCTTCGCATACTTGTTGGCCAGATCCTGGGTTTTTTTCGTGTTTGAATCACGTAGTAATGTGGTAACACACAGAAGCAGTCAATTAAACCTGGTTTCGATCAATATTTTATAGGATAACACCGGTTAGGTCTGGGATAGGTCCGGGATATGCCCGCATCTGGCTTATACTTTCGCCTTTTTCGCAAACTTGTTGGCTAGATCCTGGGTTTTTTTCCGGATTGAATAACGCAGTATTGTGGTACCACACTGAAGCAGTCAATTAAACCTGGTTTCGATCAATATTTTAGAGGATAACACCGGTTAGGTCTGGGTTAGGTCTGGGTTATGCCCGCATCTGGCTCATGATTTTGCCTTCTTCGCATACTTGTTGGCCAGATCCTGGGTTTTTTTCCGGATTGAATAACGCAGTAATGTGGTACCACACTGAAGCAGTCCATTAAACCTGGTTTCGATCAATATTTTAGAGGATAACACCGGTTAGGTCTGGGATATGCGCGCATCTGGCTTATACTTTCACCTTTTTCGCAAACTTGTTGGCCAGATCCTGGGTTTTTTTCGTGTTTGAATCACGTAGGAATGTGGTAACACACTGAAGCAGTCTATTAAACCTGGTTTCGATCAATATTTTAGAGGATAACACCGGTTAGGTCTGGGTTAGGTCTGGGTTATGCCCGCATCTGGCTCATGATTTTGCCTTCTTCGCTTACTTGTTGGCCAGATCCTGGGTTTTTTTCGTGTTTGAATCACGTAGTAATGTGGTAACACACTGAAGCAGTCAATAAAACCTGGTTTCGATCAATATTTTAGAGGATAACACCGGTTAGGTCTGGGTTAGGTCCGGGATATGCCCGCATCTGGCTCATGATTTTGCCTTCTTCGCATACTTGTTGGCCAGATCCTGGGTTTTTTTCGTGTTTGAATCACGTAGTAATGTGGTAACACACTGAACCTGTCAATTAAACCTGGTTTCGATCAATATTTTAGAGGATAACACCGGTTAGGTCTGGGTTAGGTCTGGGATATGGGCGCATCTGGCTTATACTTTCACCTTTTTCGCAAACTTGTTGGCCAGATCCCGGGTATTTTCCGTGTTTGAATCACGTAGTAATGTGGTAACACACTGAAGCAGTCAATTAAACCTGGTTTCGATCAATATTTTAGAGAATAACACCGGTTAGGTCTGGGTTAAGTCTGGGTTATGCCCGCATCTGGCTCATGATTTTGCCTTCTTCGCATACTTGTTGGCCAGATCCTGGGTTTTTTTCGTGTTTGAATCACGTAGTAATGTGGTAACACACTGAAGCTGTCAATTAAACCTGGTTTCGATCAATATTTCAGAGGATAACACCGGCTAGGTCTGGGTTAGGTCTGGGTTATGCCCGCATCTGGCTCATGATTTTGCCTTCTTCGCATACTTGTTGGCCAGATCCTGGGTTTTTTTCGTGTTTGAATCACGTAGTAATGTGGTAACACACTGAAGCTGTCAATTAAACCTGGTTTCGATCAATATTTTAGAGGATAACACCGGTTAGGTCTGGGTTAGGTCTGGGTTATGCCCGCATCTGGCTCATGATTTTGCCTTCTCCGCATACTTGTTGGCCAGATCCTGGGTTTTTTCCGTGTTTGAATCACGTAGAAATGTGGTAACACACTGAAGCAGTCAATTAAACCTGGTTTCGATCAATATTTCAGAGTATAACACCGGTTAGGTCTGGGTTAAGTCTGGGTTATGCCCGCATCTGGCTCATGATTTTGCCTTCTTCACATACTTGTTGGCCAGATCCTGGGTTTTTTTCGTGTTTGAATCACGTAGTAATGTGGTCATACAGTGAAGCAGTCAATAAAACCTGGTTTCGATCGATATTTTAGAGGATTACACCGGTTAGGTCTGGGTTAGGTCCGGGAAATGCCCGCATCTGGCTCATGATTTTGCCTTCTTCGCATACTTGTTGGCCAGATCCTGGGTTTTTTTCGTGTTTGAATCACGTAGGAATGTGGTAACACACTGAAGCAGTCAATTAAACCTGGTTTCTATCAATATTTTAGAGGATAACACCGGTTAGGTCTGGGTTAGGTCCGGGATATGCCCGCATCTGGCTCATGATTTTGCCTTCTTCGCATACTTGTTGGCCAGATCCTGGGTTTTTTTCGTGTTTGAATCACGTAGTAATGTGGTAACACACTGAAGCTGTCAATTAAACCTGGTTTCGATCAATATTTTAGAGGATAACACCGGTTAGGTCTGGGTTAGGTCTGGGATATGCGCGCATCTGGCTTACACTTTCACCATTTTCGCAAACTTGTTGGCCAGATCCTGGGTTTTTTCCGTGTTTGAATCACGTAGGAATGTGGTAACACACTGAAGCAGTCAATTAAACCTGGTTTCGATCAATATTTTAGAGGATAACACCGGTTAGGTCTGGGTTAGGTCTGGGATTTGCGCGCATCTGGCTTATACTTTCGCCTTTTTCGCAAACTTGTTGGCCAGATCCTGGGTATTCTCCGTGTTTGAATCACGTAGTAATGTGGTAACACACTGAAGCAGTCAATTAAACCTGGTTTCTATCAATATTTTAGAGGATAACACCGGTTAGGTCTGGGTTAGGTCCGGGATATGCCCGCATCTGGCTCATGATTTTGCCTTCTTCGCATACTTGTTGGCCAGATCCTGGGTTTTTTTCGTGTTTGAATCACGTAGTAATGTGGTAACACACTGAAGCTGTCAATTAAACCTGGTTTCGATCAATATTTTAGAGGATAACACCGGTTAGGTCTGGGTTAGGTCTGGGTTATGCCCGCATCTGGCTCATGATTTTGCCTTCTTCGCATACTTGTTGGCCAGATCCTGGGTTTTTTTCGTGTTTGAATCACGTAGTAATGTGGTAACACACTGAAGCTGTCAATAAAACCTGGTTTCGATCAATATTTCAGAGGATAACACCGGTTAGGTCTGGGTTAGGTCTGGGATTTGCGCGCATCTGTCTTATACTTTCGCCTTTTTCGCAAACTTGTTGGCCAGATCCTGGGTATTCTCCGTGTTTGAATCACGTAGTAATGTGGTAACACACTGAAGCAGTCAATTAAACCTGGTTTCTATCAATATTTTAGAGGATAACACCGGTTAGGTCTGGGTTAGGTCCGGGATATGCCCGCATCTGGCTCATGATTTTGCCTTCTTCGCATACTTGTTGGCCAGATCCTGGGTTTTTTTCGTGTTTGAATCACGTAGTAATGTGGTAACACACTGAAGCTGTCAATTAAACCTGGTTTCGATCAATATTTTAGAGGATAACACCGGTTAGGTCTGGGTTAGGTCTGGGTTATGCCCGCATCTGCCTCATGATATTGCCTTCTTCGCATACTTGTTGGCCAGATCCTGGGTTTTTTTCGTGTTTGAATCACGTAGTAATGTGGTAACACACTGAAGCTGTCAATTAAACCTGGTTTCGATCAATATTTTAGAGGATAACACCGGTTAGGTCTGGGTTAGGTCTGGGATATGCGCGCATCTGGCTTACACTTTCACCTTTTTCGCAAACTTGTTGGCCAGATCCTGGGTTTTTTCCGTGTTCGATCACGTAGTAATGTGGTAACACACTGAAGCAGTCAATAAAACCTGGTTTCGATCAATATTTTAGAGGATAACACCGGTTAGGTCTGGGATTTGCGCGCATCTGGCTTATACTTTCGCCTTTTTCGCAAACTTGTTGGCCAGATCCTGGGTTTTTTTCGTGTTTGAATCACGTAGGAATGTGGTAACACACTGAAGCAGTCTATTAAACCTGGTTTCTATCAATATTTTAGAGGATAACACCGGTTAGGTCTGGGTTAGGTCCGGGATATGCCCGCATCTGGCTCATGATTTTGCCTTCTTCGCATACTTGTTGGCCAGATCCTGGGTTTTTTTCGTGTTTGAATCACGTAGTAATGTGGTAACACACTGAAGCTGTCAATTAAACCTGGTTTCGATCAATATTTTAGAGGATAACACCGGTTAGGTCTGGGTTAGGTCTGGGATATGCGCGCATCTGGCTTACACTTTCACCTTTTTCGCAAACTTGTTGGCCAGATCCTGGGTTTTTTCCGTGTTTGATCACGTAGTAATGTGGTAACACACTGAAGCAGTCAATAAAACCTGGTTTCGATCAATATTTTAGAGGATAACACCGGTTAGGTCTGGGATTTGCGCGCATCTGGCTTATTCTTTCGCCTTCTTCGCATACTTCTAGGCCAGATCCTCGGTTTTTTCGTGTTTGAATCACGTAGTAATGTGGTAACACACTGAAGCTGTCAATTAAACCTGGTTTCGATCAATATTTTAGAGGATAACACCGGTTAGGTCTGGGTTCGGTCTGGGTTATGCCCGCATCTGGCTCATGATTTTGCCTTCTTCGCATACTTGTTGGCCAGATCCTGGGTTTTTTTCGTGTTTGAATCACGTAGTAATGTGGTAACACACTGAAGCTGTCAATTAAACCTGGTTTCGATCAATATTTTAGAGGATAACACCGGTTAGGTCTGGGTTAGGTCTGGGATATGCGCGCATCTGGCTTGTACTTTCACCTTTTTCGCAAACTTGTTGGCCAGATCCTGGGTTTTTTCCGTGTTTGATCACGTAGTAATGTGGTAACACACTGAAGCAGTCAATTAAACCTGGTTTCTATCAATATTTTAGAGGATAACACCGGTTAGGTCTGGGTTAGGTCCGGGATATGCCCGCATCTGGCTCATGATTTTGCCTTCTTCGCATACTTGTTGGCCAGATCCTGGGTTTTTTTCGTGTTTGAATCACGTAGTAATGTGGTAACACACTGAAGCTGTCAATTAAACCTGGTTTCGATCAATATTTTAGAGGATAACACCGGTTAGGTCTGGGTTAGGTCTGGGATATGCGCGCATCTGGCTTACACTTTCACCTTTTTCGCAAACTTGTTGGCCAGATCCTGGGTTTTTTCCGTGTTTGAATCACGTAGGAATGTGGTAACACACTGAAGCAGTCAATTAAACCTGGTTTCGATCAATATTTTAGAGGATAACACCGGTTAGGTCTGGGTTAGGTCTGGGATTTGCGCGCATCTGGCTTATACTTTCGCCTTTTTCGCAAACTTGTTGGCCAGATCCTGGGTATTCTCCGTGTTTGAATCACGTAGTAATGTGGTAACACACTGAAGCAGTCAATTAAACCTGGTTTCTATCAATATTTTAGAGGATAACACCGGTTAGGTCTGGGTTAGGTCCGGGATATGCCCGCATCTGGCTCATGATTTTGCCTTCTTCGCATACTTGTTGGCCAGATCCTGGGTTTTTTTCGTGTTTGAATCACGTAGTAATGTGGTAACACACTGAAGCTGTCAATTAAACCTGGTTTCGATCAATATTTTAGAGGATAACACCGGTTAGGTCTGGGTTAGGTCTGGGTTATGCCCGCATCTGCCTCATGATTTTGCCTTCTTCGCATACTTGTTGGCCAGATCCTGGATTTTTTTCGTGTTTGAATCACGTAGTAATGTGGTAACACACTGAAGCTGTCAATTAAACCTGGTTTCGATCAATATTTTAGAGGATAACAACGGTTAGGTCTGGGTTAGGTCTGGGTTATGCCCGCATCTGGCTCATGATTTTGCCTTCTTCGCATACTTGTTGGCCAGATCCTGGGTTTTTTTCGTGTTTGAATCACGTAGTAATGTGGTAACACACTGAAGCTGTCAATAAAACCTGGTTTCGATCAATATTTCAGAGGATAACACCGGTTAGGTCTGGGTTAGGTCTGGGATTTGCGCGCATCTGTCTTATACTTTCGCCTTTTTCGCAAACTTGTTGGCCAGATCCTGGGTATTCTCCGTGTTTGAATCACGTAGTAATGTGGTAACACACTGAAGCAGTCAATTAAACCTGGTTTCTATCAATATTTTAGAGGATAACACCGGTTAGGTCTGGGTTAGGTCCGGGATATGCCCGCATCTGGCTCATGATTTTGCCTTCTTCGCATACTTGTTGGCCAGATCCTGGGTTTTTTTCGTGTTTGAATCACGTAGTAATGTGGTAACACACTGAAGCTGTCAATTAAACCTGGTTTCGATCAATATTTTAGAGGATAACACCGGTTAGGTCTGGGTTAGGTCTGGGTTATGCCCGCATCTGCCTCATGATTTTGCCTTCTTCGCATACTTGTTGGCCAGATCCTGGGTTTTTTTCGTGTTTGAATCAGGTAGTAATGTGGTAACACACTGAAGCTGTCAATTAAACCTGGTTTCGATCAATATTTTAGAGGATAACACCGGTTAGGTCTGGGTTAGGTCTGGGATATGCGCGCATCTGGCTTACACTTTCACCTTTTTCGCAAACTTGTTGGCCAGATCCTGGGTTTTTTCCGTGTTTGATCACGTAGTAATGTGGTAACACACTGAAGCAGTCAATAAAACCTGGTTTCGATCAATATTTTAGAGGATAACACCGGTTAGGTCTGGGATTTGCGCGCATCTGGCTTATACTTTCGCCTTTTTCGCAAACTTGTTGGCCAGATCCTGGGTATTTTTCGTGTTTGAATCACGTAGTAATGTGGTAACACACTGAAGCAGTCAATTAAACCTGGTTTCGATCAATATTTTAGAGGATAACACCGGTTAGGTCTGGGATAGGTCCGGGATATGCCCGCATCTGGCTCATGATTTTGCCTTCATCGCATACTTGTTGGCCAGATCCTGCGTTTTTTCCGTGTTTGAATCACGTAGTAATGTGGTAACACACTGAAGCAGTCAATTAAACCTGGTTTCGATCAATATTTCAGAGGATAACACCGGTTAGGTCTGGGTTAGGTCTGGGAAATGCGCGCATCTGGCTTATTCTTTCGCCTTCTTCGCATAATTCTTGGCCAGATCCTGGGTTTTTTTCGTGTTTGAATCACGTAGGAATGTGGTAACACACTGAAGCAGTCAATTAAACCTGGTTTCGATCAATATTTTAGAGGATAACACCGGTTAGGTCTGGGTTAGGTCTGGGATTTGCGCGCATCTGGCTTATACTTTCGCCTTTTTCGCAAACTTGTTGGCCAGATCCTGGGTATTTTTCGTGTTTGAATCACGTAGTAATGTGGTAACACACTGAAGCAGTCAATTAAACCTGGTTTCGATCAATATTTTAGAGGATAACACCGGTTAGGTCTGGGTTAGGTCCGGGATATGCCCGCATCTGGCTCATGATTTTGCCTTCTTCGCATACTTGCTGGCCAGATCCTGGGTTTTTTTCGTGTTTGAATCACGTAGTAATGTGGTAACACACTGAAGCTGTCAATTAAACCTGGTTTCGATCAATATTTTAGAGGATAACACCGGTTAGGTCTGGGTTAGGTTTGGGTTATGCCCGCATCTGGCTCATGATTTTGCCTTCTTCGCATACTTGTTGGCCAGATCCTGGGTTTTTTTCGTGTTTGAATCACGTAGTAATGTGGTAACACACTGAAGCTGTCAATTAAACCTGGTTTCGATCAATATTTTAGCGGATAACACCGGTTAGGTCTGGGTTAGGTCTGGGAAATGCGCGCATCTGGCTTATTCTTTCGCCTTCTTCGTATACTTCTTGGCCAGATCCTGGGTTTTTTTCGTGTTTGAATCACATAGGAATATGGTAACACACTGAAGCAGTCAATTAAACCTGGTTTCGATCAATATTTTAGAGGATAACACCGGTTAGGTCTGGGTTAGGTCCGGGATATGCCCGCATCTGGCTCATGATTTTGCCTTCTTCGCATACTTGTTGGCCAGATCCCGGGTTTTTTTCGTGTTTGAATCACGTAGTAATGTGGTAACACACTGAAGCTGTGAATTAAACCTGGTTTCGATCAATATTTTAGAGGATAACACCGGTTAGGTCTGGGTTAGGTCTGGGTTATGCCCGCATCTGCCTCATGATTTTGCCTTCTTCGCATACTTGTTGGCCAGATCCTGGGTTTTTTTCGTGTTTGAATCACGTAGTAATGTGGTAACACACTGAAGCTGTCAATTGAACCTGGTTTCGATCAATATTTTAGAGGATAACACCGGTTAGGTCTGGGTTAGGTCTGGGTTATGCCCGCATCTGGCTCATGATTTTGCCTTCTTCGCATACTTGTTGGCCAGATCCTGGGTTTTTTTCGTGTTTGAATCACGTAGTAATGTGGTAACACACTGAAGCTGTCAATTAAACCTGGTTTCGATCAATATTTTAGAGGATAACACCGGTTAGGTCCGGGTTAGGTCTGGGATATGCGCGCATCTGGCTTATACTTTCACCTTTTTCGCAAACTTGTTGGCCAGATCCTGGGTTTTTTCCGTGTTTGATCACGTAGTAATGTGGTAACACACTGAAGCAGTCAATAAAACCTGGTTTCGATCAATATTTCAGAGGATAACACCGGTTAGGTCTGGGTTAGGTCTGGGATTTGCGCGCATCTGGCTTATACTTTCGCCTTTTTCGCAAACTTGTTGGCCAGATCCTGGGTATTCTCCGTGTTTGAATCACGTAGGAATGTGGTAACACACTGAAGCAGTCAATTAAACCTGGTTTCTATCAATATTTTAGAGGATAACACCGGTTAGGTCTGGGTTAGGTCCGGGATATGCCCGCATCTGGCTCATGATTTTGCCTTCTTCGCATACTTGTTGGCCAGATCCTGGGTTTTTTTCGTGTTTGAATCACGTAGTAATGTGGTAACACACTGAAGCTGTCAATTAAACCTGGTTTCGATCAATATTTTAGAGGATAACACCGGTTAGGTCTGGGTTAGGTCTGGGATATGCGCGCATCTGGCTTACACTTTCACCTTTTTCGCAAACTTGTTGGCCAGATCCTGGGTTTTTTCCGTGTTTGAATCACGTAGGAATGTGGTAACACACTGAAGCAGTCAATTAAACCTGGTTTCGATCAATATTTTAGAGGATAACACCGGATAGGTCTGGGTTAGGTCTGGGATTTGCGCGCATCTGCCTTATACTTTCGCCTTTTTCGCAAACTTGTTGGCCAGATCCTGGGTATTTTTCGTGTTTGAATCACGTAGTAATGTGGTAACACACTGAAGCAGTCAATTAAACCTGGTTTCGATCAATATTTTAGAGGATAACACCGGTTAGGTCTGGGATAGGTCCGGGATATGCCCGCATCTGGCTCATGATTTTGCCTTCTTCGCATACTTGTTGGCCAGATCCTGGGTTTTTTTCGTGTTTGAATCACGTAGTAATGTGGTAACACACTGAAGCAGTCAATTAAACCTGGTTTCGATCAATATTTTAGAGGATAACACCGGTTAGGTCTGGGTTAGGTCTGGGTTATGCCCGCATCTGGCTCATGATTTTGCCTTCTTCGCATACTTGTTGGCCGGATCCTGGGTTTTTTTCGTGTTTGAATCACGTAGTAATGTGGTAACACACTGAAGCTGTCAATTAAACCTGGTTTCGATCAATATTTTAGAGGATAACACCGGTTAGGTCTGGGTTAGGTCTGGGATATGCGCGCATCTGGCTTGTACTTTCACCTTTTTCGCAAACTTGTTGGCCAGATCCTGGGTTTTTTCCGAGTTTGATCACGTAGTAATGTGGTAACACACTGAAGCAGTCAATAAAACCTGGTTTCGATCAATATTTCAGAGGATAACACCGGTTAGGTCTGGGTTAGGTCTGGGATTTGCGCGCATCTGGCTAATACTTTCGCCTTTTTCGCAAACTTGTTGGCCAGATCCTGGGTATTCTCCGTGTTTGAATCACGTAGGAATGTGGTAACACACTGAAGCAGTCAATTAAACCTGGTTTCTATCAATATTTTAGAGGATAACACCGGTTAGGTCTGGGTTAGGTCCGGGATATGCCCGCATGTGGCTCATGATTTTGCCTTCTTCGCATACTTGTTGGCCAGATCCTGGGTTTTTTTCGTGTTTGAATCACGTAGTAATGTGGTAACACACTGAAGCTGTCAATTAAACCTGGTTTCGATCAATATTTTAGAGGATAACACCGGTTAGGTCTGGGTTAGGTCTGGGATATGCGCGCATCTGGCTTACACTTTCACCTTTTTCGCAAACTTGTTGGCCAGATCCTGGGTTTTTTCCGTGTTTGAATCACGTAGGAATGTGGTAACACACTGAAGCAGTCAATTAAACCTGGTTTCGATCAATATTTTAGAGGATAACACCGGTTAGGTCTGGGTTAGGTCTGGGATTTGCGCGCATCTGGCTTATACTTTCGCCTTTTTCGCAAACTTGTTGGCCAGATCCTGGGTATTTTTCGTGTTTGAATCACGTAGTAATGTGGTAACACAATGAAGCAGTCAATTAAACCTGGTTTCGATCAATATTTTAGAGGATAACACCGGTTAGGTCTGGGATAGGTCCGGGATATGCCCGCATCTGGGTCATGATTTTGCCTTCATCGCATACTTGTTGGCCAGATCCTGCGTTTTTTCCGTGTTTGAATCACGTAGTAATGTGGTAACACACTGAAGCAGTCAATTAAACCTGGTTTCGATCAATATTTCAGAGGATAACACCGGTTAGGTCTGGGTTAGGTCTGGGAAATGCGCGCATCTGGCTTATTCTTTCGCCTTCTTCGCATAATTCTTGGCCAGATCCTGGGTTTTTTTCGTGTTTGAATCACGTAGGAATGTGGTAACACACTGAAGCAGTCAATTAAACCTGGTTTCGATCAATATTTTAGAGGATAACACCGGTTAGGTCTGGGTTAGGTCTGGGATTTGCGCGCATCTGGCTTATACTTTCGCCTTTTTCGCAAACTTGTTGGCCAGATCCAGGGTTTTTTTCGTGTTTGAATAACGTAGTAATGTGGTAACACACTGAAGCTGTCAATTAAACCTGGTTTCGATCAATATTTTAGCGGATAACACCGGTTAGGTCTGGGTTAGGTCTGGGAAATGCGCGCATCTGGCTTATTCTTTCGCCTTCTTCGTATACTTCTTGGCCAGATCCTGGGTTTTTTTCGTGTTTGAATCACGTAGGAATGTGGTAACACACTGAAGCAGTCAATTAAACCTGGTTTCGATCAATATTTTAGAGGATAACACCGGTTAGGTCTGGGTTAGGTCTGGGATTTGCGCGCATCTGGCTTATACTTTCGCCTTTTTCGCAAACTTGATGGCAGATCCTGGGTATTTTCCGTGTTTGAATCACGTAGTAATGTGGTAACAAACTGAAGCAGTCAATAAAACCTGGTTTCGATCAATATTTTAGAGGATAACACCGGTTAGGTCTGGGTTAGGTCCGGGATATGCCCGCATCTGGCTCATGATTTTGCCTTCTTCGCATACTTGTTGGCCAGATCCTGGGTTTTTTTCGTGTTTGAATCACGTAGTAATGTGGTAACACACTGAAGCTGTCAATTAAGCCTGGTTTCGATCAATATTTTAGAGGATAACACCGGTTAGGTCTGGGTTAGGTCTGGGTTATGCCCGCATCTGCCTCATGATTTTGCCTTCTCCGCATACTTGTTGGCCAGATCCTGGGTTTTTTCCGTGTTTGAATCACGTAGAAATGTGGCAACACACTGAAGCAGTCAATTAAACCTGGTTTCGATCAATATTTTAGAGGATAACACCGGTTAGGTCTGGGTTAGGTCTGGGATTTGCGCGCATCTGGCTTATACTTTCGCCTTTTTCGCAAACTTGTTGGCCAGATCCTGGGTTTTTTCCGTGTTTGATCACGTAGTAATGTGGTAACACACTGAAGCAGTCAATAAAACCTGGTTTCGATCAATATTTCAGAGGATAACACCGGTTAGGTCTGGGTTAGGTCTGGGATTTGCGCGCATCTGGCTTATACTTTCGCCTTTTTCGCAAACTTGTTGGCCAGATCCTGGGTATTCTCCGTGTTTGAATCACGTAGTAATGTGGTAACACACTGAAGCAGTCAATTAAACCTGGTTTCTATCAATATTTTAGAGGATAACACCGGTTAGGTCTGGGTTAGGTCCGGGATATGCCCGCATCTGGCTCATGATTTTGCCTTCTTCGCATACTTGTTGGCCAGATCCTGGGTTTTTTTCGTGTTTGAATCACGTAGTAATGTGGTAACACACTGAAGCTGTCAATTAAACCTGGTTTCGATCAATATTTTAGAGGATAACACCGGTTAGGTCTGGGTTAGGTCTGGGTTATGCCCGCATCTGCCTCATGATTTTGCCTTCTTCGCATACTTGTTGGCCAGATCCTGTGTTTTTTTCGTGTTTGAATCACGTAGTAATGTGGTAACACACTGAAGCAGTCAATTAAACCTGGTTTCTATCAATATTTTAGAGGATAACACCGGTTAGGTCTGGGATAGGTCCGGGATATGCCCGCATCTGGCTCATGATTTTGCCTTCTTCGCATACTTGTTGGCCAGATCCTGGGTTTTTTTAGTGTTTGAATCACGTAGTAATGTGGTAACACACTGAAGCAGTCAATTAAACCTGGTTTCGATCAATATTTTAGAGGATAACACCGGTTAGGTCTGGGTTAGGTCTGGGTTATGCCCGCATCTGGCTCATGATTTTGCCTTCTTCGCATACTTGTTGGCCGGATCCTGGGTTTTTTTCGTGTTTGAATCACGTAGTAATGTGGTAACACACTGAAGCTGTCAATTAAACCTGGTTTCGATCAATATTTTAGAGGATAACACCGGTTAGGTCTGGGTTAGGTTTGGGATATGCGCGCATCTGGCTTGTACTTTCACCTTTTTCGCAAACTTGTTGGCCAGATCCTGGGTTTTTTCCGTGTTTGATCACGTAGTAATGTGGTAACACACTGAAGCAGTCAATAAAACCTGGTTTCGATCAATATTTCAGAGGATAACACCGGTTAGGTCTGGGTTAGGTCTGGGATTTGCGCGCATCTGGCTTATACTTTCGCCTTTTTCGCAAACTTGTTGGCCAGATCCTGGGTATTCTCCGTGTTTGAATCACGTAGTAATGTGGTAACACACTGAAGCAGTCAATTAAACCTGGTTTCTATCAATATTTTAGAGGATAACACCGGTTAGGTCTGGGTTAGGTCCGGGATATGCCCGCATCTGGCTCATGATTTTGCCTTCTTCGCATACTTGTTGGCCAGATCCTGGGTTTTTTTCGTGTTTGAATCACGTAGTAATGTGGTAACACACTGAAGCTGTCAATTAAACCTGGTTTCGATCAATATTTTAGAGGATAACACCGGTTAGGTCTGGGTTAGGTTTGGGTTATGCCCGCATCTGCCTCATGATTTTGCCTTCTTCGCATACTTGTTTGCCAGATCCTGGGTTTTTTTCGTGTTTGAATCACGTAGTAATGTGGTAACACACTGAAGCTGTCAATTAAACCTGGTTTCGATCAATATTTTAGAGGATAACACCGGTTAGGTCTGGGTTAGGTCTGGGATATGCGCGCATCTGGCTTATACTTTCACCTTTTTCGCAAACTTGTTGGCCAGATCCTGGGTTTTTTCCGTGTTTGATCACGTAGTAATGTGGTAACACACTGAAGCAGTCAATAAAACCTGGTTTCGATCAATATTTTAGAGGATAACACCGGTTAGGTCTGGGATTTGCGCGCATCTGGCTTATACTTTCGCCTTTTTCGCAAACTTGTTGGCCAGATCCTGGGTTTTTTTCGTGTTTGAATCACGTAGGAATGTGGTAACACACTGAAGCAGTCAATTAAACCTGGTTTCTATCAATATTTTAGAGGATAACACCGGTTAGGTCTGGGTTAGGTCCGGGATATGCCCGCATCTGGCTCATGATTTTGCCTTCTTCGCATACTTGTTGGCCCGATCCTGGGTTTTTTTCGTGTTTGAATCACGTAGTAATGTGGTAACACACTGAAGCTGTCAATTAAACCTGGTTTCGATCAATAGTTTAGAGGATAACACCGGTTAGGTCTGGGTTAGGTCTGAGATATGCGCGCATCTGGCTTACACTTTCACCTTTTTCGCAAACTTGTTGGCCAGATCCTTGGTTTTTTCCGTGTTTGAATCACGTAGGAATGTGGTAACACACTGAAGCAGTCAATTAAACCTGGTTTCGATCAATATTTTAGAGGATAACACCGGTTAGGTCTGGGTTAGGTCTGGGATTTGCGCGCATCTGGCTTATACTTTCGCCTTTTTCGCAAACTTGTTGGCCAGATCCTGGGTATTTTTCGTGTTTGAATCACGTAGTAATGTGGTAACACACTGAAGCAGTCAATTAAACCTGGTTTCAATCAATATTTTAGAGGATAACACCGGTTAGGTCTGGGATAGGTCCGGGATATGCCCGCATCTGGCTCATGATTTTGCCTTCATCGCATACTTGTTGGCCAGATCCTGCGTTTTTTCCGTGTTTGAATCACGTAGTAATGTGGTAACACACTGAAGCAGTCAATTAAACCTGGTTTCGATCAATATTTCAGAGGATAACACCGGTTAGGTCTGGGTTAGGTCTGGGAAATGCGCGCATCTGGCTTATTCTTTCGCCTTCTTCGCATAATTCTTGGCCAGATCCTGGGTTTTTTTCGTGTTTGAATCACGTAGGAATGTGGTAACACACTGAAGCAGTCAATTAAACCTGGTTTCGATGAATATTTTAGAGGATAACACCGGTTAGGTCTGGGTTAGGTCTGGGATTTGCGCGCATCTGGCTTATACTTTCGCCTTTTTCGCAAACTTGTTGGCCAGATCCTGGGTATTTTTCGTGTTTGAATCACGTAGTAATGTGGTAACACACTGAAGCAGTCAATTAAACCTGGTTTCGATCAATATTTTAGAGGATAACACCGGTTAGGTCTGGGTTAGGTTTGGGTTATGCCCGCATCTGGCTCATGATTTTGCCTTCTTCGCATACTTGTTGGCCATATCCTGGGTTTTTTTCGTGTTTGAATCACGTAGTAATGTGGTAACACACTGAAGCTGTCAATTAAACCTGGTTTCGATCAATATTTTAGCGGATAACACCGGTTAGGTCTGGGTTAGGTCTGGGAAATGCGCGCATCTGGCTTATTCTTTCGCCTTCTTCGTATACTTCTTGGCCAGATCCTGGGTTTTTTTCGTGTTTGAATCACGTAGGAATGTGGTAACACACTGAAGCTGTCAATTAAACCTGGTTTCGATCAGTATTTTAGAGGATAACACCGGTTAGGTCTGGGTTAGGTCCGGGATGTGCCCGCATCTGGCTCATGATTTTGCCTTCTTCGCATACTTGTTGGCCAGATCCTGGGTATTTTTCGTGTTTGAATCACGTAGTAATGTGGTAACACACTGAAGAAGTCAATTAAACCTGGTTTCGATCAATATTTTAGAGGATAACACCGGTTAGGTCTGGGTTAGGTCTGGGATTTGCGCGCATCTGGCTTATACTTTCGCCTTTTTCGCAAACTTGATGGCAGATCCTGGGTATTTTCCGTGTTTGAATCGCGTAGTAATGTGGTAATACACTGAAGCAGTCAATTAAACCTGGTTTCGATCAATATTTTAGAGGATAACACCGGTTAGGTCTGGGTTAGGTCTGGGATATGCCCGCATCTGGCTCATGATTTTGCCTTCTTCGCATACTTGTTGGCCAGATCCTGGGTTTTTTTCGTGTTTGAATCACGTAGTAATGTGGTAACACACTGAAGCTGTCAATTAAACCTGGTTTCGATCAATATTTTAGAGGATAACACCGGTTAGGTCTGGGTTAGGTCTGGGTTATGCCCGCATCTGGCTCATGATTTTGCCTTCTTCGCATACTTGTTGGCCAGATCCTGGGTTTTTTTCGTGTTTGAATCACGTAGTAATGTGGTAACACACTGAAGCTGTCAATTAAACCTGGTTTCGATCAATATTTCAGAGGATAACACCGGTTAGGTCTGGGTTAGGTCTGGGAAATGCGCGCATCTGGCTTATTCTTTCGCCTTCTTCGCATACTTCTTGGCCAGATCCTGGGTTTTTTCGTGTTTGAATCACGTATGAATGTGGTAACACACTGAAGCAGTCAATTAAACCTGGTTTCGATCAATATTTTAGAGGATAACACCGGTTAGGTCTGGGTTAGGTCCGGGATGTGCCCGCATCTGGCTCATGATTTTGCCTTCTTCGCATACTTGCTGGCCAGATCCTGGGTTTTTTTCGTGTTTGAATCACGTAGTAATGTGGTAACACACTGAAGCTGTCAATTAAACCTAGTTTCGATCA